>NC_135734.1:52302500-52632500 GCF_041903045.1 Epinephelus lanceolatus | reverse complement strand
GAATAAAACATGATGAATGCTTCTTTCACAGATTTCGTTTATCACTCTCAGTTCCATGAGTGAACATGGGCGGCATGGTGGAGCAGTGGGGCAGTGGTGCAGTGGTTAGCATTGAACATGTCTTTGGATTTCTGTACAGATAATCTTCAGGCGTCTGTGTGACGAAGCTGTTTCAGTTTAATCAATATGTCTGTCGACACAGGAAGCGAAACAGGAAACACTTTACTCACAAAGTCTGTTTTTATGCTTCAGGTCTATTCTGTCTGTTTCTGACTGTTGTGCTGCCAAAACACAAGTGGCCTACACTCAGTACTGTGCCTGAACGCATCCTACCTTCCATTTAATTGCCCACAGCAGAACATTACTCAGCTTCTCTGTGGGAACACCAGTCTGCTTCTCCAAACCAGAGTCATGCCAACCTCCATCTACTGAAGACACACTGACTGTGGATAAGTGCCTCACACGATCCTACTGCGAAACATCCCAACTATTCCTTTAATGACGTCCGTCAACATCACAGCTTTCACCAGGAAAACCCAGCGACGCCTCCACCTCCAGCAGAGACTGAGAAAAGTGAACTCCATCCATCCTGAGATCATGTACAGAGGAACCATGGAGAGCATCCTGACACACTGCATCACTGGTGAGGTTTCGGAAAGAAAAGTGGCTGGGCATCGTCACGCGAAGTTCTGAACGTAAACTTATGTTCTTAGCATAAAGTCACATAAATCAGGTTTAGGAGTCATCACCACATCACTGATAAAGAGACTAAATTAACCTTGAAAGTCGTCGTCTGTCCTCCAATCAGCTCAGCTCTCAGTGTATGTTGTGTTATTCTGAGCTTTCCTCTGATGCATCTCATTTTCTACCTGAAACTGAAGCGAAGCAGCTCAGACGACAGGAGACAGTGCTCACAGTTCACCCTGTGGATGGTGGATGGGAGCGTGTGTTTGTGTGCAGCTGCAGATTGACAGTGTTAGAAGTTGACTTTGGAGTGACTTCTGCTGCAGACTGACACCTCGGTGCGAAAAGGCCACAGCCGTCTCTGTCTCTCCATCTCTCTGCTTTTCTTTTTGTCTCTGACTTCCCTGACATCCCTCCAAGTCTCTCCATCTCTCTGCCTCTGCCTGTTTTCATCTCTTCACTCTATTACATCAGAAATAATCTTCATCTCGCTCCAACCAGGGAGTCTGTTTCACTGTATCTTATCTCTCAGCACTCAACTGCTCTCCTTCTCCTCATCCTCCTCCTCCTCCTCATCCTCCCCCTCCTCCTCATCCTCCTCCTCCTCCTCCTCCTCCTCCTCCTCCTCCTCCTCCTCCCCCTCCTCCTCCCCCTCCTCCTCCTCTGTAGCCTCTCGATGCATTTTGAACAACCTTCTTTAGCTACAATAATCTCATCAGCAGGGTGTCTACTAAACTGTGAGCGCCGACATGTTGCTGCACTTCACTCTATATGTTTATATACAAAACAGTCAACTTTATTTACACTTCCCCAAAATGACAAAGGAGACCCAGAGGACGTCACACTGGACATAGTCCTGCAGCTTGTCTCCAGGTTTCCTCTCACACTTTCCACCACAGCGGCACACCAACAGTGCAGGACTCCAGCCTGTGTGTGCAGAGATGAGTGACTCAGTGATTTATGTGACGCTGCAGCACAGCTGGGCCCCGACCAAGAGGTCATGTCCCCTATACCTCAGCAATAATATAAGATACAGCCTCAGATCACAGACAGCTGCTGCACCCCTCACAACTGCCTGCGTCTATGTGTGCGTGTGTGTTTTTCAGCATCCAGCACAAACGTACGGCGGCCCTGAAAGCTTCACAGACTGCAGCTTAAAAACATGAAACAGCACAAAAGAAACTATGAAGAGATAAATAAATGAAGAAATAAAAAACAAAAGTGAGACTCACTCAAAGTTCCTGTTTTAATTCTAAAAACCTAACCTGTGTCAGGGGGCTGCACGTTAGCTGAGACACCTGTGAGCTTTGCATCATTTCATATGAAGAAATGTCTCGTGCATTCGTCCTGGTCAAATAAAGAAGTTAATAAATAATATTTTCTGCTGTTTTTGCTTTTGGTTATATTTTCTGTGTGTGTTCAGGTCTGTTTAGCTGCAGTTTTAAATTTGGCTGTATTTTTAATATGTGGCTATATTTTGTTTAATTGGTGTTATTTTATTTTGGAGTATTTTCTGGATTTAGTTGGTTATTTTTCTTTGGTCATTTTTTAATATTCGGCTGCCTTTTTTTTAGTTGGTTACATTTTTTATATGGTAATAGTATTTTCTGAATGAAGCTGTATTGTTTTTATTTATTTGCATTTTTATGTGGTCGTCTTTTTTTATTTGGCTGTATTTTCCGAATTTAGATGTATTTTTGTATTTTACTTCAAATTTGGTTCTATTATTATTTTTTGGTTGCGTTTTCTTTTCTGGTTGTATTTTCATTGATAATTAAATTTTTCTCAGCTGTTGGCAGAACAGTGTGTGTGTGTGTGTGTGTGTGTGTGTGTTTTCCACGGGTCAGCAGAGCAGCAGTCTAAAATGACGTGACACCTGAAAACCAGGAACCTGAGTGTGTGCAGTCGTGTTAGCAGCTGCGTGAGGCCGTACGGAGACACAGCGTCGCTTTGAGGAGAAGAGTAAAGAAAAGCACAACATGAGAGGAGAAGACAATAAATAGGAAGAAATGACAAGTGAGGAGAGGAGGATGAGGAAAATGAGGAGGAGGAGGGGGAGGAGAGACAGGTGGAAAACACAAACATTAATGGATGCCATAAAATGCATGCTGCATGAAGAAATGATATTAGCATTGCAAATATTGTCCTCCCCTCTGCCCTCCTCCTCCTCCTCCTCCTCCACCCTGCACACTGGTGTCTCTATCTCCTCCACCCCTCCTCTTTATACCACTGGATCTACCTTTTAAAGCACACTGTTAAATCAAGTGGGACAGTGGCAGTTTGAGCCTTAATGACGAGAACAAGTCTCCGCTCTGTGACCTTGGTGTTTTGCATAAGGAGATGCACGAGTCTCCGGGGAAATGAGATATTCTGAGGGCTGAAGAAAACACTTTTCCTCCGCTGATTTATTCATGAAGTGCTAACTTATCACAGCAGATTCTGTTTCTACATCTCTGTGCAGGAGACAGCAGCGTGAGGCCGACACTGACGCAGCATTTAGGACGTCACCCAAAACAAGAAGTCTCCATTAAAACTGATCTTAAAGCCGTGATGATAAAACGCTGCTGTTTTCAGAAGTGATGCGTGTGGACGGCATCGGGTGGAGACGGTTTCAGAGCAGCTACAGAGGAGTTTGATAGCAGCCATATTTCATTTATCTGAAACACCAACAGATGAAGCTGATGCTAAACTGAAAGACTGACCTTGTGTTTCTGTAGTGATGTAAGAAGAGCTTCGCTGTCAGAGCGATTACTGGAACCTCTTCCTGTTTAAAACTGTGCACAGTTTGATGCTCAGCCTCCAATGACTGATGATTTCTTCTGTTCTGATTCAGCTGTATAAACTTTACATCAAATAAAGTGTCACCACATTGAAGCAATCTGCAGAGAAATGTTGCTGCTAAGCTACAAGAAAACAGCAAAAGTAACTTGCTGGTTGCAAAGCTACTTTTATTTTTTGACTTTATGTCAAATCAGCATTTTCTCAGTGATCAGACAAACAAACAGGCAGGTAACACAAAGACTGAATGAAGACTTTATGATATGTGAACATGTCCTCCAATAACATGACATCATCAGTCGGCCTGTTGCTCTCTGCATGTCTCAGTCTCGGCCTCTTTCAGTCGACTCTCTGGCTCTGTCACTGATCCAAAAACAATCTTATTAAATATATTGTTCACTCAATAAAACCATTATAAATAAAACACAGCACACATTAGAACATGAACATGTCCTGCAGACAACACCTGACATCAGCATGTCTCTGTCTCCTGTCTTCATACTGTCCTCTCTGCTGTGTCTGTTGCTCTGGTGTTCACTGCACATCCACTAAATATAAACAGTCTGTGGACGAGACACGTCAGAGACACGTCAGAGACAAGTGCAGTGTAGCCAATCAGAAGCAGAGTAGGGCGGGACTTGCAAAGAAAAGCCAATAGCGAAGCAGCGAGCAGAATAAACTGAGGGATGAGTATGTGATGTCATACAGGAAGTGCTTCCCTCGTCTTCATGCCTCGTGTGGCGCTGGCGTCAGTCACATGACTTATCCTCAGTGTTATTATCCAGACTTCTGCAGAAAAACAGTCGGCTGTGCTTCAGAGCTTTTTTGTGGACACCACCGCGCTGCTCAGCCAATCAATCACCTCACTACTGAAAAGCTATTTGACTCAGAAAGTGATGTCACCACCACGCTACTGAGAAATGGACTAAAGTTAGCAACGTTGGTGCCTGACACTGCAAACAAACCCCTCATATTAAATAACCTCTGTCAGTAAAGAGGACTTTGCACCAAACCATTCAGACACACACAGAGTCAAGGGTTTTAAACTTCAACACAGTGCTAGTTAGACAGCTAGTTACGTCTTCTGATACCATGCCAAAACAAAACAAACATCCTCGGCACACCAACAGGACACATGTTATATTCTGAATGATTAACCTGCACACAGCGCTGACACTGAAGAGTCACTGAACACCTGCCTCCAGCAGAGCTCACCTGACGCCTTCACCTGCTCGTCTCAAATGGAAAATGTACGTCTATTAAAAGATAAATACAATCAACAGGAATTTCAATAAATATTAGAATAAACTAAAAGAAAATGAACAGGTTAAAATCACTGTTTACTGTGACTATCATTAATTTATGCTGCACAGTCAGAGAGGTTCAAAGATGGCCGTCGTCATGGTGTGTGATCAAACTCTGTCAGTGTGACTGCTGTCACCACCTGTGTCTACTGCGTTATTTTTATTCCTTTAATGAAAAGGTGCGTGAGAGAGACATGGATCCAGAGAGGAGGGGTGGGGGCCACAAAGACTGCTTGAGCACCTGGTGTTACGGCCCTGCTTCTCAACAGCAGCATCGAACACTGTGTAAACACTCGTCATGCATCCCTGTTTGGTCCCCGTGTGTGATGCAGAGTCTTTGTTTGCTTCTGTTACATGTAAGATCATCAAACTGAGTCTTTATCAGCTCTGCCCTAACACCCATAGAGAGCCTCATCTTGAATCTTACGGTGCGTTCCAGGCAACCCGTGAACTCGTACCAGATCGATGTACTCCCAGTTACGCTCTCTGACGTCACACAGCGCTCTAAACAAAAATGGCAGCCCCCATGGATGTGGTGCTGATGCAGGTGATACACGGTGAGAGAGTAGACAAAATATAACTGCTAATGTTGACGCCTTATTGGCAGCTGCTCTAACAGCTGGTTTCCAGTGCAAGAATAAATCAATACAAAACACGTCTCCAAACACACAGATAAGGTCAAATAAAAAGTATAACAGCATCTGTGACCTCATGCGCCACTTCTCCTCCTCTGTTTCCCTCAAATGAGGAAGGAACCGGCACCTTTGGCGATAGAAGTGATTGTAAACAAACATAAACCGCACAGTCCGCCATGTTGCTTTGACAGTTTGAAGTCGTGAGTCGTGACGTGAAGTGGTGACTTACAGGCTCAGAAACTGCAGCATTATTTCTGTCTTTAGCCTCAAACTTTAATGTTCGTGTGGCTGCAGTTTTGTTCCCACTGAATAAAGATGTAACTTCACTGTAGAGAAATGTTACAAAATGTTGGACTTGTTGTGGGATATGATACAAAACTTAAAGGATTATAGATATGTTGCAGGATACGTATGAAGTCTGAGTGTGTTAATCAGACGGAGGATTTTTCCGTCCCGGCTGTGAAGCACATTTCCTTTCACACAGTCACATGTCACCTGTCCACAGGTGCTGTGTGTCACCTGGGAGCCTGAACTTAAAGCCAATTCTCTCAGCGGTTAATCCTGAATGAGTCTGCTGCTGCACTCACACCAGAGAACACACACAATACACCTCTGTTACATTTAGATACAGCAAATCCCCTTTCAGAGTACAGCAAACAGCTTTTATCAGGATGAGAATGGGACCCTGTTAAGCACACAGAGGCTAATCCCTCCGCATTATTTCATGTTACAGAGCCACACAGATTTGGCTGTCTACGTGTGTGTGTGTGTGTGTGTGTGTGTGTGTGTGTGTGTGTGTGTGTGAGAACACAGACTTTAAAAGTTGATTGGTGTAGGAAATAAGGTGCAGAAGTTTCTTTCAGATTTCAGGAAGTTAAAAATGTAAGAGTCGCTTGTCTAAGATGAAGCGTCCGTATGTGGCGCTCCAGCTTTGTGTTTTCTGGTTCACATTTATCACACACTGCTGCCTGTGTGTGATTCAAACATTTAATACGTCTGCTCTCACTGCAGTCAGAGCTCGGACGTTTTACTCTGTCAAATCCTCCAACACAGGAGACACACGATTGGTAAATAAAACAATACGTCACTGGAAATCTGCGAGCAATCCTGGTTTACAGGAGGAAGAGACGTGACTCACTGTTTCCTCACATGATGTTTATCAGAGGAAAGATTTAACAGCCACAGTCACATTTTATATTTCAGGCACTTCACTAAAGCTGAAGAGTTTATTTGTAGCATGTGGGGCTGTTGTGGTATATGTTGATAGGTCATCCATTCCAAACTTAAAGATGACAGGCGGTGGCGGCGTCTGTGGCATGTTATGGTTGATCCAACCTTGCAAAGTGAAGCTTTGTGGTTCATTAACAAACAAACAAAATGTAAAATAAAACAAAAAGTTTTATTTGAATTTTTCTGGTCTCATTAAAGGTCAGTGACTCTGCATCTAAGAGATCAGGATGTTCAAACAGGAGGCTCAGGAGGTTCACGTCACCCTGATTTACATGTAGAGGAGAAAACAAAGATGGACCGTGATCAGGTTTATGATGTCACCAGCAGACGCAGAGATGTGACTGTGTGTCAGTGACAGTGTCTTAAATTTCATCTGGATTTTATCTGCATGTGAAACACTAAATCGATATTTTCCTCTGTGTTTTGGCCTCTCGTCCACACAGACAAAGATTTAGATCAGTAAAGCTGTTCTCACGCAGGACTAGTTTTACCTTGGGACATCATGTGAGAAATTAACACCCCTGACCCCCATCTGTGTTGCATAGTTTTGTGTTTTTCCTTTGTTCTATTAAATGCGGGTTAAACAAACAGATCCGATTGTCATCTCAGGCGGTGCCACATCATCTCGTTCACAATAATACTAATATAATATTTAATATGGCGAGCATCACGATATGAATTTTTCATATCATATCTTGACTTGTTGACATATTGACGTCATACTGTTACCCACGGCAACAACAAGCATGGATGAAAGTGAAATTATTCCCGACTCCTCTGTGGTTCCAGAAAGAGGAGCAGCTTCAGTAGTGTGGAATAAAGTGTGGCATCCTGAATGTTTTCCTTCTCTTAGCGCTCAGAGGGAACTCATTCAGCGGCTCCTCTGGCAGCAGCACAGCGTCTCTCCCTCTCCTCTCTGATTCTGTCACAAACCTTTGGTGATGGAAACCTACGTGAATAAACTCCATATATGTGACTGTATCATAACAGCCTGTCACAGGTTACAGCCTGATGTTTAGAGATGATTTATATATATATAGATCCCAGGGGACATTTGTTTAAATGTGTAATTAGTGCTAGATTTGATTTACTTGAACTATTAATATTGTGACAGAATGTGAATCTGACTCTGAGTTACTGTTGTTGTTCACAAACTGAAGACATGAAACATCATTTTTATTTAGTTTTTACTGAAGATTTGAAGCAAGCTGTGAAATGATTGTTGCAATTCTATCTTTTTGAATTAATAATACTTTTTTTTCTAATTTGTCATATCACCAAGAATATTGTAATCGCAAAAATACCCCGAAATATCGTGATATTATTTTAGGGCCATATCGCCCACTCCTACTGCAAACTTAATATGAAACTCCATTTTAAATAATCTGTGTTTGCACCTCTTGTCTTTAGTAATACATTTTTACCTTTTATATCTTTTCTCTTTTATTGTAAAATAAATGTAAATAAATATTTTATTGTAAATCTGTATCTTTCTTGTGTTTTATATTGTATTGCTCTGTAAAGCACTTTGAATTGTTCTGGTGTATGAAATGTGTTGTACAAATACAGCTGCCTAACCTTGAAAATGATGAATGACATCACCTGAGCCCTGAGCATTAACCTCACCAGAGGCTCAGATTTCAGAGCATTCTTAAATGCACCATCACAGAGGTTTGTCCTTGCTCCAGATTACACAAAACAATAAAAGCAACAAATTGTTTATGCAGGTGAAAATTTAAATTTATGCACAGACAGAAAATGAGTCTCTTTTCTATTTCTGCACATTTAATTCCCAAATCATTCAGATATCAGGGCTGTCAGTGTTTCACAGCTATTCACCAGAACAGTTCAGACCGCCACCTCAACATTACACTCCAGGATCTGTTTCACTGTGTGGCTCATTATTACTGCCTCTTGAAATGTACGACGACACAACAGTCTGTGTGGATGGCAGCTACGTATGCAGCTCACCAGCAATCACATAAATCAGTTTATTTCACATCGTTCTGCTGTGTGTGAAAATAATGCAGCAGGTTCCAGCAGATACAGAAGAACTACATCCTGCTGTTAATCTCATCGTCTCCATTCAATATTCAAACCTTGAGCTTGATCTTTAAATCTCCTTTAACATGACTCATGAAGCTATTTTTACATTACATTTAAATAGAGATTGAGCTTTTATTTCGTGTGTTATACGTGTGTGTACATACATGAGTACACGTGTGTTCAGTGTGGCTTCTCTCTCGTTAATTAGTGTCAGTTATTTCTAAGTGTTGTGTTGTATTTGTGCCTCTCTTCCCTTCCTCCTGTTTGCATTTGTGTTTTGTTCCTCAAGTTGGCCTCTTGAACGCATCGACAGCTTCATTTACATCTCCCCCCCCCTTGCCTTCACGCATCACCTCCATATCGTCCGTCTCTTTCTGGCTCTTCTTTCCTTCCTTCAAACCTGTTTTGCTCTCGGCCTCGTTGTCTGCCACTGTCTATGTTTGCATGTGTAAGTTATGCGCTTCAGTGTCTCCATGCGTGTGTGTGTGTGTCTGAACGCTCTGTCTGTGTATGTGTGTGTGTGTGTGTGTGTGTGTGTGTGTGTGTGTGTGTGTGTGCACGCAGGGTGTGCAGCTTCTTCCTCTCGCCTCATTTGTATTCAGCTCATCTTGGAGCAGGTAGGTAATGACAAGCAGCAAAGGCCACGATGTCACCGCTCCACTCAGCTGCTGGCTGCCTGCTGACGTCAAGCCTCTGTGCACGCACACACACACACACACACACACACACACACACACACACACCACACGCCCATTCTTGCAGCTAACAGACCCATTAAAATGCACATTGTGCAAACCCACAAACTGATGCATGCATTGATTAATTGATGTTTGGAGGAATAGTTTTGAAAGTCTGACACTGTTTATCTGTGTATGAATGAACAGAGGAGAGTTTCGGTGTTCCAGAAATACAACGATGATGAGATATCCTGTGTCTCAGAAAAAAACAAAACAAAACATAGTGCAAAAAAAAAGATATCAAGCTTTAAGCTTTGGCACCGCAGCTCCCATGATGCTCTGGAGGATGTGACCAAGAAGTATGATGTTGCTCTGGAGTCAGTGAGTTAGCTGTGAGCTACAACTCTATTTTAGTTTCCATGTAGACCTTCATGGAAGAGTCATTGGAAGAAAACCTTTCCTGTGTCCTCACCACAATATTCAGCATCAGAAGTTTGCAAAGGAACATCAAAGGAACGCTTTTCGGAAACAAGTCCTGTGGACTGATGAAGGTAAAACAGAATTTTCTGGACACAATGAGCAAAGGTATGTTTGGAGAACAAACTGTTAAACACGGGGGTGGATGGATGATGCTTTGGGCTTGTGTTGCAGCCAGTGGCACGGGGAACATTTCACAGGTAGAGGGAAGAATGGATTCAGTTAAATTCCAGACATCACAGCATCTGTAAAAAAGCTGCAGATGAAGAGAGGATGGCTTCTACAACAGGACAATGATCCTAAATACACCTCCAGATCCACAATGGACGACCTCGAGAGGAGCCAGCTCAAGGTTTGGCCACGCCCCTCACAGTCCCCCGACCTAAACATCATTAAACATCTGTGGAGAGAGCTCAAAGAGCAGAGCATGAAGACGGCCCAAGAATCTCACAGAGCTAGAAGCCTTTTGCAGGAAGAATGGGTGAAAATCCTCCAAACAAGAACTGAAAGACTCTGAGCTGGATACAAGAAGTGTTTAGAAGATGTGATACTTGCCAAAGGGGGCGCTACTGAGCACTGACCATGAAGGGGCCCAAGCTTTTGCTTCAGGCTCGTTTCCTTTGTTGTTATTTTTAAAATGTAAAAGATTTAAATGAAAAAAAAAACTAGTCTTGTTTAAAATATTAAAGAAATGTGTCATCTTTATCTTCATGTCTTTTGGAAATCAGGCCATCTTGTGCTCTCCTAGCTATACACAGTAAACAGAGTTTTGACCTGGAGTTCCCAAACTTTTGCATGCAACTGTATGTATATCTGATCTATGTTGTAAAGAGGTGACTGGTTAGTAAAAAGGTTGCTCCACTACATGCACGACTCTTGTCTGTGTGAAGCATTAGCTAACTAACATCAACTCATTTATACAGAGATCACAACAGTGAAACTCACTCACAAATCAACATATGTTACACATGTATTGACAAACATTAACAGCCTGTACTGTTGTAACAATGCTGTGCCGTGTTGCTACTATACCAGTCCACGCATGCAAGGCAGAGTTGCTTTGTTGTGCTGCTTGTTAGCAGCCGATCTTCCATTGTGGATGAGCCTGGCTCAGAAGGTTGTAGTTCCAGCACAGTGTTTGCTGTACAATATTCCACTTGTGCAGATCAGAGCAAACTGGTTGCTCTGTCCTTACAGAGTTTGTAGTTCGTCTCTAACTATACTTTCTTCTCCTTTGCTTTGAAATTTAGCTTGCAATCTTTGTGTCTACCTGGAGCACCAACTTGTCTGGTCTCCTCTATCATTTATAGGAGTTTTGTAGGTGTCTGCTGGGAACAGGCCACATGTAGATCAGAGAGCTGGGCTGCGGCTGCTGCTCAGAGCCGAGGTTAGAAAAAGTGGGGAAAGGGTGTGGCAGGTGACCCTGGGTTTTTTCGAGACCAGTGGGGCGAAGGCCTGTGGTGGGGGGCATCTTGACAGCTGTACTTTTAGATCCGGTCCCCTCCTCTATTAAATATGAAAGGAGGCCCCCACATGCTTGAGCTTTACACTGCTGACTTGTATAACCAGAACAGACATGTCCTGTGATTTTCAGCCTTCTATGATTATATTTACTCTTTACAGCAGACACATTTAGGTGGGCTCAACTTACAGGACCTGACATGACCAGTTTAGAGTTGCACAAATAAACAAATCATCTGTGGAGTCCAGTGATCCCAACAACCATGACACCCACCCATCAATCAATCTGGACCTTTAATTGGATCCCAAAGTGTTCCCAGGGCAGATGGGATATGTAAAGCCTCCATTGTGTTCTGGGGTGTGCTCTCAGTTGGATGTGCTTGGAATACATCCACAGAGAGTTGTCCAGAGGGCACACAAATCAGATACCTGAATTACCTCACCAAGAGGGAGAATCTCTGAGTTCCTTCAGGATGTCACCCTGCCAAGCAAATTCATTTTACCAGCTCATATCTGTGATTTCATTATTTCAGTCACCATCCAACATGCCGTGATAGGACTCTCTTCAACATGCCATACTGGTCTGCCAAATAGCTTCTCAATCTCAGGCTCCATCTTATCCTTGTGAACAAGACCCCAACCGACCTTCTGGCACAGAACCATGACCTCAAAAACAGTGCTGCCTCTCATCCAGACCATTTCAAAATCGGTTGCAAATCATTCCAGTGCTCACTGGAAGTCACAGTCTGATAAAGCCAGTAGAATCACATCATCCATGAGAAGCAAAGATACAATCCCTAGGTCACCATACAATTCTTTTTTCTTTATGACTGCACCTTCAGATCCCATCAATGAAGATCACAAACAGAATCTGTGACAGTGAACAACCGGCTGTAACCCAGACCCTGGAAAGTGTGATAGGATTTGAAGCCAATTTTTGTAGTGGCCAAACAGTGGTACTGCAATTTTTGGGGTCTATCACATGATGCCATTGCACCCAAAATACTTTTTCCCCATAGATTTACATTTGAAAAAACATGTCTGTGACTCAGTGGATACATTTTTTGAGCATTACAATCCCTGCAAAATGATATCAAGATTTAATCCATTTGGTCCAATAACATTTGAAGGTCTAAAAGAGCAGCACGACTAATTCATTTTATCCCCTTTCAAGTAAGCGGAGCACTAAACTATAAGACAGCTGCATGACCACGCTCAATGGCTGCAAGTCTCCAGTGTGCCTGCTGTATGGGCCTAATGATGCGGAAGCAGGGCCAATCTGGGTAATTTTATAATGCGATTAGATAGAGCGATTCTGGCGCCACTGACCAACTTTCACAGGAACGAACAAACCCCGCCACCAATGCTGTATGCTCTTAATACATCTGTGGTGTAACCCAACGCCCACTGAGGACAAACTTTACTCCCTGCTGAGAATACAAACACCACTCTCACTCCAGTTATATTGAGAGACGAACAGTAACACAGTATCCCATACTTCTGCAGTACTCCTCATCATCACCAAGTCCAAAATAACATCTCCCTCCACCTGATCCAACTCATCACCAAGTCTCGATCAGCTAACAGCTCTGCTCCTCTGTTCACAGGTGCCATGGTGGCAATCCAGTTTCCCCGTGGGGATTATTAAAGTTAATCCAAAATACACGCAAGTGTCCACTGCTGCACAGCCTCAATCAATCATCGGCCTTTGGCACAAGGTGTTACCAAGTACATGAATATAACAGAACATGGCCTTGTACACTCATAACTCGAGGGTTATTTGCCAAATGAATGGACGGACGGAGCCCAGTGAACAATGACCTTTTCTGCCTCAAAATGGAGACACTTTAATCTCATCAAGTTTTGATTGATTTGGGCACTACATCATTGCATTACAGTCCTTATTGTATTGTTGGCAAGTGTGCCACACAATCAGAACACAGTTTGTTCTTGAAAAGCTCCATCACAGCCAAACAACTGAATGATATTTTATGAGCTCAGTGGAGATTAAGTTGCACTGTACTGTGAAGATAAAATGTGGTCAAACCTGTATAACAGCAAGCTTCAGAGGTGTGGCAGCTGTTTGTGGAATGAGACACACCTTTGTGTTACTGATGGATCAACAGTATTTAGCAGAGTTTTAACAAAGCTCCACCCTTCACCAGAGTCACATGACACAAACAGGAAACAGTTTGTGATTCTTCGTCACCTTCAGACCAAACTAACAACTTCCTGTGAGTGAGTTCAGCTAAAACTCCAACACTGCTGCTTCAACCTGCTGACACTCCACACACTGAAGGTGAGTTTGACTAAAAACACCACTCAAAGTAAATTTCAGTGAAGTTAGTAGAGGAGGGAGGGGAGCCATGACTGACTGTACTTTCTGTCTGCTGTGTTTTCAGCTTCACTCAGAGACTAAATGGCTTCCAGATCAGAGGAGGATCTCTGCTGTCCGGTCTGTCAGGACGTCTTTAGACATCCTGTTGTTCCTGTTGAACCTGTGTGAGGCCTTCTTACAGGAGAGAGATCAGAGAGCTTCAGAGGCTCTCTGCAGTCTGCACTCTGAGAAACTCAAACTCTTCTGTCTGGACCACCAGCAGCCAGTGTGTCTCGTCTGCAGAGATTCAGAAAAACACACCAAGCACAGATTCAGACCCGTCGATGAAGCTGCACGACAACACAAGAAGGAAGTTGAGGAAACTCTGGAGCCCTTAAAGGAGAAGTTAAAGGTTTGTGAACAAGTTAAAGTGAAGTGTGAACAAACAGCAGAACACATGAAGGTCCAGGCCCGACGCACAGAGAGGCAGATTAAGGAGCAGTTTAAGAAGCTTCACCAGTTTCTAGAACAGGAAGAGGAGGCCAGGATGGCTGCACTGAGGGAGGAAGAGGACCAGAAGAGTCAGATGATGAAGGAGAAGATGGAGGCTCTGAGCAGAGAGATAGCAGCTCTTTCAGACACAGTCAGAGCCACAGAGGACGAGCTGAGAGCTGAAGACGTCTCATTCCTGCTCAACTACAAGGCTGCAGTGGACAGAGTCCAGCAGCGCCCCCTGCTGGATGATCCACAGCTGCTCTCAGGAGCTCTGATAGACGAGGCCAAACACCTGGGCAACCTGACCTTCAACATCTGGAACAAGATGAAGGACATGGTCTCTTACACTCCTGTGATCCTGGATCCAAACACTGCTAGTCCATATCTCATCCTGTCTGAAGATCTGACCAGTGTGAGACGAGCAGAGGAGGAGCAGCAGCTTCCTGATAATCCAGAGAGGTTTGATCAACACTGGTCTGTCCTGGGCTCTAAGGACTTTAACTCAGGGACTCACAGCTGGGATGTCGAGGTTGGAGACAGTACAGGCTGGATACTGGGTGTGTTAGCAGAGTCTGTCCAGAGGAAGGGACTCATACAGTCTGGATTGTGGAGAATAATGTTCTATAAAGGTAAATACTCAGCATGGTCACTACCAGCTCCATCAACTGTTCTTGAAGTGCAGAAGAAGCTCCAGAGGATCAGAGTGAATCTGGACTGGAACAGAGGAAAGCTGTCGTTCTATGATTCTGACACTAACACACACATACACACCTTCACACACACTTTCACTGAGAGACTGTTTCCATTCTTTGGCTGTGTGGATGGACTGAGGATATTACCACTGAAGGTCTATGAGACAAAACACCACAGCTGGTTACAGTCTTTAGTATGAAGGTGGTGTTTAGTATAACAAGCGTACAATGGTTCACTTCTCTCTCCATCTATCATTGGAGAGCCAAATTTTTGACCCCAAAGATCTCAGGTCAGTTTCTCTGCTGACTGTTCCTGGATGTCTAGTTTACTTTGAACAAACAGGGAGAATCTACAGTTTCTCTGCTGCTGATTATTGAAGAAAGAACAGTGGTTTTGTTTCTAACTCAAACTTTTGTTAGTGTCTTTTCACCAATGTTTGGTACAGTTCAGTCAGTTTAAATGTTCATATGTGGTAAATAATCTGTGAGGAAATCAAATGGCTCACTTGAAACTTTAGTATAAAGTCAATGATCATGATCATTGATAGATGGATGCACAGTTTAATCTCTCATTGACAAATGATGGGTCGAGGTTTTACTTTATATACTTTGGTCTGTATGTTAATAAAGCGGCTCTGACTTCACTGGATTTGTTACCTGCAAGTTTATCATAGTTTATTATTTCTGTAAAAAAATAAATATTGTTGTTGTTATGTATGTATTGATCTGTATGAAGGCTGCATGTGTGAACACAGCTTCTGAGGATTCATTTACCTTTTTAAATGTTCAATTTCAGTGTGCTTTATTGGAATGACATGTAAAGATTTGTGCTGTCAAAATAAAGAAAAAGTCATGAACATATAAATTATTACAGCTGTGATTATTATTCAAATTGATGATTGAATAACGAAACCAACAACAGTAATCATTGAAGAAAATCATAATATGTTTTGTTTGTTTCTTCATGTGTTTTTAAAGTGAAGATGGCCAAAACCAAGATGGCTGCTCAGAGCTGTGCAGCTCTGCTGGACCACATGATGTCAGTCAGGACAAGAAATTAAGAAAACTTTTGAGGCGGGAACTCTGAGTTTCCACTCTGAGAGTACTTATGTTTGAAAGCTAAATCATATGAGAATGTGTGTGTTATCTGTGTTGTATAAAGGTGCCAAGTTAGTAAAAGGGAATGTTTAGTAGCATACAAGACTCAGTTTGTGTGAAGCATTAGCTAAATACATCAACTTAGCTTTGATAAATCCAAACTACCCAATAATCTCACTACAAACACAAGAAAACAATAAACTCACTGAATAACATCAAATCAATACACGTAAGCTAACAAAAGTTAAACAATCTTACTCAGCCTGTACAACTGTACTGATGGTATGTGCAGTTTTTACATTACCAGTCCATGAATGGAAGGAAGAGCTGCTTTGTTGTGCTGCCTGTTAGCTGGCTGGTTTCTGTTGTGGATGATCCTGGCTCAGAAGAGTTGTGGTTCCAGGGTTGTTTTTGCTATACTGGATTCAAGTGGTGCAGATCAGAGGAAACTGGTGACTGTTTGTGCCCAGCTAGCTCCACTTTATTCTCCTTTGCTTGAAAAGTTAGCTTGGAAAGTTTGTGTCTGCCTGAAGCACTATCTTGTCTGGGCTCTTCTACCATCTGGAAGTTTTTCTGTATCTATTGAACAGGTCACATTTAGAGAGCCATTATTCGCTGATTCATGCAGCAGAGGTGAGAAGGGCAGGGTAGGGGGCGTAGCAGGTCCTCCAGCACCCAGGACTCTCCTCTGAGGAGGTCTCAGGAGAAAGAGAGAAAAGAATGGAGCTTTCCTTTTCTATTGATCTGGTGAGGTTGTGGGTCACATGTCACAGTGACCAATGGTGAATAAGGACTGGAGTTTCACATGAAGGAGCAGCCAATTAAAAGAGGGCTGAACTCGGGGCTGCTGTGGCTCAGGAAGTACAGCGGGTCATCCACTAATCAGAAGAGGTGCAGCGGTTCAATCCCCGGCTCCTCCAGTCTGCATGTTGACGTATCCTTGAGTAGAATATTTAACCCCCAAATTGCTCCTGATGGCTGCTCCATCGGTGTATGACTGCGCTAAAAACTAAGCAGCAGGTGGCACCTTGTATGGTAGCCTCGGCAACCAGTGTATGAATGTGTGTTTGTGAATGGGTGAATGTGACTCACAATGTAAAAAGTGCTTTGAGTGGTCAGATGACTAGAAAGGTGCCATATAAGTGCAGTCCATTTAACTTACAGGGCATGCCTTACATGTCCAGTCTAGAATTGCACAAATAAACAAATCATCTGTGTAGTCCAGTGAGCCCAATAATGCTCCATCCTCTCCTCGTGAACAAGATCCCAAGATACCCTCTGGTACAGATCCATTGTCTCTGCCAGAAAACAGTGCTGGCTCTCACCATGACCATTTCAGAGTCAGCTGCAAGCCAACCCAGTGCTCACTAGAAGTCATAGTCTGATAAAGCCAGCAGAACCACGTCATCCATGAGAAGTAAAGGTACAATCCTATGATCATGGTACCTACACTTTCCACTGCTCAGCTGCACCTTCAGATTCTGTCCATAAAGATCATCAAGAGAATCTGTGACAGGGAACAACCTGGGTGTAACCCAATGCCCACTGAGGACAGACTTAATTTCCTGCTGAGAATAGAAACACACTGTCATTCCGTTACACTTAAACACTGATAGTCACACAGTATCCCAGACTTCTGCAGTACCCCACACCTTCTCCGAGTTCAAAAACACGAACAAACTCCAGTGACCCCTCCAGTATCTTATTACTTTAACACCTTCAATCAACACTTAAGGACTGAATCAACGAAGACCAATAATGTCAAGAGACTTTTACATTTTAGGACAAATCTCATCCACCTTGACATTGTACAGCTCTTTAACTTCCTCACTGACCTCTGTTTGTGAAAAGGAAAAGATGGTTTCATCTGTTTCTCAGAGTGATCCTTTCTCCAATTGATATTATCAACAGTTCTCACCTTCTGAAAATCAGCTTGGGCTGAGCTCCCCACACCCACCCTGAGTCATCTGACAGCTTGCCTGAACCTCTTTGAGGCTACCTGAAGGTCAGTCTCCATGTCCTCCTAAAACTCCTCCCACAGCCAAGTTTTTACTTTTATAATCACAGAAGCCCCAGTTCTTCTGGTCTTCTGTTACCTGTCTGCTGCTTCAGGAGTCCCTTGGGCCAATCAAGAACTCTTTCTTCTACTTGATGTCATCTTTCACCAGCAGGTTCTTTGGCTGCCATCAGGCACAGAAGGTCTTATGGCCACAAGTTTAGACAACTGACCCCCAGTGAAGGGTCTAAACTTGTATTCCATGTCCCCAACCTTCAACAGGATGCAGGAACAATGTGTCTGCTAGTGGACATTGAAGACCTCAAGAACGCATTCCCAGTTCACCTTTAGTCTTCATTTTGGTTTAGCAGGTCTGTTAAGCCTATACCAACTCCAGTAACCCACACTCCTGCAACACTTTGCAGATAAAAGACACATCAAAGCTGAATGAGTACTACACAGATAAAATGAGATAACACCTGTTAATCAGTAGGTTTTATAGGTATGGGAAGGTGATCTTTTGAACTTTGGAATGAAGCACACCCCTGGGTTATACGTGTAGCAACAGCATGAGATGAAGCGGTGAAACAGTTTGTGATTCTTCATCACTGCAGAGAGACACAGACTGAAGGACAGACGATCAGATTCACCTTCAGACCAAACTAACAACTTCCTGTGAGTGAGTTCAGCTAAAACTCCAACACTGCTGCTTCAACCTGCTGACACTCCACACACTGAAGGTGAGTTTGACTAAAAACACCACTCAAAGTACATTTCAGTGACGTTAGTAGAGGAGGGAGGGGAGCCATGACTGACTGTACTTTCTGTCTGCAGTGTTTTCAGCTTCACTCAGAGACTAAATGGCTTCCAGATCAGAGGAGGATCTCTGCTGTCCGGTCTGTCAGGACGTCTTTAGACATCCTGTTGTTCTGTCATGTAGCCACAGCTTCTGTAAAGACTGTCTGAAGAGCTGGTGGACAGAGAAACAAACAAAGGAGTGTCCACTTTGTAAGAGAAGATCTTCAAGAGAACCACCTTTAAACCTGGCGTTAAAGAACCTGTGTGAGGCCTTCTTACAGGAGAGAGATCAGAGAGCTTCAGAGGCTCTCTGCAGTCTGCACTCTGAGAAACTCAGACTCTTCTGTCTGGACCATCAGCAGCCAGTTTGTCTTGTCTGCAGAGATTCAGAAAAACACACCAAGCACAGATTCAGACCCATCGATGAAGCTGCACGACAACACAAGAAGGAAGTTGAGGAAACTCTGGAGCCCTTAAAGGAGAAGTTAAAGGTTTGTGAACAAGTTAAAGTGAAGTGTGAACAAACAGCACAACACATGAAGGTCCAGGCCCGACGCACAGAGAGGCAGATTAAGGAGCAGTTTAAGAAGCTTCACCAGTTTCTGGAAGAGGAAGAGGAGGCCAGGATGGCTGCACTGAGGGAGGAAGAGGAGCAGAAGAGTCAGATGATGAAGGAGAAGATGGAGGCTCTGAGCAGAGAGATAGCAGCTCTTTCAGACACAGTCAGAGCCACAGAGGACGAGCTGAGAGCTGAAGACGTCTCATTCCTGCTCAACTACAAGGCTGCAGTGGACAGAGTCCAGCAGCGCCCCCTGCTGGATGATCCACAGCTGCTCTCAGGAGCTCTGATAGACGAGGCCAAACACCTGGGCAACCTGACCTTCAACATCTGGAACAAGATGAAGGACATGGTCTCCTACACTGCTGTGATCCTGGATCCAAACACTGCTGGTCCAAAACTCATCCTGTCTGAAGATCTGACCAGTGTGAGACCAGCAGAGGAGGAGCAGCAGCTTCCTGATAATCCAGAGAGGTTTGATTATTACTGCTCTGTCCTGGGCTCTGAGGGCTTTAACTCAGGGACTCACAGCTGGGATGTCGAGGTTGGAGACAGTACAGGCTGGATACTGGGTGTGTTAGCAGAGTCTGTCCAGAGGAAGGGACTCATACAGTCTGGATTGTGGAGAATAATGTTCTATAAAGGTGAATACTCAGCATGGGCACTACCAGCTCCACACACTGATCTCCAACTGAAGAAGAAGCTCCAGAGGATCAGAGTGAATCTGGACTGGAACAGAGGAAAGCTGTCGTTCTATGATCCTGACACTAACACACACATACACACCTTCACACACACTTTCACTGAGAGACTGTTTCCATACGTTAGCACTGTGGACAAACTGAAGATCTTACCGCTGAAGGTCTGTGTGACAGGTAAACAGGTCTGAGAGAGTCTTTGGTTTGAAGGTGGCGATAAGTAAACAAAGCACTCAGTTATTCACTTCTAAAGCTCCAGTGTGTCGTATTCAGGGGGACAGAAATGGAATATAATCATTGTGTTTCCTTCAGTGTATAATCAGCTGAAAATAAGAATGGTTGTGTTTTCTCACCTCAGAATGAGATGTTAATATCTACATAGAGAGCAGGTCCTCGTCTACAGAAACCACAATGTTGCAGCGCCATGTTTCTACAGTAGCCCAGAATGGACAAACCAAACACTGACTATAGATAGAGACATTCATGTTGTCATGCCAGCTACCATAGTTAGCCGCCCCTCCACGACAACCAGAGTCAGAAAAACACTGTTTTTTATATATAATGTATATATCAATAATATAGTACTAGAATAGCGTGGTAACGTTTCTCCATAAACTAGTCAAGTTGAGGTTTTCATCGATATCTGTCCAGACTCACATGTAGCCATGACAGTTGACAGTGCTTTAAAGATGGATGCTGCTGCAAACAAGTTACATATTCTCAAACAGGGATGCTTCACACACAGAAGATCTATACAATCAGCACAGTTTCAAGATTAGAGTCACCAATTCAGTATCTGACCAAATGTCTCCCCTTCTGTTCCTGAGATATGATGTTAAAACATGATGATGTCACAGTCAAGCTGACCTTTGACCTTTTGGCATGTTTTTTGAGGGCATAGTGACCTTGACACTTGAAGTCTAGTAAGTTCATCCTTGAGTCCAAGCGGATGTTTGTGGCAAGTTTGAGGAAAAACCCTCAAAGCCTTATTGAGATATCATGAGAGTGCGACGGACACAGGGTCACAGTGACCTTGACCTATGACCATCAAATTTAAAACAGTTCATTCTTGAATCCAAGTGTTAGTTTGTACGAAATTTGAGGAAATTCTCTCTGGGCCCTCCTGAGATATTGAGTTCACAATGATGAGATGTACGCAAAGTCACAACGATGTTGATCTTTGACGACCAAATTTTATTAAGTTCATCTCCGAGTCCAAGTAGACGTTTGTGCCAAATATGAAAAATTCCCTTGTGGTGTTCTTAATTTATTGCATTCACGAGAATGAGACGGACATTCAGTCACAATGACCTTGACTTTTGACCACCAAAATCCAACCAGTTCATCCTTGAATCCATGTGGAGGTTTGTGCCAAATATGAAGAAATTAATGTGTGTATAATTCTTTTTCTTGTATGAGTAAATCAGTGACTTTTCAAAGCTCTCAGGTCAGTTTCTCGTCTCTTTGTGAATAACAAGTTTACTTTGAACAAACAGAGAATCTACAGTTTCTCCGCTGCTGATTTTACTGAAGAAAGAAGGACAGTGGTTTTGTTTCTAACTCAAACTTTTGTCGGCATCATTTAGTTCAGTTTGATCGGTTTAAATGTTCATATATGTTAAATAATCTGTGAGGAAATTCCAGGAAATGTAAAAGTCTGACGTCTTGTGATGACAACAGATCAATTGTGATTTTATTTAATATATTTTCTCATATCTATACACTCTGTTCTTCACTGACTGTGTTCCACCTGTGAGTTGAGATGTTTCTGTAACAAAGTAAGTACTGTTGTTATGAATGTATTGATCTGTATGAAGGCTGCAGGTGTTAACAAGGCTTCTGGGGGTTAATACACTTCTCTAAAATGTATATTTCAGTGTGCTTCATTTGAATGACGTGAAGAGGTTTCTGCTGCCAAAGCCAATAAAACAAAGATAATGAAGATATAAACTGTGGTGATTATTGTACAAACTGTTTATCTAATGACAGAATAAACAACAGTGGTCATAATAATCACACACAGTGGTGTAAGGTAGTTGTGACGGGCCCCAGTGCACACTAACGTGCACATATTGTCTCGTCACATGATCAGAGACTTTACATTGGAGAAGTTTCAGCTGGTTGAAATCTGCAATCGTCACTGCTGGACGCCACTAAATCTCCACACTGCTCCTTTAATGTCCTCCATGATCTGTGTGTCTCTGCTGCAGCTCCAGCTGCTGACAGACTACAATAACTAACTGATTTTACAACACCTGTGTGACCTTTCACCTCCCCCTGTACCTCCTCTGCACAGTGTGAAAACCTTTGGACTAAAGCTTCCTGTGAAGCATAATGACAGTATGATGAATGATGTGGAGACGTTCATCAGTGTCTGCTGATGTAAAAATGTGTGACGCTCTGCCGCTCTCTGGACTGCTGTTGGGTGAAGAAAGGTGTCTCAATGTTTTTTGGATTTTTGATGCTAATGTGATTGAAGCAAATAAAGACAGTCTGAAATAATAATCTCTCTCCAGATGAGACCTTCATCCTGATGATGCAGCCTCTCGACACCTTCAGTCAGCAGCTCGGCGGGGCTGAAGGGAAAAGCCTTGGAGCCATCTGTAAAACTATCAGACATGTCCACATAAACCTCTCTTCTTTCACTCTCTGTCTCTCTTGTTCTCTGCTCTCTTTGTCTTGCTGTCGTCCTCTTTTCTCCTCTCACCACAGATCACACTGTGCTTTACTTCCTTTTTTCATCCCAGTCTCCCAATTTACTCTGACACATCAGATCACTCTGTACTCTTTCTTTATCTCTGGCTTCCCCGCAGATCTCTTCTCCTCCTCCTGTTTTCTCTGTCCACTGCATGATGTGCCATTACAGCTCACACTCCTCCTCAATACACCATTAATTAATATTCCTCATTTTATTTATCATCATTTTTTCAACATAATCTCACCCCCAACTCTTCAAGTACGGCAGCTTGCTCAGTGGCACTGCGTTTCAATCTATGACGCTCTACGTGTGCCTCTGGTGTCACTTATGGACGGGTCAATTTATGGTGGAGATGTATTTATGTAAAGGAAAACTAAATTCAGGTGTGAGGTGACAAATCTAAATAAAATTATAATTGAATATGAAGCAATAACACTCTCAGGCATTCTGTACTGCTTTCACATATTCATTCTCCTGCAGATCAACTTGTCTTATTTCATGTTGCCACGTGTTTTACTGTGTGTACAGTACAGGCCAAAAGTTTGGACACACCTTCTCATTCAATGCGTTTTCTTTATTTTCATGACTATTTACATTGTAGATTCTCACTGAAGGCATCAAAACTATGAATGAACACATGTGGAGTTATGTACTTAACAAAAAAAGGTGAAATAACTGAAAACATGTTTTATATTCTAGTTTCTTCAAAATAGCCACCCTTTGCTCTGATTACTGCTTTGCACACTCTTGGCATTCTCTCCATGAGCTTCAAGAGGTAGTCACCTGAAATGGTTTTCCAACAGTCTTGAAGGAGTTCCCAGAGGTGTTTAGCACTTGTTGGCCCCTTTGCCTTCACTCTGCGGTCCAGCTCACCCCAAACCATCTGGATTGGGTTCAGGTCCGGTGACTGTGGAGGCCAGGTCATCTGCCGCAGCACTCCATCACTCTCCTTCTTGGTCAAATAGCCCTTACACAGCCTGGAGGTGTGTTTGGGGTCATTGTCCTGTTGAAAAATAAATGATCGTCCAACTAAACGCAAACCGGATGGGATGGCATGTCGCTGCAGGATGCTGTGGTAGCCATGCTGGTTCAGTGTGCCTTCAATTTTGAATAAATCCCCAACAGTGTCACCAGCAAAACACCCCCACACCATCACACCTCCTCCTCCATGCTTCACAGTGGGAACCAGGCATGTGGAATCCATCCGTTCACCTTTTCTGCGTCTCACAAAGACACGGCGGTTGGAACCAAAGATCTCAAATTTGGACTCATCAGACCAAAGCACAGATTTCCACTGGTCTAATGTCCATTCCTTGTGTTTCTTGGCCCAAACAAATCTCTTGTGCTTGTTGCCTCTCCTTAGCAGTGGTTTCCTAGCAGCTATTTGACCATGAAGGCCTGATTGGCGCAGTCTCCTCTTAACAGTTGTTCTAGAGATGGGTCTGCTGCTAGAACTCTGTGTGGCATTCATCTGGTCTCTGATCTGAGCTGCTGTTAACTTGCCATTTCTGAGGCTGGTGACTCGGATGAACTTATCCTCAGAAGCAGAGGTGACTCTTGGTCTTCCTTTCCTGGGTCGGTCCTCATGTGTGCCAGTTTGGTTGTAGCGCTTGATGGTTTTTGCGACTCCACTTGGGGACACATTTAAAGTTTTTGCAATTTTCCGGACTGACTGACCTTCATTTCTTAAAGTAATGATGGCCACTGGTTTTTCTTTAGTTAGCTGATTGGTTCTTGCCATAATATGAATTTTAACAGTTGTCCAATAGGGCTGTCGGCTGTGTATTAACCTGACTTCTGCACAACACAACTGATGGTCCCAACCCCATTGATAAAGCAAGAAATTCCACTAATTAACCCTGATAAGGCACACCTGTGAAGTGGAAACCATTTCAGGTGACTACCTCTTGAAGCTCATGGAGAGAATGCCAAGAGTGTGCAAAGCAGTAATCAGAGCAAAGGGTGGCTATTTTGAAGAAACTAGAATATAAAACATGTTTTCAGTTATTTCACCTTTTTTTGTTAAGTACATAACTCCACATGTGTTCATTCATAGTTTTGATGCCTTCAGTGAGAATCTACAATGTAAATAGTCATGAAAATAAAGAAAACGCATTGAATGAGAAGGTGTGTCCAAACTTTTGGCCTGTACTGTATATGAGGGAGCCTGTTCTTCAGAGAGGTTTAAATGGTAGAAGCTGCTCTGACACGCCGACATTAAGTTCACAGAGTGCTGAAGAGAAAAGAGTCTTTTAAGGGTAGTTTGGTTCATTCACATCAAATTCAGCTTCTTACAAACATGGTTCTTTTCTTCAGGCCTTAAATGCTGCAGGGCTGATTTTATATTTTCTCTTGTTGTTACTTTCCCATCAGAAGCCTTTAATCTAAACTGCTAAATGTTTTATTTCCTGTTGGTTCAGAAATAAAATTAAATTCACATTTTTTTTATTAAATTCAATCCATCGCCTGAGAATCTGTAAATATAAGTTTGTTTAAATATTCTTAAAGAATATTGATTGAAAATTGATTGATTTTGATAAGAAACTCACCCGTGAAATCCAAGTTGTTGTTGTTGCCTCAAAGTTTTTCCACTTCTTCTTCCGTTACTAACGGTTGGCAACTGTTGGCAACTAGTGTAGGTACAGCCACCTAGCGGGCTGGGGTGGGAAATACACTTTAGTGTCGACAGTGCCACTGCACCGCTGCCAATGTGTGTTGGGGGGCGGCACTTGACGGCTGCAGCACCGCGCCGGCGGCAGTGTGTGTTGATCTTTAGTCTTCATCATGAAGACTAGTCTCTTACACAGACGCTGATGACGTCAGCACGCTGGCTGACTCTGTCATCTGTGGACATTCCCATAGGAAAGTTGTAACTGAACCAGTGCTGGCTCCCAGTGGCAGTGATGTGATTGGATCCAGATCCGTGTACTTCTGTACTACAAAGCTGATTAGGTTTGCCTTACACCCGCCTACACCAGAATTGCTGTTCCCTGAATTGTTGTCCGTAGTACAACAGGAGAGAAGAGATTAAAATGGATATGATTTCATTTGATTCAGCTATACTGCAGAACTGCAACGTCCACAAGATTGGAGAAATTAAGGATTTACAGCGACTCTGTCTAAAATTCCTTACGCAGGAGAAGAAAGATGTTTTGGCCTGTTTACCGACAAGATAAAAGTTTGATTGATCAAGCCTGGCCCACTGTAAGCGACCTTCTCTCCAGGTCTTTGGTCTTGGTGATATGTCCGTCACATGGTCTGGATATGCCCGCCTATTACAAAACGATAGACGAATGTCCCCACACTCCCATTCCGAAGTTAGGGAGGCTGGTCACGTGAGACGACATGAAGACTCTCTATTCCAAACACATTGTTTTATCCACAAATCAATAAAGGATGTTTAACTCTGATGCATTTTTGGACAGCATGTCTGACCTGTGGACTTTTACACTGAGTGAACCGGCCTGTCCTTGCTTTTTATCTTTATGTCAAATTTAAGACAACAATGATTTTTAAGGCCTCATATTTATAAAATCTAATTTTAGATAATTTGAGACTTTTTAAAGACATGCAGCAAAAAAATGGCGTGCGCCAAAAAACATTCAACAGTTTCTACAATCAGGCTCCACCTCACCGTCTGCATCGGCAGTTTCCTGTCTCCAAAATGTTCATAAGCATGGGGCAAAGCATCAAGCAGTTTTCATAGAACACAACTTCTGCGTGTGAAGTGACGTGCGCCTCTTTCAGACCTCGTTTTGTGCGTACACAGGCATTATAAATGAGACCCCTGATCTCTTCTCGCCGTCTACCGAACTACAGCTGAGAAAACACCTTGTCTGAGAAACTCTTCCCCTTCAGGAAGAGCTTGTGGTTTCTGTAGCTGCAAACATGAGTCAACACTACAAGTTAAAAACTTTCTTGATGAGCTGTGTTGGAGCCGCTCTGTGCCACAGGCTGCAGGATTCTCCTCGCCGTGCACTGACAGCCCAGTTAGGCAGCTCAGAGGCTGCAGGCTTATCAGCTGTCTCTGTGGCCTGAAGCAGTTTAGGTGGACAAGTGTATCCCTGTGGACAGGACACAGGTCCATCAGAGGGCTTTACCCCAATCCATGTCTTTAATGCTGAGTGTTGAGCAGAGGCTTAGACTTTGAAAGATCAAACCCAGAGCTCACAGTGTCAGGCTGGACACTTTCACCTGGGCCTGAGGGATGATGGGAACAGCAGCACCCTCCTATAATCTCTGCCTCCGGCTGGCTTTACAGCTCTTTACCAAAAACTTCAATCACTCACAACTTCGGTATTAGGGGGATATTTGTGCTTCATCAAAATGTAATTTAAAGTCACTCTGCTGCTAATGGTGAAGAAGTTCATCGCATAATGCAAAGCGTGTAAGCCTGACCTGATATGAAGACTGTAATTTTTTAACTGATATTTTACAGTATGTCCAAACTGCTCACAGTGACACAGTCAGTGTTGACCACACTGTGCAGAACTTTGACACAAAATTCATTAATGACCACATCTGACAAATTATATGAACTGTTTTCTCAAACTGGACCACCTCCAATCCTCCGTGAACTCAAGCTTGGTTTTACACATTTACGTACTAACTGTTAAGTTTACAAGAAAAACACACATCACAGGCTCAGTCACTGTTCAGGTAAATACACCCCGAAGGCAGTGTTATTTTAAAAATAGAAATCTTTATTTGTTCGAAAAATATTTCCACAACTGAAATCAGCTTCACACCGGCAGACCCAGGCTGGTTGGTCCTCAACAGCACAGAACATCACACATCCTCATAATGGGTTAAAAAGGCAAAGAAATACATCAGCTGAGAGAAAGAGGAGTTCGCAAACTATGCCTTAAGATCACCGGGATAGGCAAAACAAAATCAGACCCAACAAAGAAACAAAAGAAGACACCAAGGCAGCATCTCAGAGTCCTGCACGGGTCCATTTTAAAAAAGCTGCCCATACCCGTAAAGGTCAGAACCAGAACCGACCTGTTACCCATCATTAGGTCTATGTCAAAGTCACACCTGTTAATAAAAGTCCTGCGACCCGACCTTGAACCCCCCCAGGCTCCAGTCCCTCACATGAAGCTGGTTCTCCGTTCTTGAATTGGACGTCTCTTTGACTGGATGGTGGAAACATTCAATCACTGCCAGGTTAGGAAACATGTTAGCATGCTCCTTCCACCACCATCAAACCTCCAAAGGATCTGAACTCCATGTAGGCTGCCACCTCATCCTCGGGCTGCAAAGTTTCATGGCTGGAGTCCTCCACGTCGGTGACCAATGTGACCACGGGGTCAAAGGTTACACTGGTGTCACTGACTTTCAAAATAAAAGGAATATGCCTGTGTGGATTACCCCCAGTGACTTGTCTGAGACTGCTCGGGAAGCTCTCACAGCAGCGATCCATCAACACACGCAATTAGAAGGATCCATGGTTACACTCTGCATAACGCCGGTAACTTCAGTCACTTCTGCACCTCATCACTGTCAGTGCACCAGATACAGGTCCGACCGGACAGACGTTCCCACAGCGTCAGTTCCACTCAGTCAAAATAAGACTAAGAGTCACTACATTCTCCTACATCTCAAACAATGTAAAAATAAAATGACATATAGCAGTAACTGGGAATTACAATACTGAAGGCCTCATTACACATTTCACGCTTTCATTACCTGTCGTCTGGATTATTGTAATTCTCTTTATGCTGGATTGGACCAGCAGTCACTGAAACGCCCGCAGGCTGTCCAGAATGCAGCAGCCAGACTGCTGACAGGAAAGAAAAGACGTGATCATATCACCCCAATACTGGCCTCCTTGCACTGGCTCCCTGTCCAGTTTAGAGTTCAATTTAAAATCTTATTATTTGTTTTTAAAAGCCTGAATGGCTTAGCTCCATCCTATCTATCTGAGCTTGTTCAGCTTCACACGACAGCCAGAGCACTGAGATCAAGCAACCAGCTGCTGCTGGCCTGTCCCAGAACTAAACTTAAAAACAAGGGTGACAGAGCCTTTTCCGTTGTGGCGCCAAATTTATGGAATACTTTACCATTCCATATAAGGGCAGCCCGAACTTTGGAACACTTTAAATCTCTTTTAAAAACCTACCTCTTTTCGCTTGCTTTCACCTCTAGTTGAGACAGATATGTCTTTTACAGCTTTTATTTGTATTTAACCTGTACTCTAGTGTTGATGTTTTATTGTCTAAACCTATTGTTGATCTTATTGATAATTTTTGTGGTTTTTGCTATTCATTCACTCTTTGGATGAACTGTACAGCACTTTGGTCAACCGAGGTTGTTTTTAAATGTGCTATATAAATAAATTTTGACTTGACTTGATTACCTCAGTGACACAGTGGAAGTGAAGACAGGAGACGAGAGAGGACAGACGGTGTGATGTCAATGAGAAGAAGCTGCTGTATGAAACATGCAGCAACAGTTAATCTCACAACATACATATTTAACACAGTCGACATGTAGAGTGTAAATACACAGAGGTTTGATGGTTGAGTGTGAAAACATTTCAATGAAACTTTAAAGACGTGATCACTGAATGCATTTCGTTTCAAAGCAGGGAAACATGTTCCACAGTTTGGTCCACACTGACTGGATCACGTCTACGCTGATGACACGCTGCTGTTTGTCCCCAAAACACAACAGCTTCTGTCTCATTTAGCTGTCCTGAGGATGTCAAATGCAGGATGGCCAAAGTAAGACATTTCTGTTATTGGTCACTAAAACTAATCCTCACTAGAACCAAGAGCAGAGACCACATCTCCTTTGTACTGGTGTACTGGCCTCCCTTCACTGGTTTCCAGTGAAATATGGAATTTTGTTTGGTTCAACAGTTTACCATCGGACCTTTTCCATCTATTAAAACTTTAAAAACCACCTTTAAACTCTATTTAAGTCCCTTAATTATTAATATGATACAGTTGTTTAATATTCTGTTATAGGAGTGTCATGAGAGCTGATGCCTCAGTACTGAGTTGAACAGCAAAATTATGAAAATATGACTGTACTCATTTTCTCCAGTACCATAAGCACCGGGGATGCAATACTTCTGGACCTGATGAGGCAGCATATACGCCTACACATGTTCTAGTCTGCCAGGGCTCGAAATTAAGACAGTTTTGGTTGCATATGTGACCAAAATTTCATCTGTGTGACCTCAAAATATAATTGGGAGCACTGGTGCAAGTGTAAATAATTCTTCTGGTGCGACTATTTCCCCCCGAGTCGAATGTCTCATTCACAAGTTTTTTTTTCCTCCCCTCAAGTTAGTAGGCTACACTGATAAAGTTCCCAGGCTGCTCTCTACCTCGTGAGCTGACAGTGACCAATCAAATGTGAGCTTGATCTTTAATGCTGATTTTAGATTGGTTATTAGCCTCAAATCACTCCGCGACCGCGGCACTTCTGTCACTCAGAACTAACTAGAAGCCGAAGCTAATTCATGCCGGAGAGAAGAGAAAATGAAGAGAACGCTGAAAGACTTTTTAATAAAAAACACCACTGAACTGGCCTAGTGAAACCATCCTAATCTCAGGAGCTCATATTCTATTTCGCTCTGCAGATCACACCCGTTTATTACTTTGGGGCGGGCACGTCATCAGAATAGGAGGGACAAGGAGCGCAGTGAATGCATTTTGTAAACAACCAACATGGCTACTGATTTTGAAGCTGCGATGGTAAATGTGTTGAACCAACTGGAATGTACATTTTCTTTAAAAGCAGAACAAATGGCTGCACTGAAAGCTTTTACTGAACAAAAGGATGTGTTTGCCGTCCTTCCTACAGGGTTTGGTAAAAGTTTAATTAATAACTGGCTCCGTTGATCGAGAAAAAGATGGGACTCAGTGAAAACCCAGTGACTATTGTTGTTTCTCCGCTAGTTGCTCTCATGGAGGAGCAGGTCAGGGAAGTGACCAAGCTGGGAATCACAGCCGTGCAACTCGGAGTCCACAGTGAGGAGGAAATCTGCAAAGATGGCAACACTCTTTCCCAGACATCATCACAGCTCATCTCCGCTGCAGCTTGCTGGTCTGTTTACAGTGGCATTGTGCTAGCCTATGTCACACCTTTCGTTTACTCTGATTGGTTTTCCGTTTTTCCAATTGCGTGAAGGGGCACTTTGAGTGACAGCCGTTGATACCGCCCCTCGGGAACAGAGGAAACGTACAATCCGTGTCCAGACCCAATTCGCATTGTGCGAATTGGGTCTGGACGCACCAGGCTGCCACTGATCACCACTGTAAATGACAGAGAAACCTTAGATGATGATAATACTGATGATGATGACTGTCATCATCATCAGTATTATCATCATCTAAGGTTTCTCCGTCATTCACAGTGGTGTTCAGTGGTTCAGTAGTGTTTTTTCTAAAACTGAAAAAGTTGTTGATAATGATGATAAGTATCCTATACACATACAGTGTAATGTATACAGTATAATGTCGACTTTTTGTTGCAATATCAAAAATCGATTACACTGTTGGTGCTTCTTACTTTACAGTGGGTGCTCCCAAAATTTAACTTTTTGAAGTTATGAGCACCATGTAAAAACCATGTAAAAAAAGTTAATTTCAAGCCCTGTCTGCCATTAAATGCCAGAGCACCTGACTAGCTCCTACAAACAACAACAAAACATGGAAGATGGCGACAAGCGCAGCTGCAGCAACAGCTCCGCCTCAAGTCATCGTAGAGAACAGGTTTTTTCCCTGAGGCCTGCGTAGTCGAATTTTTGTCCGGTTACGCTCTGCTTCAAACGTTGTGCACTGGCAAAGAGAATTTATCAACACTTTCAAAAAAGTGAACTCAGTATTGAGAAAAGTTTGTAACAAACTAAGTAAGCAGTGATAAAGAAACACTAACAAGTGATGCTCACTATGTCTGTATGGTTTCTGTAAAATGTCTAATGCATTCGTGCAATGACTGACGCAGGCCACAGTATTCATGGTTTCCTCCTAATAAATAATACAACAGTGTCCTGAAATAAGAAAGAGCAGCTGAACAGATCTGTGGGGACACTGACCAGTTTGACAGAGTTCACAGAATCATTATTTATCCCCGCAGTGGATGATTGAGTTTAGCTCAAGCTTATTAACTGTTGAACAGATTTCACAGAGGCCTAAATGCAGAGACTCATTTTGTTTAGCAGAAGTTTTCATAAAACTGTGATAAGACTTAAAGGTCATTCAATTATGGCACAAACATTTAAACTTTTCTAACGAGTTCCCTGCATCCTCTAACTTCCCCTGAATCACAACAGAACTCAGGTTCAGTCTGTGGTGACAGTGAGCTGATTGTTTGAGCCTCTGGGAGCTTTTATAACCTGCAGAGACGACACAATCAAACGGTGGCTCTGAGGAGTGTTAACACCTGGGGATGCAGCTGTTTTCCTTTATTAAACCTCCACACTGTCATGACTTCATCAGGACCAAGTATCAGATGAGAACAAACAACGCCCGGGGTCGGAACAGATCCTGAGAAATATGTGTCGCTCTTCATGCAATATTTCACCAACAACATTCACTTAAATGTCGTCTGGATTCCTGCTGAGCGTCATAACTGCCCCTGTGGTATCTGTGTCATCTCACTGCAACATGTGGATCATTGAGTTTCATATCAAAGCATTCCTCTCTGCACGGAGGGGAATGAGATTATTTCCTCGTGGCAGATCAGGCTCGTCTGGAAGCCTTTAGGCTGATAAAATGGGCCACTACAGTGATAGTCACCCATTATGAGTGATGAGGTAATGCTCTGCTTGACATGGATTTTGCTATATTGTGATTTGTTGGTGATTTGTAAGTGCAGTGAAACAGAGTGTGTCTTTATCCTCTTGTTTCTAAACAGAGGGAAACACGGACATGTTTTATATCAAATCATTTTCTGTGGCTGAAACATCTGTGTGTAACGCTACATGAAAATAAGAATAACTAGAATTACAGCCATGTGGTTGTCTGACTCCGCCCACCAGTCCACCCTGTGGTTGTATGACTCCGCCCACCAACCCACCCTGTGGTTGTCTGACTCCGCCCACCAACCCACCCTGTGGTTGTATGACTCCGCCCACCAGTCCACCCTGTGGTTGTATGACTCCGCCCACCAGTCCACCCTGTGGCTGTATGACTCCGCCCACCAGTCCAGTGTCTCTGACGGTCTCCATCCATGTCAGTGAAAACATGGATGCTTCACACACAGAAGATCTATACAATCAGCACAGTTTCAAGATTAGAGTCACCAATTCAGTATCTGACCAAATGTCTCCCCTTCTGTTCCTGAGATATGACGTTAAAACATGATGATGTCACAGTCAAGCTGACCTTTGACCTTTTGGATATAAAATGTCATCACTTCATTCCATCCATTTTCATCAGCATATCTGGGCCTGGTTCTCGGGGGACGGAGATGGACCAGGAAAACAGTTTCACCTTGTGGCTCAGCTCCCTCTGAACCATGACAGTCCGGCACAGCGCCCACATCACTGCAGACACTGCACCAAACCACCGCCCATCTCACGCTCCATTCTACTCTCACTGTGAACAAAACCCTGACGCGAACAGAGCCACATCATCCCTTCATTATTTTATCCTGTCAGACATTCGTGTTAAGTTTTGTCATAATTAGTGAATGAATTCTTGAGTTATGGCTAAAAACAAGTTTTGTGAGGTCACACTGACCTTTGACCACCAAAATCCTACTTAATTTATTCTTCAGTCTAAGTGGACGTTTGTGCCAAATTGAAAAAAATTCCCACTGACTCAGCGGAGAGCGCAGCTCAAACTGTGTCTGAGACGGCCTCAACTCTCAGTTCGGACCGACTGACTCATGTTCACCTGCTGCTCACATGGAACCCGTCTCCACTTCGACCTTCAAAGTTCACATTTGAATATTTGCTTCTACCACCAAGATCTCATCCGGGCCTGTGTCCTCGGCCTCCGTGCTCACCGCTGTGGGCCTCCTACTCGCTGCAGCGCAGTATCTCCATAAGCCATATTTGGCTTCTAACCTCTCCTGCACAGTGTTTTAACTTTTAATTTATTTTTTCCTGTATTTTCTTCACTGAGACCGTTGATGCAGTGCTCATGGTTATGGCTGAAGATGATCATACTGAGCTGTTCTGGTGCCCCAACAGGCATCTTTATTTTCACGGCTTGTCTTCACTGATCTGATACATTATTAGAAACAAAAGCTCAGGTTTGAGAATCTGTGACTCGGACACCAAAACTGCAAACACATCACAAGGTCCTCTGTGGTCAAACCATCAACATAATCACAGACTGGTGTCTCAGAGCAAAACACTGAAACACAGAATTCCTCTCAAGTTAGCAGAAAACCCCCAAACCTTTCTCAGCACACATCACGTCACAAGATTTTTGTTGATTAAGCGAGAATCAAAGTCGTGGCAGTTTGATTGTTTTTCAGTCAACCAATCATTGCAGCTCCAGTGAGGAGGGTTTTTAGCACATACAGTTTCATGCAAACATGATGTAACCATCCATCGTACAATCATCCATCCATCCATCCATCCATCCTGCAGCTCATCCATCCATCCATCCATCCATCCTGCAGCTCATCCATCCATCCATCCATCGGTTCTTACCTTCTCTGCTGACTGCGCTGTGCCAAAGAAGATGGGTATAAAAGCGAGCCATACGATGCAGGTGGTGTACATGGTGAACCCGATGGGCTTGGCCTCATTAAAATTCTCCGGGACCCCGCGGGTCTTTATGGCGTAAACAGTACACGTCACCATCAATAAGATACTGTAACCCAAGGAACAGATGATCTGAAGATCCGTGATGTCACACTTCAACACTCCTCGTGCCAGATCTGGGTTGAAGGTCTTCTGCTCGTCATAGTCTATGATGGTGTTTGGGGGATCCACCACGAACCAGATGAACACACCCAGCAGCTGCACCGAGATGAGGCTGGAGGTGATTGCCAGCTGTGAGGTGGGGCTGATCAGCCGGGGTGCCGTCACTGACTTCTTGCCCTGCTCGAAGATTCGGTAGATGCGGTTGGTTTTGGTGAGGAGGGCGGCGTAGCTGATGCACATCCCCAGGCCCAGGAAGATCCTCCTGAACGAGCACACGCCAACATCTGGCTTGGCGATCATGAGGAATGTGATGATGTAACATAAAAATATCCCAGTCAGGAGGACATAACTCAGCTCCCGGCCAGACGCCCGGACGATCGGTGTGTCGTTGTACCGTATGAAGGTAGCCATGACGAAGATTGTAGCGATGATGCCGAGCATTGCCAGGAAAACAGGAATCACGGCCCAGGGGGAGTGCCATTCCAGTTTGATGATGGGTATAGGCTGGCAGGCTGTGCGGTTGGCGTTGGGCCTCATGTTGTAGGAGCAGAGCTTGCAGGTGAACTCGTCGTGCTGGTACTGGTAGCCGTCGCAGGGCTCGCAGTGCCAGCAGCAGGGCATGCCCTTCACCACCTTCTTCCTCTCTCCGGTTTTACAGGGAAGGCTGCACACAGAGCTGGGGATGTCCTGCTCCCCTCGGGGCCACTGCATGTCCTCGATCTGGAGAGAGAACATCGGAGACACAGGACGGTTAGATCAAAGCAGGACTGGGACATGCCTCTCGAACATGCTGAAATATTCCTGAAAATGTCACTTTTATTTATTTTGAACATGATAAATCTGAAACAAAAACAGTTTCTCAGTGTTTGAGTTCGTCCCACATACTGTAAAACTTTCATGTGCTGTCAAACCAGTTTTAGGTGATGACACTGTAAGAAATGTTCTGTGAGCTTCTGGTGTCTCAGATTTATAGCAAAGATTTTATCTCGCAGCGCTGCTGTTAAACAAGGGCTTTGCTTTGTCTCCGGCTTGTTACTGAAGCAAAGGTCTCATTGATTTGACAGCTTGACTGCTGCTAATGAGTAATGAGTACTCTATTAGTGCAACATCAATATGGATAAAGTCCACCTGGATCATAGCTCTGCACTGAGCGGACATCTTGGTTATCTGCAGTTTACACTCCTCAGCCAGGTGGCTGAACCTGGACGATCTGGTTTCAAGGCACATTCTGCCCCTCAAGGAGTCCTTGAGCAACGCACAGAGTTTAACTCAGGTCCACCCCATCACCCCAATCCTCACCTCCCTCCCTCCATCGGCTGCCAGTTAACTTCAGAACTGATTTTAAGATTTTTTTTATTGACTTTTAAAGCTCAGCATGGTTTAACCTACAGTTAAACAGCTGAGCGTGTGACGACCTACGCTCCAAGTCGTGACCTGAGATCCTCCAGCCTACCCTCACTAGTCGTCCCAAGGTCAAGGCTGGTGACTGAAGGTGATCGAGGCCCCGAGGCTCTGGAATCTCTGCCTGAGGCAATGAGGCTTGCTAACACATTACCTGTTTTTAAATCACTGCTTAAAACATGTTTATACAGGAACGTTTTCCTTTTAATGCCTCATTTGTAACTTTGTGATTTGTTTCTTTGGTTCTGTTGTTGCCTCTGTGCTCACTGGTTTTAAATGATTGTATTCTTATTGTTGTTATTTTGTAAAGCAAGTTGTGACCTTGTTTAGATAAGTTCTGTACAAATAAAGTTATTATATCATCATAGTCATTAATGTTGATTGATTAATCACAGAAAAAGATAACGCATTAAAAACATGAACACTGATTAATGGCGTTGTCTGGTGCCCTTTGACCTGGTGTGTCCCTGAGGGCCTCAGTGTCTTTGTCACATGATGGCGGCAGACGAGATGACGCTGCTCGGCCCCGTGAACTTCAAGCCTGAAATATCACCTCAACACAAAGACTTTAGGTCAGAGCTAGCACAGCCTCTGATGCTAACGCTAGCAGCCAGCCTGGACCAGGTGTTCAGACTGAGTCAGTCTACCTGTGACCGACTCACTGACTCCCTCACAGAATGGACTGCAGACAGTTTGGGTGGTCGAGGACAGGGGGACAACTGTGTCCAACATCCAGCAGCTTCACTACGACACACCTGACAACATTCAGTTGAACTGAAGTTTATTAAACACTTTCACAGCAAAAGTTGATGTATGAGATTAATTTAGATTAATTAATCACAGAACGTGTAATTCATTGGATTATTTTTTTTTAATTCTTGACAGCCCTAACTTATTTAACATAATTAATAATTATTTTTCTTAATATTTTGAGCTATGAGTTCCCAACCACAGTTACAGTTACAGTGTAAGAATGGAATAATTATTTGGTTTAAAGATCAGTAAACACTAGCTGCAGTCTTTACTCTGCAACATGTGCACTGACTTGTATCCCTGGTCATTTGTCACCGTCTGTAACAGCTGCATAAAAACACCTGGAAGCAGACAGGAATAAAGAAATGAGTCTTTACAGAAAGCATTTTTGATATTCCATTTGAAAGGTAACGGACCTGATTAGTGAGAATATTTAATTTTCAAGATGCTATAATGTGAACTGAGCTAAAGTGTAAAAAGCCTCAGTAAATCAGTTCATGTCCTCCCAACAGTTCCCGGCTCGTCTTGAAACTGTGCCCAGACCTTGGAAGGAGCTCTGCTGACTGACGTTGGCCAGAAACTCTGTTATTGTGTATTGATGTTGATTATTTTGGCAGATAGCTGGTTTCTGTTTAAAGGATTTGAAAGGACTTGGAGGGATTTCAAATGGTACTGTGACCCAGAGCCGATCAATTACACAGCGCTAAGGACATCCTCAAACAGATTATCTACAAAGGCCAATCTGAGTCAGTCTTTGGTTCCAGCAGCCGCCGGCTACGCTTGAGAGAAAAGTAAAAAATTGACACTGGATGTTATCGCCACCCACGATCAACCAGACCCTCCCCAGTCTCCCTGTGTGCTACCAGAAAGCCCAGTTGATAACCTGGGATAGTTTGGGGATAAAAGCTGCATCACACTAACAGCCTGAGTCAGCCGAAGGCTTGTATTTGGCCACGGTGACGATTCAGCGCCACAACAAAAAGGCAAACTCCAAACAGCCCTCTAATCTTTCTCCCTCCCCAAGGCGGCAGGCCGACTCTGAGGAGAAGGAGGAGAAAAATATCTGGCCTCCCACACGTCTCCTGCACATGTCACCCTCCTTCTCTTACTTCATTCCTTTTCTATTATGGTTTTCTGATCATATTCATCAGCACGTGCTTCCACACATCCATCACTCCCACACTGTGTCCACTTCACACTGAGCCTCTTATTGTATGCCGAGCACAGCGACACACACGGCCCATCAAAACCTACATGACCGGCTGACACAAATCCCTGCTGCTCCTCCTCGCTAACAGCTCAGAGCCAGGTGAATGTGCTTCATTTAGCATATGAAACGTATTAAAAATGTGTCATGAAGGAAACAAGCTTTACTCCACAGAAGTGATGAGTGGCAGCTTTGTGCCTGGTTATAGAATGACTCACGGCTTCTCAAATCCAAAAGGATTTCAGCCTGGTGGTGCAAATGGGATTCAAAATGCCAGGAGCAACGTCAGGTCAATCATTTAAATGGAAACGCCATCTGTCTTCTCGCCTTCGCAGCGGTCAGGAGGACTGCCAGCCACCGCCGCGTCTTCAATAATTCACTCAGGTCTTTGAAGAGGTGTCACAGCTGGCGGAGAGATCGGGACGAGAGGTCTCTCTGGTTTTAAATCTCTGACTATGAGCGCATACAAAAGTCCACATACGTCCTGTCCCCTGCAGCTGAAGATCAGCCCGAGCAGGTGATTAAGTCCCCGGGTCCTGAACTCAGCCGACCCTCTGACACTCTCTGTCACTGGGATGATTTATAAATGAGGAGAGCTGTGTGTGGTGGCACTAACAAAAAAGAAACATTTGAAGAGCACGAGAGCTGCTGCGTATGAGCTGAAGAACATGAATATCACACGTCTTTAACCCTTTAAACTAAAGCACTAAAATCTGCTCAGCTAAGAGGTGATGTTACTCAGTAAATCATAAGAATTAATAAACGCACTGGAACTGTGTCATTAACAAATGCAAACGTTGGACATGATAAAAATACAACACGTTTTGATCCAAAAGATTTTTAAATGTACAAACAAAGACAAAGTTATTTGAACTATTGACATTATTTAGTTTTGGGATGTGCTCGTTTTAATGAGCTGAGTGAAAAGGTGTGATAGATTCATCATCTGTTCCTCAGACCCGCACAGGTTAACCTGAGCAGACATTTGCACCACACGTAATGATGTGCAATGACATCACTACGAGCAAACAGGGTGATGACACGGAGCCTTAACTTCCTGCTGCAAACAGAATCAGTGTTCTTGCTGTTATGTTTCTTCTACAGTATTTTAGATCCATATGTACCACATTATGCAAACAACGATCTCCCACGGCAATTACAGGGAATTTCCTGTGGAAGTTCAGGTGTAATAATGGTGATATACTACGATTGCACCGCATGTAAAATAAGGTAACATGAAGTAATGACATGATGATGAGCTTTCTGCTGCTAAAAGAATGAATATTCTTGCTATTTTGGTTTTTATTTTAGATCCATCTATGCAGAATTGTGCAAACAGTGACCTCCTGTGGTGACTGCGCGGGAATTCTTGCAAAATATTACGTTACAGGGCGTGCAGGATAAGGTGACAAAAGGCCATGACGTGATGATGAGGAGACGGAATGAATGCTGAGGATATTATGGTGCTTATTTTAGATCGTTTTAAACAGAAACACTGAAACAACAATCTCCCTGTTTTTAAAGGGTTAAAGTCCAGCGTGTCAGATTCAAGGGGCTTTAGTGTCGTCTCTCAGTGAGGGCTACAGATTACAACCAGCTGAAACTTCTCCTGGTTAAATTCCTTCAGTCTTTGTTGTTCTGGAGGTTTTTACCAGGAAACACAGACGTCTCTTCCTCTCCAGAACACACGCAGCAGGTGAGACCAGTAGAAACACGTTATAAATCACTGTTTCTCAGACACACGTCACAGACAAGCTGCTCGCCCAGCATCTCCTGCGTGTGCACATCTTTCATTAGGAGCTGAATTTTCCACAGAGGGTTCTTCCTCTCCTAAACAAACAAATCAGTGGTCTCATTTATAAACACTGCGTACGCACAAAGCGAGGCCTGAAAGAGGCGCACGCCACTTCACATGCAAAAGTTGAGATGTATAAAAACAGACTTGATGGAGAAACTTTGACCCATGCTTACCAACAGTTTGGAAACAGGAAACTGGCAACACAGATGATGAGGTGGAGCCTGATCCTGTTTTATAACTGAGACATCTAATCAATGATCAGAAACCAGTGGAAACACTGAATAAAGCAGTTTCATGTTTAAAAAAACAAAATCATCATTTTCCAATGCTGCTCATTACTGAGGGGCTTCTGACTATTGTGGCCAACGTGAACACATGAATGTCTCTATCTAGAGTCAGTGTTTGGTTTGTTCACTCTGGGCTACCGTAGAAACATGTTGGTGCAACATGGTGATCTCTGTAGACGAGGACCTGCTTCCTGTGTAGATATAAACGGCTCATTCTGAGGGAACGAAAACACAAAGATTCTGATTTTCAGCTGATTATACTCTGAAGGAAACACAATGATTAGATTATATCCTCCTGTCAGGACACTTTAAATCACATTCTGTCTCCTGTGGTTTATACAGTGAACAAATATTCACCCAGAGTGAACATGTCAGTCAAATGTACATTAAAGATCAAAATAAGCAGGTGGTTATTTTGATCTTTAATGTACATTAAAGATTAAAATAACCACCTGGTTATTTTAATCTTTAATGTACATTAAAGATCAAAATAACCACCTGCTTATTTTGATCTTTAATGTACATTAAAGATCAAAATAAGCAGGTGGTTAGAACGACGTCACCTGTCATGATTCATACGGCCACCAGAGGGCGCTGTCACGTGAATCTAAACAAGTTTTGGGGAACCTGCTGAAACAACTGATGCTGTCGTTCTTCTTGTCTTGTTCTTGGCTGACAGCCTTAAACATCAGACTTACAGAGAGGAGAGAAGAGAGGAGAGAGGAGAGGAGAGAGGAGAGGAGAGAAGAGAGGAGAGGAGAGAGGAGAGAGGAGATGAGAGAGGAGAGGAGAGAAGAGAAGAGAGGAGATGAGAGAAGAGAGGAGAGGAGAGAAGAAAGGAGAGGAGAGAAGAAAGGAGAGAAGAGAGAAGGAGTGAGAGTTGTTGATGTTTGTATGTCCTCCTCATCTCTCTCTCTCTCTGTGTCTCCGTCTCGCTGCCTCGTCCTTCTGGTTTTCTTATCAGTCCCCGGCAGACCTTTGCTCCTCTGCTCTGCTGTCACACTCGGCTGTCGATAAACCGTCGGCCCACCTTGATGTCATTGTACGCTGCGGGTCAGGTGAGCACTTAAAATGTCCCCACGTTAGTCTCCGTCTGAATAAAGACACTGTAAACCGTCCAAAACAAACCCCCTGTGAGGACGGACAGAGGGACAGATACTGAGGAAGGACAGCGTCTCTGTCACTGTGTTTGTGTGATGAGTCCCGTCTCCTCTGTCTCATCCTCCTCTGTGCGTCTCCTCTCATGGACTCCTGTTTGTCCCCAGACTCCACATGTGTCTCTGCAGACGCCTCTAACATTCAGTAATGACCCAACAACAACAGGAAGCTTCCCGTGTGGCTCCCTGGGATCAGACTGGATCAAACTGGGGTTGTATTTGGTCACTGTTAGCTGAGAGCAGTTTATCCATGTGCTGCCTCCTCCTCCTCCTCCTCCTCCATCTTCCTCCTCCATCTTCCTCCTCCTCCTCCTCCTCCTCCTCCTCATCCTTCTCCTCCGTCCCCTCACAGCAGCCACATGCTGCAGTTCATTATCCGGCCTTTAGGGGGCGCTGTTAGCTCCCTGAGCTCGTCATGAAAACCTCTGAGGAAACACTGATCGCATCTACGCGCCGTTGCCATGGATACGATGCAGTTTTTTTTTTTGGCCTTGACTCCTCGTTGCCCGACACCCCCACCGCCTCTCCTTCTGCCTTCCTGCTCTGTTTTTCCATCCTGCTGCTGTTGGTTCATTACGTTACTGCAGGAAACTGCTTTTAAAAATACAGCGTCTGACTTCTGCGGCTCATTGGTTTCCTTTTCTCCTGCCTCTCGTCCTTCCTTTCCTCCACACATGCTGTGCTGCAGCCTTTGTCTTATCTGATGTACGCCCTCCGCCCTGGCAGATGAGTCTAAAGATCCCCTGTAGACACCTTTCACCACACATAAAGAAACTCTGCTGTATATAATCATTTGTGTCTGATCTGTTTTTCAAGATATGGAGAAGTTCAGTCACCTTTTAGGAAGTCTGAAAAACAACTGAATATCTGCACCTCGTGTCAAAACACAAAATATCTGAATATGTAAAGATTGTGACACAAAATGTCTCTGAGTGTTTGTGACCTGCAGGCTTCATGTTTTTCACCGAGACTGGCTCCAAACTGGAAGTGATGTCATAAATCCTGCAGGTATGTTCAGGGGTTAAACTGAGATTTACAACCAGGTCTCACTCTGAAGGCGCTTGAGCAGTGACTTCTGCCGTCCTGTCACGTCGACACATCAGGGGGAAACATGGCGATACAACATCGTATGTTAAGAGGACGAGAGTCAGAGTAAATGCCCTAAATGTAACCTCGTGTGTTTGTTGTTGAAGGGAAAAAAAATACCTTGTTGGCGGTGTTTTACTGACGTAGTGCTTTTACTTTGAAAGAGACTGTGTACAAACTATACATTTCCTGTGAAAACAGAAGTGTATTTTGAAAACAGACAATGCATGTAACAGGCTGAAGTTGACACGGCGTCCCAGAACGTCAACAACCAACACACCCAGGGTACCTTGGACGTCATACGTGGACGTGGAAAGTCCATGACCAAACGTGGACATGTGACGAGGTCACAGTGAGGACGTGGCGAGGTGGAGGATGGATGAGAAAACAAACTGCACAGTGAAGCTCAAACCTCTCAGGAACTCTGACAGAAACTTTATTTACAGGAAATGCCAGCCGTCATGTGACAACCTGATCTTTTGAACTGATTTGAAACTGGATGCTGATTAAAATATTTATTTAAAGTGGATATTCATCAGAATTATTTCTGTCCTGGAGGCGTAACCCAGCTGGCCACCGACGTCAGTAAACATTGATATTTGAGTTTCAAATTTGTCCATTCTGTCTGTGTTCATGTGAAGCACTCAGAGCTTATAATGTCCTTACTGATAAGTGCTTTGTGCTGCACTTCTTGTATGAGTAGAGTTTATTATCATTATTATTATAAGATTACCTGATACTGATCAGTTTTTCTGTGGCATCAATAAAGCTCCATATGCTTCACCTCTGGCTGAATATGTTGATATGTCTCTAATTATCTCTGTGTTTCAGCTGAGAGTGTGTCTTCTGATTTGTCCTTTAAACTACAGGTGTCTGTCTCTGATTGGCCGTAGTCGCAGGTTTGGCCTGAGGAGTATCAGCTGCTGATTGGCTCGTCCATCACCGTCTGCGGTCTGAAATACCTGTTTCCATCAGACTGTCTGACGGCAGCAGGGTTGTGTCGTCAGCCTCCAAAACTCGACTGTTTCTGAGTGAAAGCGGTGAGGTTTTGTTGGGCGCTCAGCCTCAGTGGCTTTGTGAGAGTAATCTACTTTTAGAGGTTTGTAATTAACTTTAAAGCTGCAGGGCTGGGCTGCCATTTTGTCCTGTTTGTGCTGTTCCCAGGGAGCAGGGTTTAGTAAATGTCTTTTTGTTTCTGACTTTAGTTTGTGTAGGGTGAGCTGGTAGGTTTGGGGAGGACAGTTGTGTTTGTTGTTTACTGTTACTTTGACTTTACTGTATTGTGTGTGTGACAGCGTTAATGAGGGCGAGGTTAAATCCAGTTAAAAGTGATAACAGAGTCGTCAGGTGACCTCTGTCTGTTCACTTTGTGTCTCACATATGTCTCTGCTGAGAGGCTTTACGTTGAGATGGTATTCAGTTTGAAGGAGCTCAGTATCTGCCTGAAGCAGGAAACAGCAGAGGACTGTGAATCATTTTCAGAGCTATGGACGATTTTACACGAGCTAACTGACCTGTCGACGTCTGTGGACAAATATAAAGTTACTTACTCAGAAGGCAGACAGAGGTCGAGCTGTCTTTATCTGTTTGTGACTTCATTTCTTGTCATTAAGTTCACCATGTTTTCATTCATTTAAATATTGGTTATAATTATTCTTGCGAGCAGTAAACACTGTCAGTGTGCTGTTAGCTCACACTAGCATGATGTTGTCCACACGAGGTCACGAGGTGTTTGTCCAGATATGTTTTACTGTCGCTCCATTAAATGTTGTAAAATGTTGAACAGGGAGATATAATGTTTTTCTATAGTTGCTTTCATTTGCATAAATTTAAAATCCACTGCATCACTTCATTGTTTTTACAATTTGTTTCTTAAAACATTTAAACAGAGTCATTTTGAGAGTTACGGAGGATTTTCCATGAGACAGAGCGCGAGCAGGTCGTCACACGAGGAGACTCATCACCACTGTGCTTTGCTGTTTATCACAGAGCTACAAAGAGTTTTCCATGAGGTGAATTAATCTGGCTGTCAGCGCCACCTACCAGCTCCGAGTGGTTCATCAGGGCAGAAGACGTCACACACAGATCACGTGTGTTTTCATGCTCTCTTAGTCACAGCTTAAAATGTTAACACGAGCAGAAACTGAACACTTCCTGTGAAAATGGAAGTGTATTTGTAACAAGCGTAAATTGACACGGCGTCCGGACCGTCAACATCAGACGCAGGAGGATAACTAGCATGTCATGAAAATGTGAAAGGCCTCTGACAAAATGGCGGTATCTGACAAGCTGGGACGAGAGCGAGCTGATCTTTCTCTCCTTTAATAATTTGTTTCATAACTACTCTTCACCTGTGTGTCTGCATCTGTATTCTCAGGTCCCGCCCACGCCGCCACACACACTGGAGATTTCCTACACTTCACTTCTCTTTGCATCCGTCCTGATGAAACTCTTTTCAGCACTTGAGCTCACGCCCTCAGACACAGAGCAGAAGAGACTGTGTGAAAGTTATGATGTGACTTCTTCCTGCTCGGCCTTATAGGGCGCCGTACAGTCATCCACTGTGCGTAATGGCTGCTGTCGCCTGTGACTAACTGCCTCTGTTCATAATAAAACCCGTCAAAACTCAAGCATCTCTCAGCTGAGTCAACCACACACACACACACACACACACACACAGAGCGGAGCTTCCTCCTCGTTAATGTGTGCCTCAGTCATTAACGCGGTGACTGTGGATCCTGATTAAATTGATTAATTGAATGGAAAAGGAAATAAATCCTCGGCTCCCCGCCGGGCCGTGAACACCGGAATGTACACAGTTAGCAGATTAGCAGCAGGCCTGAGTGACGGGAACCGAATGAGAAGCAGAAAGAAAAACAGACTAATCAGATGAGTCTCGCTGCTCCGACAGCATCACCATGGCGACAGCATCATTGCACGCTTCACCAATACATTTTAATACAGTCACATGACAAATACACAGTAAGGAGGAAGTTTAAGACGTCACATTCTGATTAGCTATGAAAACATTTGGTGTGTATGTGTTAAAGAGACTGTGTGTATGTGTGTGTGTGTGTGTGTGTGTGTGTGTGTGTATGATACATGGTGTGAGGGTCAGCCTTGGTTTCAGGGCTCAGGATACAGTCAGGTGTGGGTCAGGGTCAGGGTGAGGCATTTAATTGGTTAAGCTCAGGGACTGTTCTTTATTTATCAGAGGAGGGCAGTAGGTGTTTTTATTCTGACCTTCCCTGAAGCTACAAATATTTTTCCTTGATCCTCCCTGAGAGACTCTGATGTCCCTCTCTCCCCCATAAACGAGTTATTAGATTTTTAAAACTTTGATGTTTGAAAATTAAAAGTTGAAGATGAACTCCTGGAGTTAAAGAGAGCCTCCATTTTTCACTCTTGTCTTGCAATGGTTTAGTTTTGGCCGAATTTCAAAGGAAAATGAATGTATTTGGATGAAATATCACTAATTTAAGATCAGATCTGGTCATGTTTTTTTTTTCCTGAGAAAAGCGTTCCTCTAAAAAAGTGTTTCTGGAAATTAAAAATAAACAAAAGAAAGAAAAACAAAGTGTGGGTTTGAACTTTTCTTTGAGAATCACCTTTTTAAAAAAAAAAAAAAAAATTCCAAAAAATGAATGCCAACATTTGTAAACTCACCAAAATTTGAAAGGCACATTTTCTTTATAAAATAATTTGAAAAAAAAAAAGGAAAAAAAAAAAAAAAGCCAAAATGTATTTCCAAAATTTGTTGCCAAAATTTGGAAGCAACTTCACCAAAAAAAATCAAATCAAAAAATCACCAAAATGTATCTCCAAAATATTTTTTTTAAAAATCAGAGGTTAGGGGTGTCAGTGGCTTAGTGGATAGAGCAGGTGCCCCATGTACAAGGCTGTTGCCACAGCGACTCGGGTTCGACTCCAGCCTGTGGCCCTTTGCTGCATGTCACTCCCTCTCTCTCTCCCCCTTTCACACTTGTCTGTCCTATACATTAAAGGCTGAAAATGCCCCCCCCCCCCCCCCCAAAAAAAAAAAAAAAAAAAATCAGAGGTTAATTGATGATTGTGTGACTGCAAACCTTAGATTTTTGGTGAGACGCACAAAACAGGAAAATTTGTGTTGACCTTGTTGAGAAAGGTTTAAACTCAGGTTGTTAATGAATATTCCAGATTTTGGTTCCTTTCTTTGTTTGTTTCATTCTTGGTGTGTAAAGATCATTAGTGTGCACTTTTTGTCCAATCTGCTTCTATCACAGCACGTTATTTGTTTTAATGTGAAGATGACACAGACGTGACTTCAGCAGTGATAAAAGAAGTTGATCCTTTAGATGCAAAATGTCTGACACATGAAGGTGACACAGTGAAATCAATCTGCACATGTTCATGTAATATTTGACTCAGGCAGGTCGGTGATGTAATGAGGTCGTCACAGGGCTCGTTGGTGAACTGTTGTAGCTGACGAGCTAACTGCTAACTCAATAACACGACTCAGTCACATCTCTCACCCCCCCATTAGTTCAACACTGTAAAACATTTCATTCAATAAAAATTTAGTGAGGTGGGATAAAGACAGACGATCAGTTAGCCACAGATATGATGCAGGATCCATCTCGTCTTCATCACCACGCCCCTCCCCCCACCTCCCCACCGCCCTGCAGCCTCTCCTCCTGACTTCCTGCTCTGTGTTTCCATCCTGCTGCTGCTTCAACACAACTGCAGGAAACTGCTTTAAAACAAAATACAGCATGTGACTTCTCATTGCTCTCCTCTTTCCTGCTTCTCCTCCTTTTGTCCACACGCTGCAGTGAATTTTAATCAGCTCCTCTGATTTCCTCTCAAACATCTCAACAACTGTTGGATGGATTCATATGACACTGCTCACAGATATCAATGGCTCTCAGACGTTGAGTCGCACTAACTTTAATGATCAAGCGCCACCGTGAGGTTGATATCAGTGGTTATAATAAAATATCTCAACAGCCATTGGACAGATTGTTATGTGATATGGTTCACACGTTCATCCTCTCAGCATATTCTCCTCTGAGATATGTTAAAGGTTTGGGGAGTAACGGGATACAAGAAATAGTGCTGTGTATCTAAAATACAAAATATAACCAAGTGTTTATTGTTACAGTTTGAATTAGTGATGTTCTGGATACAGTTACTGTCTTTAAAAATAGATTACTTCAAGGAATGATATTGTTTGTTTTGTTTTATTTGCTCTGAACCTAGGGGTGAGCGATATATATCGTTAACGATAATATTGTCATTGTTGTTTTAATGATGTGCAAATTTACGTTATCGAGTATGCAAATGACTTCACAAAAACAACTGAAAACACGTTGAAACCAGGCTGAAACCCCACACGTTCACTGAACAAGAGTTACGTAACTTGCGTGCAGCAGCACGCCGCAGTACGCCTAGGTGGTCACATGATCTCTCACTGGCACCTTCCCAGCAGGTCAGCCTGCTGCTAAACAAACATTAGCGAGACAACATGGCAACACCGCCCACGGATGCTCCAGCAGCTTTGGAAGACGTGGGTCAACTGTAGTGATAGGTCCCAGCCTGTCAGGTGGGAACTCATGCTGTATTGTGTTGCAGGGGAACAATTAACGGGTTGCTCAAGTACCTGAAGCCTGCGTGGTTCATGAGTGGTTTGCGGTTATACCATTAAATAACTGAACATGGTGTCAGAAGTAAAGTCAGACGCGAGCGACAGTACTAGTGACTTAGTCTGCATATAGCGACACGCAAAAGTGTCTAGTTGTAGGTCGGGAAAGTTCGCAGTACCGGAAGACCGTCTATGGAGCTACCTAGCCTAGCCACAGTTAGCTAAACGAAGCGGCAACATGGCACAGTTTCAAGTCTCCCTGCTGGAAAAGTTCACCTTCAAGGCTGAAGACTGGCCTAAATGGATTAAACGCTTCGACAGATTACGCATTGCTTCTGGATTGGAGACGCAAGCAGAAGAGAATCGCAGGAATGTGATCTTTGAGAGAGCAAAGTTTAATCAGCGGCATCAAGAAACGGGCGAGATGGCCGACAGTTTCATTAAGGCGAATCTGTCGGCCATCTCGCCCGTTTCTTGATGCCGCTGATTAAACTTTGCTCTCTCAAAGATCACATTCCTGCGATTCTCTGCAGTTACGGGGCTCTACATGACGAGATGGTGAGGGACAGGCTTGTGGTGAGTCTGCGGGACAAACACTTGTCTGAACAGTTGCAAATGGACCCGGAATTGAGGCTACAAAAGGCCGTCACCAGAGTCAAACAGAGCGAGCAGGTAAAAAAGCAGCAACAAATGTTAAGAACATTGTGTCCATTAATATCATCCATGAGAAACAATTAATGAGCTACAACTCAGGCTGTTACAAACACATATTTAAAAGAATATTGTCTAATTATTGTTATCGTCAAAATCCCCCAAAATATTGAGATATTATTTTTTGTCCATATCGCACACCCCTATCTGACAGCGTGTCCGAAATGAATGTGACACAAGCGAGCATCAGTTTGTCTTTTTTCATACTGGATTGTTCCAACTGGCTGCGACTGACGCAGCTTTTGAATTTCTGTTGGACGCCTTGTTTCTCTTTACTTCTGTCACTGGCTGTGAAAGTTCTGTGACGCAGTGGACGAAGAATGGCTGACTCATGACGCTGACATGTGGAGTTATCAACACATTCTCATCCCAGTTCCTCACATATCGCCACTCAGTCGGTGTCGTTCACATGTACATATGACACGCCAGGTATCCTCCTGTGTCTGTCGTTAACGTTCCAGTGCGGCGTGTCAGTTCACGCCTGTTACATGCAGTGTGTCTTTTTATAATAAACTTTGGTTTTCACAGGAAATGTCCAGTTTCTGCTCGTTAGGTGCAGACTGTCTCTCAAAATAAACTTACATCAGTACAACACCTCGTTTTAACATTTGTTTCCTTGTGCAACAAAAGCACGTGGTTAGGTTTGGAAAAAAACATCATGCTTTGGATCTACATCCATACAGGAAGTGAACAGCAGGATCTTGGGTGTAAGTCCGGGGTTTGTTGGACCCATCCACCTCCACTCCTGCCCGCCCTGTAGGGACTTTACAGCTCCTTATATTTCATTGTTACCGGCAGCGTTTCCAACTGACACCGTCCAGCAGCGCATCACACCGCTGCTGCAGGTGGCGTCTGCCGTCTGTCTCTGTGACACCAGAGTCACTGACCAAGCCGCAGTATTTGATGAGTTCAAAATGAGAACACGCTGGTCAGTGTGGCAGCTCAGGCACTGTGTTTGTTGTTCGTGTTGTGGTGCATCAGAGTCATGGTGATCTTCACTCTCCTCTTCACGGAGGCTTTGGTTGAGTTCTTAATTAAAATCACTTAATTGCTAATTTAGAAGAGCTTTGTTTTTTTTAAGACAGTAGTATTTTGGGAACATTTTGGAGACTTTTCGTACACTCCTACCTTCTGTAAATAATCCTTAACTTTTGTTTATACGCCTACACGCACTTCTCTTTTTCCCAAGGTTACTTTTTTTTTTTAATTGCAAGAACACTGAAAACAAAAGTGAACACAGGCTGGTAAATGAAGTGTTGTTGGGTTGTGTTTGTGCCTGTGTGTCTGTACATGACATGTCTGACAGGTGAAAGGATGGAGGAGAGGAGAGGAGAGGAGAGGAGAGGAGAGGAAATAAAAAACAAGGAAGGAAGTATATTCAAACTAATCCTACCTTTACTGTTATTACCAATACCAATAATTAAACCTGAACCGGGACAGAATTCAGAAATAATCTTCCTCACATGACGCAGCTCACTGCTGCAAAGAAGAGTCGACTCATTTTAATGTTTCTCCAGCATCGGCAGGAGAGATGTGAGAAATGATGCAGTTGTTTCATAGGTTGGACACATGCAGAGTTTAAAACATAAGAGACGATCTTCTTCCTGAACAGGACGGATTAAAGCGGTGGACGTCAGCCCGTATGATAATCCCCGGGGCCGCACACCAGCTTTACTTCACTTATTTCTACATTATTTGAAGTGTTAAATGTTGCAGTCTTGGATGACCTGCTGTGACTTGTGGTTATTTAAAAGGAAACAATGAAAACAGAGTGTACATTAATTGGAGGATGTGCAGTGTTTTTCCAACACAGGTGAGAAATCGACCGCCTTTGTTCTTTCATTCAGGTGTTGAATAAATTTGAATAAAACACGCTTCTAACCCTGCTTCAAAGAAAAAAAAAAACAAAAAACAGGAACATTTGAATAATTATATTCCTTTCAGCTGGATTCCCAAGACACAACAGGGCAAGACAAACTCCTGTACGAGCGAGCAACATTCCATCAGAGAGAAGTGAGACAGTATACATCACTGAAAACAGACACCAACACCAGTAAACAATTCTCGCTCAATTTATCTTTGAAACAAATGCTTCCCCTGTTGTTCATATAGTTGGTATGAGAGCAGAGAGGGACTCTGTATTTACAGGCACACTGTTAACCAACGGGCCGAAAACCCAGCGAGCACAACACGACTGTTTATCAGACTTCATCTTCACACGGTGGATGTCAACGTGGAGACAAATGGTGTCAGGGCCGGAGATGGTTCCCTCAGACCTAAACACACACAGGAGAGCTAAACAAGGCTAACACACACTGCAGCATCTGTCCATGTGACGTCCACCTGCGTCCTCACAGAGTCTCCGTCTGTCCACACTGAGACACCTGAGCTACACCAGTGAGTGAAAACTGCTCAGTTACAGTTCCACTTCTTACTACTTGTGTTTATAAAGTTGCATCAAAGTGAGATACTCACACTGCAGCTATTAGACTGCACCCATCCCTACGATTCATTATTATGGATCCAACCACGTGCTGTGATTGGCTGGTACTCATCACATCGATGCATCAGTGTCAGGAGCAGTTAGGATGAGAGCAAGGAGGTCATGTTGAGGGCCAGTGTTTACTGATCTCAGATGAGTAAAGCGAAAAAACTCACACATGTGCTGTCAGCTGACGTGGTATGAGGAAGGACACAGTCCATGAGGATGAAACTTTTTGCTCACTGTTTTTGCGTTGCTATGCACCTCGTGTTTCTGCAGTCTTTTTTTTTTTTAGGGTCTCATGTACCCACACAGATCTCTGTTTATCTGCTGACAGCCTCTCACCCTCAACCAGAGCTACAGACAGCACCCTCTGCCTCAACATGGCAGCAACTACACACTGATTACTGCAGGATACACAAACTGTAGACTGATCACACAGGAAGGTTAGGGTGACGAGGTGATGGGCTGGTTGCCTGGCAACAATTAAAAGGCAAGATCTATTTTACTGGTGGCATTCAATTAAAAAAAAGAAGACAGTGTGGTGCGTCTTGCATTTTGCAACCTGCAGAACGCTCTCTGGGAGATGGCGCCTAAAGAGTTGTTTCCTGAGCAGGTTTGTTAGTAGCAGGAGGTTTCACTGATGCTAACGTGACATCAACAGACTCTTTGCTGCTCGCAGTGGCACTAATGCTCACTTCCTGCTCTCAGCCTGCGTTCAGTAACGTAGGATTTGACGTCTAAAGCTCTGTTGTGTCTCACTGTGACTCTGATCACTGCTCCATCGCCAGAAGCAAATATCAACACTGCTCGTTTCTGTAAACCACGAGTACGAGACATTTGTTTTATACATCATATAAACATTTCTAAAGAAATGTGAGCTGACTTTGTTCTCAGGAGGGGGAGGGGATGGTGGCTGCTGTGACACCAAGGAGCCGCAGGTCACTGTTCAGAACCAACAAACAACAAAACTGGGTTTTATTTAAACTGTTTCCGGCAACTTTTTAGGCACCAGACAGTGTGGGAGGTGTTCCCTGTCTGATAAAGTCACATTAAACTGGGGCTGTGACTGTATGGACTCTCTCTTCCCGGCTAAAAAGCAACATATCACTTCTGTTTGGCAGTTAGCCGCTAATGCCCGATCCCAGTAATGGACGTCTGACTCATATAAACAGTCTAACGTGGGCTGAATGAGCATCAGCAGGTACATGTGTTACTTACATCCAGCGTATGAAAGTGTATCATCACTGCGCCGTCCAGGTGCCGCCTCACTCCCTCTTCCTCTTCCTGCAATCCTTGTTCTCATAAAACTAAAGTTACATCAAGTAACTATGATACAACAGAACGTTAGCAACAGAATCAGCAGGTGTTTCTGGAACTGCAGCGTAAAATATATTGATCTCTCTTACAGATTTTACATTTGACACGCAGTCTTGAGTGCGTTTGCTCACCGCAGCACCACAGCAGCCGTCAGTGATGACATGCTATCACGCCTGACATGTAACCAATCAGATGGGGCTGTGGGCGGGACTTGGAGAGAGGCTACAGAGTGAAGACTGCAGGCAGAGACAGGAAGCTGCATCAGAGCCAAAGTAGCACATTTTTCTGTTAGTTTATTACATCAGTCTAAATGAAAAAGAAAGAGAGTGATGATGAATAGAGTCAGTCCTGGTGGCGTAGCGTGGTCACAGCATTGATGATATAGTTATCGTCAAAACCCTGCTGTGCACCAAAGTGCTGGGACTGTGAGTACAGGACTGATTATAGCGGAGGTCAATGGGGGAAATATTTTTGGATGCACATCATTGTTTTGTAAAAGCTCAGTTTTCCTGGAACACACTGAAACATAAAGTCGGTGTTTCAGATCGATCCTCTCTGGAGATGATGTTAGAGAACAGCTCAGTGTGGAGTCACAGGGACGTCATGACAGATTTTCTCAGCTAATCAGTGGAAAGACTTTATTAAACCTGCCGGCTGATTCTGGACCTGCTCAGAGTGATGCTCAGAGTGCTCGCTCACATCTCTCCATCTGACTGACATCACAGCTGGGAGGGCTGTGAGGGATCGCTCTCACACAGATCAAGGTCAAATTTCATTACTCCTAATGAGGCTTAGCATCCATCAGAATCTCTCCATCTCTCTCTCTCTCTGGCTCTCACACATGAAAGACCAGCAGCCACAGATTTCTGAGTTGAGCCGAGAGATTTCTGAGGCCTTACAGATAACGCTGCCGCCTCCGCCGCCGCCGCCGCCGCCGCCGCCTCTGCTGCTGCCGGGTCACAATCACCTTTAACTGTCACATTCATCCCACTGGAGACTCGTTTCCCTCTGAAAACAGAAGCTGCAGACGGAGCACAGAGGTCGTTTTTCTGCACCAATGTCACTCAGATATCATGAAAAAAAAAAAAAGGCAGATTGTAATTTCACGTAAATGAGGTTTTGTGTGATTTGAGGAATATCGTGTGTTCTGCTCTGTGAGAAGATGAAACGTGAACAATTAATGTCTCAGTAAGATGCGTCCCTTCCTCAGTCAGAACAGGAAACGCTTCTTTGGCGCTGTCATTTGATAACTCCTGTGTATGCGTGTGTGTTTGCATGTCCAGGGTTGTGTGTGTGTGTGTGTGTGTGTGTGTGTGTGTGTAGACTGATGTGTACGTTGGTGTTTTTCGTGTCTCTCCCCGCTGAACTCCGGCGCTCCTCTTTGATAGACGCTGTAATCATCCTGTCAGATCATGTGTTTCTGAGGAGTGTGTGGAGCGTGTGTTTTCATGGCGGCCGTGTGCAGTGACATCATGGAGGCTCTCAGATCATCAGACTGCGTCATGTCTAGCAGAGAGTGTTGGTTCATAAAGTAGAGAGGACCTGTCATCCCTCCATCATTGTCTTTACGCTCACTGTAGTGTCAGCTGACGCCTCACTGACAGTAATGTCAATATACAGCTGATACACAACCTCAGGCTGCGTTCACTCCCAACATGTTTGGTCCATCTGTTAGTACGGTTCGTTTGGGCTGGTGTGAAAGCTGTCAGTCAAACCCTGGTGCGGACCAAACAACCAAAGCGAGACCGCTCAGTGGGTGTGACTCATCCAGGGAGACACAGCATCAACAGGAGCCGTGTGGAAGACTCCCCGCCTCCTCGCGCTCCAGACGACACACGTACAAACCCCGAATGCACAAAGTATCACGTAGCATGCATAATCACATTGGCCCTCTGAGGAGACCAACTGCCAGGCTAATACACAAGGCATTTACTGAGGGGGAAAAGAAATTACAAGTGATAAATTGAATTAATCTCAATTGAGGCTGGAATGGGATGAAACAGGGTCTCCAGCCTGGAGAGGATTAGCAGCAGATGTCAGGAGAGAGGAGAGGAGCAGGGAGGAGATGAATGAGGCAAAACTATTGTCTGTGTCCTGCGGCGTCCTTCTCTTTAATGAAAGAAAAATAACATCGTCCGCTCTGTGAAGAGTTTAAAGACCTGAGGAGCTCTCTGACTGTGACTGACAGACTCCTCATATTATACGTCACGCTGTCGGACTGTGCAGGTCTGTGGATGTTGAACGCAGCTCCGCAGGGGTCGTTTGTGTCGTGTCATGGCGATGTCATCATCAGAAACATCCATTTCCTAAATGAGGCTGGTAATCCTGTATCATGGATGTGAACTGTTTAATCCTCCCGTGTGAATCCCTCAGTGAGTCACATGACATTGTGGTGCGGCTGCGACCAGGTGATCCAACATGTCCCTCCTTTCACCGCCACTTCTGATTGGACATCATTTATTTGTTTCACTGGACTTTTACTGACATGAATAGCTTTAATATTTCTACTTTACATCTCCAACACTTGTTGTTAACTTGGCTTCACAGAAACAAACAGCTGAAATAAAGATGGAGACATTTCAGGTCACAAACAAATCTAACCTGTGTTTTTATTTACAATAACTGACTGAGTATGGACGCATCAGATCGGTCCAATCAGCTGCAGCTCTGCGCTCTCCAATCAATAACTGATATCCAATCAGGAAGTGTGTCAGTCAGTAAAAGACTTAAGTGAAGGCTGCACTCGTGTATCCTCGCTTCCTTCTCCACTGAGAGCCTGCTCTCTCCTCTCTCCTCTCTCCTCTCTCCTCTCTCCTCGACTCCTTCGAGAGCGTTTAACACTTCCCCTGCCAAAATATTACTTTAAAGTACAAGTTAAGGGCTTGTGTGGTGCAGTGCATTCTGGTAGTTGTAGGTTTTCTTCCTCGAGTAAATACATCCTTTTCCTCTGTTTTTCTGGTCGTGTAGCGCCGACCTCAAAAGAATTTGTGTCTTTCTACACAGTTGGAAGAAGTTTTCCTCGAGGGCTCTCTACCAACCTGAAACTTCTCTCATCTCGACTGTGAGGACAGGAACATGACGACAGGACGAACTCTCATGGCTGATGTCTGTACAGCAGAAGAAGAAACAGGAAACACTTTCTGCAGACCTGGAGGAGGAGGAGGAGGAGGAGGAGGAGGAGAAGAACACCTGCAGGTTGAGCCTGATGCATGCATGAAGCACCAGCCAACACGCCACCATACAAACTGCCACATGGCCGTCAGTGTTGATGAGAGAGATCAGAGCTGCTCACAGGATCAACTCCTCTCAGCACCACGTCAGTGAGATCACCCTGCAGCAGTCCAGAAGGAGACGGACACACAGTTTGGGCTGTCCGTCACCACAGGAAGGAGACTCTCCTCTATCAGCGTCCAAGAGGAAACACACAGACTGTTGCACCAGGAAACAAAGACCCTCTCAGTACAGAGGAACGCCGCCAGCTTCTCCTCTTTAACTCCGTCCAGTAGCAGCAGGATCAGATGGAAGAGGACACGTCCACGTCCAAACCCAGGGGGACAACAGGGAGGACCACAGAGGAGAGTGAGTCATCTCCCACCAATTAACACACCAACGTCCACAAGAGGCCCGTCTGTCAGCATCATGTCAACGCTGTGCAGCGGAGCATCCTCAGAGATCAGGCTGAAGTTGACACGGCGTCCCAGAACGTCAACAACCAACATACCCAGGGTACCTTGGACGTCATGTGTGGACGTGGAAAGTCCATGACCAAACGTGGACATGTGACGAGGTCACAGTGAGGATGAGTTGGACTCCCAAGTTATGAATGAGACAATCTAACTCTGTGTGTGTGTGTGTGTGTGTGTATGTGTGTATTCATACATGTGATTGGTCAGCAGGAGTTTTCAGCAGCGGAGGTACAGCAGTGGTTCTGATGGACTGTGGCGGCAGAGTGACAGAGTTGTCCTGGTGCAGAGTACGGCCACATAAAGCCTGACAGAGACCCATCAGACCGAAACATAGTCTGATTGACCCATTAAGCCACAGCAAAGCCCAGTGCCAGCAGGGAGCTAAGGACAGAGTGGCTGAGGAGCAGGAGGAGGAGCAGGAGCAGGAGCAGGAGGAGGACATGACACAGGGAGGAACAAGATGATGTGTTTCTCCATCTGAAACAAATAAACCTTATCACAGGTGAACGTGCGGACATGTTCTCACCTCACAGAAGCACCTGAATATTTCCCCTCTCCTCATTTACATACATCACTGACACATGATTTAAGAGGACATGAGGGGCAGAGCACGTATGTCAGCGTGGCACATTAGGATAATTGATCCATACATAACATGGCAGACGTCCCCTCGGGGCGCGGGCTTTTCTTCTTCTGCGACTCTGCTAACAGCAGCAGGTTCAAACAAAGGTTACTAATCCTCTAAATATGCTGATTAGTCTTCTGCGCCTCAGAAAGTCACTGTACATGTACCTCGACTAAATCATATTAGGTCTGACTGTCACGCTTGAACATATAGTTTCGGTAATAGCTCCCCTCTGTAATGTGGAGAGCAGCGCAGAATACACACAGAGGAGTTGTGAGGATGGAGGGAAGGAGCAATAATGGGAGGCCTAATAGCAACAGCTCTGCCACATCTGGCTTACCGGGGGCTATCGAGGTGAATTATTTAGTGTTGTGAAGAAGCAGAGACATGGCCTTGAATGCAGAAGCAGAAGAATGCTGCGGCTCAAATCACAGCCAGAGTGGAAGGAAACATGGCTGCTTCACACCTGCTGAGGACACGAGGACAGCAGGAGCGACACATGGAGCACGTATGATACTTCCTCTGTGACAACATGTTTCTCTACTACTGTGGTGTAGTCGTGTGTATACGCATGAGTACAGTGTATACTGACAGTCTGTGATGTCATCTGTGGCGTTACACACACACCTGTGTTCCCTGACTGTTCCTGTAAAGCAGTGCGTCCTCTCAGGTAACATCAGGACCGCTGTGAGGCATCACTGAGCCTGGAGAGAGACGCTGCGGCTGAAGGACAAACTGTGGGAACAAATGTCTTCTGATCTGATGTCATTCAATGAGCTGAGAGCTTCATGGAGAGGTTTGAAATAAACAGGTGTCGTTATTACCGATGCACCGATTTGGAAATTCTGTGCTGATATGTTTAAAGTAACAGTTTGGTGGACAGGGCACTCTGATACAGATGTTTCTATGTTGTTGTTTACTTTGTTTTTGTTATTATTTACCCTCTTGTTGCAGTGACACAGTGTCAGTGTTGACAGCGACTTTAGATTTAGTCTTAAGATGAAAATATTCATTAGTTTTTGTCACAATCTGGTCAATTTTATCCTTCATAGTTTTAGTCGACAAAAATTCAAAACATTTTCCTCTCATGCCCTCAACTTTCTTTGTTGTCCCGCCACCTTTCCCTGACGCTGTCAGTCACCAATAAACAATGATGGCAACCAGCCACGTGTCATGCCGACATGAAAGGATGGCTGCTTTCGTCGGCGTCTGACACCGGATGTCTCTGACCAAGTGCTGGCAATCAACGACTGCGAAGTGAGACCGGGTTTTTGAAACAGATGCCGATGTGGAAAATCTCTGGAGTTTAATCTGAAGTAAAAGTGTTATTAATGTTTTATACTTAAAGTATCAAAAGTAAAGTGCTCGTAATGCAGAGAAAATCGGCCCCACGTGAGTCTGAGACTGTATTAAACTATTAGCTTATCATTAGTGATGAATTAATATGTAAGTAGAATTTAAATATTGTAGCTGGTGGAGCTAATATTAAATATGCTGGATGGTTTCATGTGTAACAGCGTGGCGTTGGGGCTCACGTACATCTACCTACCGACACCAGTGCTGTACTGGTTTGAAACCACTGTGCGATTGGTGTGAGGAGGGGGCAGCTACCAGACTCAGAGGTCTAATGTGGAGGATTGTCATGTTGTGCACAGTTTTAACATACATCCCATAATATGACCACATTCCTCTCACAGATTGATCTGCTGTGATTCAACACAGTGTAAACTCTTACTGGATCAGACACACAGCAGAAACCTGTTAGATCCTCCAGTGTGTTCACGCTGAGGCATGAATGATGCGACACAGAGGCGTTATTCTCCAGAGCGGCGCGGCGACTCAGCCCAACTTTCCGGAACGCAGCGTCTGTTACTGACGGATAAGTCTGGTTAATAATTCAACATCACTTTGCTTTGCAGCGAACAGTATCTGTGGAAACAGAGCAACAGCCTCTGAGCAGAATAATGAAAGACTATCAGCTGTGAGTACACAGAGGCTTAAAACCACAGACGTCACTCCACAGGTGAGGAAAAAACAACTCAGACTTCACTCTGTTTCTTTACTGAGAAGTTCTCACCACGTTTTATCGGAGCTCAGGAAGAATCCAAACGTTCATTTGTTCAGTTTCATTTGATTTTCTGTTCGTGCACTTAACAAATAGCTCTGCTGACGAGACTGAGGTGCTACCTCACTGTGCGGCCGCCACACAGCAACGCACGGCACAGCGTCTGGTTTCAGACAGATGCAGTTATCATCTTCACGGCCAGCAGCCACGTTGTCTCACACCCATCTGTGCTCCCTGGGGCGGGTAGGTCTTAAAATGAGGTCTGGTCAGAATAACAAAAACCTGGTCTGAAAAGAAAAAAGTATAAAGCGCCCACATAGGTTGAGATGAGATAATGTGAATGACATCATGTTTAACGTGAACGTAGCAGAGATCAGAGCAGAGCTACAGAGACACTGTGCACGTTTACACGCAGCATGACTTCACCGATTATTTCACAAGCTCAAAGTTTTGTTCTGTTTCCTCTTTTAAGTTCAGACCTTCAGACCTAATGTCATTAGTTTTTCATATTTGCTGCAGTGCCCTGTGATAGTCTGGCAACCTGTCCAGGGTTACTCCGCCTCTCGCCCAGTGTCAGCTGGGATAGGCTCCACCCCCTGTGACCCCTAACGGGATAAGCAGTTATGGAAAATGAATGAATAAAATGAGAGATGCAGTGACATCACTGCTCTCACTGCATTAGGGGCCGTGAACATGCCGCATGTTTGTGCCCTCAAATTCATTATTTTCAGCGTAGCAGCAGGCGCGCTCAAACTGCAGAGCGCCGACAGCTGCACCCTGAAATAAACTGAGTCCAACTTTTGGAAGGCAGCAGCACACACTGCATGTCATGTGACGAGCACCAACCAATCACAGCTGACAGATATCTTTCCTTCTTCAGTAAATATCAGTGTGTGATAAATATGGAGGAGAAGCTGATCGTGTTAGTGCAGAGCTGTCAGAGCGTCACATCTGCCCCACAGACAATATTTTGGCCTAATACACAATTACAGACAGCTCCTAGAAGACAATCAGCTCTGACCTCAGGTAATTAGTCTCTGATATGGTGCTGCTTATGGTCGCTTAGCAACCTCAGACACAACCTGTCCCAACGCCCTTGAAAGTTGGCACAGAGTAGCGCCCAGCGCCGGACCTTGTGTTTTCCAGGCAGTTAGAGACGCAGCATGTGTGTGGCCTCTTACCCTCAAAACCACTATCTTCTCTATTCTGCCATGTGAACAGCAGAGCACCTGGTGCAGACACACACCTGTGATTAATCAGTTCATCACACCACACTGACAGGGGGCAGAGCGCACTGTGGACACAGACGGAGCAGCAGAACGACAGACACAGTGAGACTTAACCGTTTGTTACTCTGGGTCTGAATGTTTGCTTTCACTCGTCTCTGCAGCAGCTGCTCCTCTCATCCATCATCTGATCTGATCTGATCTGATCTGATCTAATTCACCCCGAGGCTCAAACTCTACAAACTGCTGCTGAGGAAACAAATGCTCATGGAGAGTTGTGCTTGTGCTGCGTTCAAGTTTTTCGTCACGTTTGCTCATGGACTTTCCACGTCCAAATATGACGTCCAAGGTTTCCTGGGTGTGTTGGTTGTTGACGTTCTGGGATGTCGACACACTCGTGGCTGGGTTTAGTGAAAAAGAAGAAGAAGAAGAGTTTGGCTTTACAATCTTACAGGAAGTGAACACTGGCCTCCTGGGTGAAAGTCCATGGTTGTTGGACCCATCCACCATTTTAATGTGTGTGATGTCATCCTGGTGTAAAGTCTATGGACAGAGTGACAGATGCACGTGTGAGCAGTTTTTATTTAAGTAGCGTGGCGGCATGCTGGCGTCCAGTTCTGACAACACACCGACGAGCTGAACAGGAGCGCTGTCTGTGTTCAACACATTCCTGTGGTGTGGTCCATTTGGCTCCGTTGTGCCCATCCTGATCCAACAGCCTAATAAATTTGTAACCCTCTCACACTAACAGATAATCTCCTCCGACTACCTGTCCTGAACAAGCCTCTAATTAGTTGTGAGGATGGTCAGATCTGGTGTGAGCTGGCCTGATAATCCTCCAGTGTGTCCGAGCCTGGCTCACATGACAACACATTACAGGGAGGATGTGGACGTCCCCAGACCGGTCAGACATGTGATCCCTGCAACGGACAGCTCTGGCGTTGGAGCGCCTGCTGCATGGTGACACTGAAAACAATGAATTGATGGCGAAAAAAACGTGGCGTGTGTGCGGCCCGTAAAACTGCAGTTACCACAAGATCTGATGTTACTAACAAATGTACTGATAGATGGACCTGCATGCATATCCATAAGAGTATTTAGTCTGTGGTGCAGCTGTGGGTGTTTTCCATCCTGCTAACTATCAGTCAGTCTGATCAACAAGAAATGAATTCTTCAGTTATGGACAGAAACATATTTTGTGAGGTCACACTGACCTTTGACCACCAAAATCTTATCAGTTCATTGTTGAGTCCAAGTTGACGTTTGTGCCAAAGTCAAAAAAATTCCCTGAAGCTGTTCTTGAGCTAGAGCGTTTACGAGACTGTGACCGTCGAGGTCACAATGACCATGACGTTTCACTTCTGACCACCACATACTTATCCCTTCATCCTTGACACAAAGTGGACGTTTGACTTTGACTTAAGATATATTCACAAGAATGAGAGGGATGGAAGGTCACTGTTACCGTGACCTTCAACCACCAAAATTGACTCAGTTCACACAGATGACGACATGCTCGACCCTGCCAAGCCCTGTAGCCACGCCCCCGCCGCTTCACAGAGCGCTGTTCACTTGTTTACTCACAGTTTATTGATATTGAAGGTGATGTCATCGGTTCATGTCGCTGCCTGTCTCCAACACCATCACACAGATGGAGAAAAACTGGCTTCACAATATTAAGAGTTCTCTCTGTGTACTTTGTTGTGTTAATACACCGCTGTCCTCCTCATCCTCGCCACAAAGTCTTCGCCACAGCTGATAATAGGTTGAACAATCAGAGACAAACAGCAGATTCACCTGCTCATCTGATCGTATGAAGACAGGAAGTTACCCTCGGGTTTTTTAGTTCATGTACACATTAAAATAATCAAATATGAACTCACGTTGAGCTGCAGGGTCTCCGTCCATTGTCCAATCACGCGGTAGCCTGGACCTGTGATGTTGTTCCACTGGTACTGGAAGAGGTCGTAGCGTCCGGGGGCGTCGCCATTCCGGTTGAATGTCACTGAAGTACCAGCACTTCCTGTAGGGGACAAATAGCCACTGAGTCAACGAGTCAATCAACACATCAATCATCAGTCAAGTTTACGTCCAGATTTAGTTCAAATTTTAACTGATTTTCCAGAAAATAAATTATGAATGAATGATTGTTTCCATTAATAAAGACACTTAACAACTCTCCGTCCAGCCGCAAGACACACACTGAGTGTTAAAGTTGTCGACAAAAACTATGACGAAAATCTCATGAAGAAAACATTTTCTCCATGACGAAAACAAGAGGACGAGCTAAAACTAGATCTCGATGATAAAAACTAAGACATAATCTATGTGTCATTTTCACTGACGAGACGAGACATGACCAAAGTGTTAGCGGTGGAGTATCAGTGCTGTGTGTGTGTTAATCGTGTGCTTGTGATCAATGGCGCTGCTTATAAGTAGTGGACAGGGTGTATGGGCGGGAACTTGATCCAGCAGAAATCACTACTGTGCAGACTTTGGGTCTTAATGATGTCACCAGTGTAACATGGCAGCGTCTGTATCTGGGATATGTTGACTTTATTTTTGTACAGTGGAGACACATCGTCCGTCTTCATACACAGTCTGTGGTTTCAACGTATCCGCCACATAATAAGGTACAAACTTATCTGTGGTTTGCAGAAACATACAACAGTTTACAACAGTTTAATGTCCACTGGCTTCTTGTCGCTCTGACGTTTCATCAGATATTTTCTAACACAGTTGTTGTTTTGTTCCGACGTCTCCACCAAGAGAGAGTCACGTTCATCCAACCTGACAAGCTCCAGCTCTGAGTCACGTAACAGAGTCCATGGAGAAATGACTGGGACTTCATGACTCGATGAATGAAGCGGGTAAAAACACTGACTGAATGAATAAATGAACGAGCCGTCTAATATCTGAAGCTTGTTAGTGTGACTGTGAGCCTGCAGCGTGGCGCAGACCTGACAGTAAACTGATTTTGGCACTTTCTCTGAGACTCGTCTCTCAGGACGTCAGGTCGTCTCTCTGACCTTCCCGTCCTCTCCGTCTCCTTGTCTTTTGTTTTCCTCGGTTCTTTCTACTCCGCGACGCTGCGAGGGCCCCTCAAAGACACGCTGTTTATTTACTCTGGCTCGTCGGGCTTTGGTGTGGGCCAGGAGTCTCTTTCAAGTTTGTATTTAATTTAGAGTGAAAGGGAGGGAGGCAGATAGAGAGGAAAATAGAAATGTGGTGAAAAGAGAGAGTAGAAAAGGGCTGACAGGCGGAGGAGAGGGGACAGATAGTGTTGGGCTTCCTCTGTTCAAAATGAAATACAAAGAGAAATTTCCTCAGGTCACAAAGAACTGTTTTGGCAGGAAACTCTGCGGCTTCTTTATTAATATGCTTTTCTCTCAGTAACTGTGACGTTTGAACCGTCGGCAGCGACACAATAACACTAACTAACTTTGGAATATTCTGCCTCTTACTTTTCAAACATTTTCATGTTTGTGTTTGCAGCTTTATGTTTACTATTTCACTTCACACACAGCTTCTATCTTCTCCTGTGTAATGATACATGTGAAGAACTGCATCTTACTTGTGTGCACGACGCATTGTTCATCTGCCAGAATACAGTGTGTGAGAGCATGCGTGCATTAGTGCAGCACGTTTATGGCTCTGTGCCTGCGTGTTTGCTGGGAGGACTGTGTCATGCTAATGTGCTGAGGTCTCTGCATTAGTGGAGGCAACCTTCAATAATCCAAGAATGAACCCTCTCTGGGAGCACGGAGTTAACTCCAGTCTGCTCCCAGCACCGTGACCTCCAGCATGCACCGGGGCGGTTTGCAGCTGAGTGTGAAGCTGTCGGGCTGAGGGTCAACACGTCTGACGTTGTGGTTCTCGGCTGGAAAACAGAGGACTGATCTCTCTGGGTTGGGAAGAGTTACTGCCCCAAGCAAGAGTTCAAGTATCTCCGGGTCTTCATGAGGATGAAATGGAGCGTGAGATGGACAGGCTGATCGGTGCGGGGTCAGCAGTGATGCCGCATTGTGCCGTTCCATTGTGGTGAAGACGGAGCTGAGCCTGAAAGCAAAGCTCTAGCTCTAGATCCATCTACGCTCCGACCCTCAGCTGTGGTCATGAGCTTTGTTTAGAGACTGAGAGAAAGAGACTACAGGTAAAAGTATCTGAAATGAGTTTCCTCCGTAGTAGAGAGGAAATAACTCCACAGCAACAGGCGGCAGTGGTCTGTATCAGAGTTGCAAATTAACACCTGTCACACGCCAAATCTGGGTGAATTTGGCCAATGGCGGGTGGATTTCATGAACCTACCCACCACCGTGTCAGGTAAAAACTTTCACGAACAATTGAACTGTTCCATGAAAAAGTCGATTCAATCACAGGACGCTCTAATTAAGTTGTGAAGTGTGTCCTCACTGCGTCTTCTCAACCAATCGGAGTGAAGTTTTTTTTCTTCGTCCTCTTGTTTGTGTTAACTGGCGTACTGCAAACCAACCAACCAACCAACCAACCAACCAACCGTCGTAAAGTAAGATCAAGGAGAAGATTCACAGAACTGAGTAGCGTTAACAGTTAACGTTAGCATGGGTGTGTTTGTTTGACGGAGTCTTTTAAAGGTAGGATCTGGAGGATTTTCAAACAAAACAAAATATAGACATATACAAATGAAATCCTGCTTAATCATCACCTGTGGGCTTCTACTCATGTGTGGTGGTGACTCTGTTTGCAGAGCTCCTGCCCTTTAACTGTATTTTGATGTTTTTGTGAGCTCGGACCGCTTCTGGGCGGAGATTTCCCCAGCCAATGAGAGAGCACAGGTGCCGTGCCAGAGCGTGTCCGAGCGTGCACCAGCGCGAGCCTTGCCTGAACCTCTTCTGTGAAGCCTTCTTCCGTACCTCCGGGCTCCGTACACCCGGGAGAGTTGAGCCTGATAGGAGGGGCCAAATTTGAATGTGTGTTTACAAACAGCAACTGGAAAATCCTCCAGACCCTACCTTTAAAGACAATATGGTGACATGTTACTGGTGTAAAGAGAGCGGCCGATGTCACAGAGCCCACTGAAGAGGAGACAACTTACCAGTTCATGAACCAAAAGTAAAAAGGGAAAAGGGGATTTCTTTTAAGTTGAAGTAATAATAATACATTTATTTATTTATTTATTTTGCTTGGGTGTCTGCATTTTGTTTTTCTGCATTTGAAGTGTGTGTGTGTGTGTGTGTGTGTGAGGGAGAGAATTAAAAATGAATAAGCATTAAATGAAATATTAAACTGATGCCTTTTATGAGAGCAATGTGTATTAGTTGTTTTTGTTTTTTCTTTGTACAGACAAACGTAGGACTAAATTTAAGTACACACAGAAGTGTGATAACAGAATGGAGGCCGGTAAAAAGTCTGAGTGACTAGTGGAAGGAAAAGTTAATTTCCTACACTGGTGTGTTTTCATTATTAAGTGAAACAGGAAGACTGACAGGACGGACTCAAAATTCTAGTTAGCCAGTTAGCACATTAAACACAACCTGCTGTTGAAATAACTAATAATATTTATTAAAAACACAAAACCCAACACAATTAAGAGGCACTGCCGCTAAAGAGCTCAGTGGATAAAAAACATAATCAAACCTCACATAAGTTGGATCTACTGCCCTTGTGACTTCAGTCATTTGTTTACTTTCCTCACTTCTGTTTCTCTTCTCGTGGGCTGAGCTGAACTGACAATCAGAGTGATTTCTCTTATTGATGGGCTCCACCATCGCCAACACCAATTCCACATGCCGATAGGTGCCAACGGTGCAGAGACACACTGCTAAATTGAAGGCGACAGGCGCTCACCGATGGCCTGACACTGACCAACAGCTGACAGTGGGCCTGGTGCGTCAGGATCTTTAGAGACACAGTGAGGAGCTCAGACGTAAAAAAGTGAGCTCAGAATAGAGCTGCTGCTCCTTCATGTTGGGAGGAGCCAGGTGAGGTGGTTCATCTGATCAGGATGGCACCTGGGCACCTCCTGTCCAACTACTAAGAGACCCCAGGGCAGAACATGCTGGAGGGATCTATCTCATCTGCAAACACTTGAGGTTCCTCAAGAGGAGCTGGAAGATGTTGCTGAGGAGGGTCCCCTGAACACTTCTCTGATCTTCTGATCCTGCAACTAGCCACGGATAGGTGGATGGAAATGGATGGATGTCTCAGTCCAGCCACCGCAATGTCTCACTAATCTGTTTTCACTTAGTTTTTATCGATGCACCAACTTAATGCACAGCATGTCACCAGTGCCTTCCTGAAAAGTTCAGAGATTTTCAACTTAAAGTGCTGGGAGCAGCTGCACGTAAAAGGTGGAGCGCTCTAGAATTTGACTCAACGCTTTTCCTCCAGGCAGCTCCATGGCGTCACATATGCTCGCTCCTCTTTTGAGAACAATTGAAAAAGATGCCAGCGCTATGTGAACACAGGTCCTAAGCTCAGAATATTTTTCTTTATCCATTGAGCTGTTCAGCAGAAACGCTTCCTGACGGTTTGGGTTTGTTCACTGGAGCACGGTAAATATGCTCCGATTGTGTTGTTACTGTGCTAACTGGCTAACTAGCATCAAGACGCTCTTCCTGTTTCGCTTTTTGAATGATGAATACAGACGACCGCCGTCTGCTGCTGTGGAGAGTTATTTCCTCTCACACAGGAGCAGAACATATGTGCTGGTTGGCCGTCGGCCGTAGACTTTGCGGTGTGTCCATGTGCAACTTTTTGGCCGAGACACGGCGACATGAGGCAACGCAGCAGGGGACCTTCATCGCCGCTAGTTCTCTGAAGCTGGTGTGTCTGACCCGTAAAGCTTCCCAGTGTACCACTGCAGCCCTCATTTGGATTCTTGTGCATGACTCAGGTGTGCTCTTTATGTAAAGGTGGGTGTTTTTAGGTTTGTTTTATTTTCAACTGTTTGCTAATGTTTTCTTGTGTGAGTCATGAGTTTTTAATTCATTCCTGAAGTGCATTTTGGGTCATGTCTGTTTTCAAGCATCAGTTCCTTCAATCAAAGACAGTTTTCTCCTCTGAGACGATAAAACAACGCTGACACTGACTTGTAAACACAAAGAGAGGACAGGAACAAAGGCATCGCACATGATCTTATAAATGTCCATGCGGCTGCATGAGCATGTTGTAATTTTACAACCTGCTCTCACTCTGATCATTTGTTCCTGCTCACTGCTTTGAGGGGATTATTCACAGTTATGAAGAGATGAAGCAGCAGAGCAGCAAACAGTAACTTCATCCAGTCCTCTGATGTAAAGAACATCCTCAAATCCTCAAACCTGATCTCACTCATCCGGCAATTATCCTCCCAGAAGAGGAGCACTTATCTGAGATCGCAGGTCTGCGTGAATCTGGAACCAGATCCATCCGAGTCCAACATATTTCTGCACATTCTTTCAGATGACACAGCTCCAGCTGAAGATGAAGATGATGGTTTGTATGTACGAGTGCAGAGTGAAGACACAGTTGAAGCGAAGTGTTTGTCCGTTTATCCAAAGTGGAGAGCAGTAATGGATACGCACCGGTACAGGAAGCATGAAGCTGATATGTGACATGTTTCATAAAGCTTTTAAGGCTTTTATCGGCTCTCCTCTGGTGTCAGTCGCTCCAGTAAAGATTCAAAAAAATCAAGTGATGTTGCTTTTTTCTTTTTTTTATATCACAGATGTGTCAGGAATATTTCAAGGAGCAACGAGGGAAGAAAAAGGAAAAATAAAATATCTTCTATAACTTTAGAATTTATGGGTAAAAAGCATCGTGGAAATGAAATGTTTTAATAACTGTTATCAATAATCAGAGTCTCACGATCAAGCTTAACATCTCCCTCCACATCTTATCTCATATCTCTGTGTTTGCAGCACAATCTGGTTCAGTTTAATGAAAAACGTGACTGCTTTTAATCAGTTGTCTTAGTTACTGTGTCAAACACACAGAGGCACAGACGGACTGACGGCTGAGATCACACAGAAAAAATAGATTCACAGTCTGAAAGAAGAGCCGAGTTTTTAAAGAGTCTGCTGTTGAGTAGCTCAATTATTAATTCCTGCCATGACCAGACAACTGGCTCGGATCAATACTGGGGTTAATAGCTACCACAGGCAACACAGACCCACCTCTTGATATAAAATGTATTTTGTTTCTCAGTCGATATTTGGCTCATGTTTGTTTCAATACAGATTCTGGGAGAAACAAAGAACTCTTCTGTCTCTGGTGGAAAATAGAGACTTTTATGTGTTCCTGCTTTCTTTCTTTACAGTGATCAATGTCTTAATTGATTGTTATGTGGCAGAGATCTCAGAAATATGATCTGTTTCTGTAGGAAGTGGAGCAGGAACACGGAGGAGGTGACGGCAGCTCTGCAGAAAACAGCTCTGAGCTGATTCTTCTTCTTTTACTGTGGAATTATTAAGCCTGTAATAAACGGTGAGTGAGCAGTTCAGCTGCCACTTTGATTTGAAATTAGCACAGTGCAGCTTTGCTAATTAGCTGATAAAAGAATCTCCCTGCAGGGGCAGATTTCAGCGGCTCCGTCTTGTGCATTAAAACTATAAAACTATGCAAATAATGGCATGAATAATAATAATACAGGTGAAACTGCAAATCACTCGCTGTGAAAATGTGCTCAACAGTTTCACTGAGTGTTAAACATGTTACACATCTCACATATTAATGACCTGGAACTTTACTCGGGATCATAACGTGTGACGTGTGTATTTATATATATATATATATAAATATCCGGGCTGCCTGTGTTAATGCGTTTGTATATTTATCGCAGTGACATTAAGGTCCAAACACAACACGTGAGTATTATATTTTCTTTAAATCGCATGCCGCTATTTTGTCTCCTTAACACACCAAACATTTTTTAATCATCATCTGATAAGCTGAGCAACCCCGATGCTTTTATTCTTCTATTCATTGCGTAAATTCACGATACGTTACAAAATGAAAAGACACATTTCCTCCTCTGCAGGTACCTGTCGGACTGACATCACTCCCTCCCTCCACCACGGCTGCATGAAGGGGCGGAGCTCTCCTCCTCATCATCATCATCATCATCATCGTCCACCTGAATATTACTATCTGACCTGTTGAACATGAGCTGTCTGAGTTATGAAATGACTCTGTGTGTTCCTCTGTCTTGTCCCAGCTGTGTCCCGCCTCCACGTTTTCTTCTTTTGAACGTCTCCTTTCAGTTGAAAAAACTCGGCTCAGCTGACAGTCAGCACTAATCTGCACCTTGTGTCAAACAGTACTTTGAGTTTGAGCTCTCACCTACGAGCTGAGCACACAGGTGCTGCTAGTCAGACTGATGTCGTTACAGCGTTGATAAATGGCTGGAAACAGACTGCAGACCTGCTTTAAAAGTCCTGTGTGTGATTTACACTGGCTTCATATGAATAGACTGAAAACTCTGCTACCCGCTAGGCTAATTTATGCAACGTAAAATGCCATAGGCTTGTGCTAATAATGTTAGCATGCTGTATTTGTGGGGAAAACGTGTCCAGATAAAGACAAGTGTTTGTCTGTGAGTCTTATGAGTTATAATGAAGCTGACTTGTGCACTTGGGACGGAGCGTTTGCTGTCATGGCTCTGGAAGAATCTGCTCCAGAAAATCAGGTTGGCCGAGTCATTTCTTTTAAGTCCCTCCTTAAAGCTTACTTTTATCTGAGAATCACAGAAACTCCACTGCAAAGGTGTAACTGCAGAGTGACACAGACACACCACCACACAAGTATATTATTCATCAAGGGGACGTCCTCAGGTTGACATGTTGTGTCTTACCATCGGAGGAACAATAGTCTGACACGCACTGTATGAATCAGAGAAAAACACCAAACTGAAACTACTGAAAAATGATGATGCTTAATCGGATGATTGGACGTCAGTGAGTCATCAAAGTTATATCAGAGTTACTGCACTTTTCTCAACTGCAAGAGAGTAATCCTCCCAAACAAACAAACAAACAAACAAACAAACAAACAAACACTTTTGACAGAATATTTGGACCTGAAATGTCCTCATCAAATAAAAGTGCATCCCCATCAAACAAAAATGATTCTTGACACAAAGCCTCACTGCGTCCTCTCGTCTGTCCAGCAGGTTCACGCCACTCTTTGTCTCCTGACGTCTGAGACTTCACATTATTTTCCTGTTTAAGCTGAGAAACTGCAGCACGTCTGTGATTACACAAAAATTTTGCTGCACAGTTATGAAGAAAAGCTCGACTGCGTTCTTATGCTCCCCAGCAGCTGGCTTTGTCACACCAGCTTCCTGTTAAAAACTGGATTTAAAATCCGTCTAATTAGTTTAAAGGCATGACACAATTTACCTCCAACACGTATCAGTGCTTCGTTTCCTGTTTAACAAGTCGTCCAAGTTAAACCACAGAATCCTTCTTTTGTATCCGTCCTGCACAACAACACTCTGAGTGTTTTCTGACTTATCGACAGGATGATGTCGTCTGTCTGTGTCTTTAAAACTGTTCTCTGTGTTGTGATGGTTTGTTGAAGGAAATATGGTTTGGGTTAAAACAGATTTGTGTCTCTATAACTTCACAGTTTCTGTTCTTTTCCTTTGCTTCTTACACGAGTCAGAAAATAAACACAGATGATCTCACTTGTCTTTTATTTTCTCCTCGCCCTAAATCTGCTTTCTTTCCCCAGACTTCCCCTCTGATATAAAGTTAATAATCATGAACTTTCACCTGTATGATGGGTCATGACGTAGACGGAGGAGGACAGCATTTTCATTGATGTCTGTATCGGGGTGAATGTAAGGAGCTCTGGCAAGATATTAACGTCTGGATTAGGGAACAGGATTAAACATGTTTATACTAATTTATCAAAATGATGTTATTTTGACACGCTGTGAGGAGCAGCGCTTATTCTGTCCTGGCTGTGGAACACTGGACCAGGGTCTCGGGGTCAGTTAAGGTGGTTCAACATTTGATCAGGATCCTCCCGGCTGCCTCCCGTTACGTTGCGTTCACTCCGGGCGCCAATAAAACAATTTGTGCAGGTTAATTAGATGTAAAGTCAAAGTAAAGAACTGATTAGATGCCAGTTCCTGCCAGGCGGCACGATGGATGCAATAGACGTGATGCAAATGATGTAGGTAGCGTAACTTTGCATCATACACTTTTTTAAGTGAGGTGAAAAATCGGAACTTCAGCGAGCAATTCACATCGCAATAGCCAATCAGCACTGAGATCCTACAGGGACGTTTGACGCTGAGCACTTACTGACGAAAGTCCATTCATCGATTCAGCGATTTGATGCACACATGATGCAAGATATTTGCATATATGAAGCAAGGCAATACAAAATATTCTAGCATTCAACTTGATGTGAAAATCTGCATTGCGTTTGGTGCGAACATTAGAGGTGTTGCAGGGACGTCCAGCTGGTAGGAGGCCCCGGGGCAGACCCAGAACACACTGCAGGGATTATAGATCTGGTCTGGGAACGCATCGGGGTCCTCCAGGAGGAGCTGGAAACTGTTGCTGGGGAGAGAGACGTCGCTCAGCCTGCTGCTCCCGTGACCCTGCCCTGTATAAGTGGATGAAAATGGATGGATGGATGGATGGATGGATGGATGTGAGGAGGGGGTTAAAGAACAAAATAACCCAAGGGGCGAGAAACATAAGTGACAGTTTCACTCATCACCCCAATAATTGTCTCACAGCCTCGAGGTATCGGCAACAGAAGCACTTTGGTGAAGGTCTGTCTCAGGCTTTCATCTCTGCAGACCAAAATCTTTCTCTCACACTGCTGTGAGTGTTTTACCACAGTCATAAAAAAGTGTAAACACGCTTTAGTTGCAACAGCCTGCAATATGTATTAAATAATGCCTCCTAATTATGCCGATAAAAGATATAATCCAGGCGACGTTATGCTCCTTTCTAAACGTAGGAAACACAACTCTATGTAAACACACACACACACACACACACACACACACCTAACACCTTCAGCTCGAGGCTGCCAGAGTAAAGACGATAATATCACGCTGCAAAACACTCTTATAATAACTCTGCATTTCATTTGCATTTTGGCTGGAGAGTGAAACGTCTCAGAAGGCCAACTGCTCGCTCATAAAGGAGCTCCGTCTTCCATTATTGGACATTTGAAGAGAGACACGAGGTGATGAAGCTCCTCAGGCGGTTTATGTTCCAAAACAGTGTACTGAATGGAAAGTAAGTTTGGAGAGACAGAAATCTTACCACCTGGCACAGTCAGCCGCCGCCTTAATGATCGACTTCACTGAGAGCAGTCATTTTGTGCTATGGGGCAATAAAAGTCTAATGATTGCCCCTTTAAGACCGAGGCTGTCCATCATCTCTCTTTACAGCACCTGTTCACCAACACGCCGTCAGAGTTCCTTCGCTGCTCTGTTGACTCTGTGCGGCTCCGCTCAGGTTGACCTCCTCGTGGTAAATCACATCCACGCACCGCTGCACCTTTAATACGCCCTCTGTTCTCCATTTCACAGCGTTAGGAACCAAACAATCTCTGAACCCATCCGCTAAGTCATCGTCTAAAGGCAACAGCCAACAGAGAGCAGGATCGTGACGTGAGCGGGAGTGAGCAACACAAAGCATTGTGGGATTGATGTAAGCTACAGTGGTTGAGTTTATATCTTATCCAGCCTGACAACAAGGAGCATTGCTGCATTATCAGCTGCCACAAACATTCTCACGACCTGCGTGTGAAACAGATCACCAGTGGAGTGATGGTTCTTCAGGTTTCCAGTGAAACCTTAAGACATTATTAACACTGACATAAGTGTAAAATAGATGACGAAAAAACCCAATCAAATCATAGCCTCCACGTTTACAGCTAACATTAATCACTACGACAGAAACTATTCAAAACTGCAGAGAGAGAGATTTTAGTGTCAGAAATCTGATACCAACAGCCACCTTCGCAGCAGTATTATACGGCAACCCAGACTCACTCCAAAGTTGTCAAATACCAGCGCTTGGTCAGTGACTTCCTGTGTCAGACACCGACGAAAAAAGCCATCCTTTCACATTGGCATGTTACGTGGCCAGTTGGTGCCCAGCGGCGTCAGGGGGAAATGTGGCTGAAACCATTTCCCTCAGTGGAAACAAAGCTTTGATTTACTTTAATTTCACAGATAAGAAACAGAAAGGAAATCCCTGCTAGCTGCTAGGCTAATGTATACAATGTAAAATGCCATAGGCTTGTGCTAAAAACGTTAGCATGTTGTATTTGAGGGGAAAATGTGTCCTCTGCCCTGTCAGATCAGCAGATAGATCAGAGTCACCTGGTTAGATGGAGCTGTCCAGGATTTAGACAAGTTTCAGTGAATCAAAGGAAGTTACAGGTCCTTAACCTGGAAATCCAGATGCCCCGCCCCTAGCAAATTCAAAGTTGCTCTGCACGGGGACGAGCAGAGCGCGTTGAATCGCCATTGGACCAATCCTATCAGTCTATCTGACAGAGGCGGGCTCTGGGCGGGCGTAACATGATGAGGACAGCGCTGCACCGCAGGAGTCAAAAAGTAAACAGCCAAGATGGCCGCTGATGAAGGACCGCGTCCATTCAGTTTAGCTTTGGAAGAAACACTAAGCCAACTACACTTATCTTTCTCCTTGAGAGGAACAGAAGACTACCCTGAAGCCTTCGCTTCCAGGAAGGACGTTTTTGCTGTTTTGCCGATGGGATACAGCAAAAGCATAATATATCAGTTAGCCCCACTGGTCGGCAAACACATGGGGCTTAGTGCAATGAATACGTCACCTTGTTTTTTGCTCTGATTGGCCATCGTTAGGGTTGGGACTCGTTAGGATTTTAACGATTCCGATTCCTTAATGATTCCTTCTTAACAGTCTGATTCCTCTTACCGATTCCTACATTATATTCATTATACTTGCTATACTTAAACAAGTCTATAATAAACACAAATGCAATCTATTACCTCAAATTAACCACAGCAATGTAATAAAAAATACTTATGCTTTCATGCTTGGGCACTGTTATTTACGTGACAACACCTGAACACAACACACACACACACACTGGCTGTTTGTTTCTCCCTCTCCCCTCGCTGGAAGCCTCGGACCTCCCGCCGCCCGCTCCCGTCTCAAACACGGAGGTCTCCCTCTCCGCTGAGCACCCGGCGCACGCCCGGCCTGTTAAACAGCCTGTAACCATGACAACTGTGTGACACAAACTCAGTGCTTTAGTCATTAAATAATGTCGGGCTCAGTCGGGTTCAGACAGAAATATGCGGCCCGTGCCGCACTCTAATGGAAATGCACGTGAAGTTGTTTTTTTTTTTACAATCTAGGAACCGTTTGCAGGAACCGTTACTCCAAATGTGATGGAACCGGTTCCAAAAAAGAACCGGATCCGGATCCCAACCCTAGACCTCACTTTACCTTATGTGCTGTGCAAACGTCATATTTCACTTTAATCATGCCAGTATTGCCCTGCACTGGTCGGTGCAGATCGTTGTTTGTTTAATTCTGTTTAAATAAATATAAAATAAAAACTATAGCAGTTAAAACATTTGTTCTTTTGCAGCAGCAAGTTAAGGTTTCTGTCTCCTGTATCATCATGTTATATGCTCATAATGACGTCACTGTGCTACGTTATGTGTGGTATGTGATTCTTGTTGAGGTGTCACAGAGTTACTGTGCTCACCAACAAATGTACACATCAGGGAGAGAAATGAGATCAAGTTGAATTCAGCCTCATATTCAGAGACTGTATCAGCATACAGTGCAGTAAGGACTGATCACAGCTTCACTGGAGGCGTTTGAGGTTTAATTTCCTGTTGGATGAAGCTATTCATGTCTTCTCTACATGTATAGAACAAACATGCCGCTGCAGACGAAGTCAGAGGCTGCAGACTGAGATTGTTTCAACCAGATGTCACATTTATTTCAGCCCCCTCCCCCTCTCCTACGCACTTTGGGTAAATGGGTTATTAACACAAATAATTGCCCCAGTTGTTGCAGTGAAATCATGTTTGGAGGCATCAGTAAAAATAACAAAAAAAACAAAAAACAAAAACAGTTTTTTTTTTAACAATCTAGGAACCGTTTGCAGGAACCATTACTCCAAATGTGATGGAACCGGAACTTTGGACCAGTTCCAAAAAAGAACTGGATCCGGATCCCAGCCACAGCCATCGTACTATCCAATTGCGTGTGGCAGCATTTGAAATGCCTCAGTTAGTGTATCGGTGAGGGCCAGGATGGATTTCCAGGCTAACAGATCCTGGTATCCTGTCAGAAACTGATGCGGCACTGAGGTTGACCAGTTTCCTCTTCCCCATTATTGACTCGCAGCCACCGACTTTCACCCGGGAGGTCGGTGCTCACTTCCTGTGAGACTGTAAAGCTGAACCCTGTTCTTTTTTCCTAAACGTAACCACGTGTGTGTGTTGTTGAAGGAAAAAAACATCAGTTGGTGGTGTTGTACTGACATAGTGTTTTTATTTTGAAAGAGACTGTATGCAAACTGTACATTTCCTGTGAAAACAGAAGTGTATTTTGAAAACAGACAATGCATGTAACAGGCTGAAGTTGACACGGCGTCCCAGAACGTCAACAACCAACACACCCAGGGTACCTTGGACGTCATATGTTGATGACCAAATGTGGACATGTGATGAGGTCACAGTGAGGATGCGAGGATATGCTGCTGCACAGCGTCAGGTCAAAACGTTGCTGGTAACTATGTTATACAATACAAACGACTGGACTCCACTGAACTTTATAACAAGACGGAGCAGCTTTAATCTGTTTGTCTTGAGACAAGAGCAGATTTTCAGAGTTGTTGGGTCAAACAAGAACATGTGGTTTAGTCACACAGACGTTTGTCCTTCAGTCTGGACTCTGAGTGGATCAGGAGCCTCTCTGCTCCGCGCTTCTGTCTCCATGATGCTGTTTTGGTATTTTGATGTAAATACATAAAAAAGAAAGAGAATAAACTTCTCTAAACAATTCCATATAAGGCGTGATGAAGAGCATGGTTATGATGGAGGATAAAAACCCTCAGGACCGTGATGCTGAGGACATTTTATGAGACAATCTAGACAATTTTTATGCACTTTTATCACCAGGAGTGTTTTTATGATCAGCGTCAGTTGGCTACTTTGGTGGATTTCGATTGTTTTCCATCTGAAGCCGCTCTCGTCTCAATGATTCACTCATGTATCTCGGCCTTGGAGCACACAGTATATATCGTTAAGGAGCGCTTTATGGCCTGCGGAAGGACAGAGCCATCCGTCCACTCACCGTTGAAGCTGACGCTGCGGATGTACTTGAGCAGTTTCTTCCCTCCAGCCAGGTCCATCTCGGGGCAGATGCCCGACATCTCCGGACACAGATCCCTCTGCATGTTGTGGAGGGCGTGGGCCATGGCGTACACCGCGTCGATCACAAACTGGACCTTACCCTCCTGCTCGTACTTGGAATCAACGCCGATACGCTCCTGACCTGAGAGAGACAGACAGAGAGCTGACAGTCAGACTTAATATTTACAGGAGTGTGCAGCTTACAGTCACAGATCCACAGACGTCTCCCACTGAAGAACACTGACAGTGAGTCAGCATTGAAAATAATAATAATATTTGCTGTGGGCGTTCCAGGTGAACTCATGGGGACATTATTATTTCTAAAAAATGGCCTCAAACCAATCTTAAAGTGTGTGTGAAAATGTTTTTATTCAAATTAAACAGATTATTTTTTTATATTTAGTGTAAAGTTGAAAGAAATTCACAAGCTTGACAAAAAAAAACATAAAAGTAATTTGAGGTAAAACAAACACATGAAGGAGTCACTCTGAGCTCAACCAAACAATGGATTGTTGACAGTAGTTGTTTGTTTCAACTAGTCTCATCATGGATCTCTGGTCTAAACTGGACGTTACATTATGCTGCTGGCCATTTGACCAGCTGAGTGTCAGGTGACATCATCAGCCGGCTTGACTTGAGCTCAGACCGGCCAGTTCACGCCGCTGACACTTTTCTCTGCAACGTTCTAAAACCGTTTCGTCTAGTCGAGAGTCTTTGGTCCGAACTGGACTTTAGTCTGTTTTACTGAACACTGTTCACACTACAGGACACAATGAGTCCTCACACAGAGTGGAGAAAACCACTGCTGTACACTGGTTTAACTGGGTGCACAATCAAAACAGGTGAGTGAACTTTATTTAATCATGTTTCTGGAGCGAACACTTGGAACCTGCTGAGAATGACTGTAGCTTTGTCTCAGATCAACAAACAGCTGAGGATGACAGAAACTAGACGTATCTGTTCACAAACCAAAGTTATCACAGTTCATCCTGACGGGATCATAAATGTCTGGACAGGAGTAAATGTATATTTATTAAACAGTTGATGAGATATTTCAGTCTGGAACAAACGGACTGACTGACAGACTGACGTCATACAGAGTTTTGGCTTTGAAAACAAACAAACACTCAAAGAGTTACACTAAATATAAAACACAGGCATTCAAAATTATTGTTATCATTATTTTTAAATATAGTTTTTTGCATTCTGGTGTGTTTCTCACTTCAGTTCAGATCTTTATCGTCCCTCGAGGAGAAATCTGATTTACAGTGAAAAACAAAAAGACAACATGCCAGAAGACACGGGACATTAATCAGCACAGTTACAGCAAACAACCAAATAAAAAAGATGCATCTGTTGGTTAAAGTATCAAAGCAGTGGGACGGTCTGTGATAAAGTGCTGCTGAGCACTGCAGTCAAGGTTTAGTGCAAATTAAGTGCATTTACTGCACAACAAATTTAAACCTATTGGTTTTTACCCTGAGGGACCTGAATCTCCGCCAAGAAGGGAGAAGAACAAACTCCCTCTCTGAGAGTGGGAGGTCCGAGCAGGCCGAGATCGACCGTCTCTGCAGGCTGAGTTTGCAGATGTGTTGAGGTCAGGGTTCATGTTGTCCATCACTGTCCTCAGGTAGCTGCAGCACTCGGCTGTCTCAACAATTGAGCCCTTCGTTACAGAGGGGAAGGTTGAGTCGAAGTCGATGACAATCTCCTGACCTTTTCTTCATGTCACTATTTTTACACAGTAAGTTTTTCTTTTATTATGCTGACAGTTTCTTCTTTTTTGGTTTGTTTAAAAATTGTTTTCCAGGCCTGAGAATGTTGTGGAATTGATAAAATCCTTCAAAGCTTTGTAAAAGTCATGAAATTTTGTTGATGGCAATGACATGAACTGTTACAATAATCCTCTGTGGATAACCTTTCCTGTAATGTAACATGAAATTTCTTTTCTGTAGCCTTTGACATAATGTTGCTCTAATTAGCGTCAGAGCGTGACAACGTTTTGTTAACCATCACGTGTTTCTTTATTTTCTCCTCATGTTCTGTCCATTCATGTATGACTGAGCTGGAATTCTGTTTGAATCTGACATGTTTGAATAAACGCCTTTGCACACTACGTCAGCTCTTTTTGTCCGAAATTGTCGCATTTCTAAAAAATAAATTCAACCTCACGTTGTGTCAATCATCTCTGCACACTGACTCTGATATTTTCATCCATCATTAAAGTGTTTCAGATTCGATCCGTCGGAGCCTTTAGAGACGACTGATGGAGCAGGGCAGAGGAACGAGGTGTGCAGCATCCTTTCATAACTCAGACAGCTCACATTCAACAGGTCAGGTAGTAAGATTCAGGGCATGATGAAGAAGAGGAGGAGGATGTGGGGACAGAGAGGAAGTAATGTCAGTCAGGTGGGTAACTCCAGTGGAGAGAGGTGAAGGAGGAAATGTGTTTGTTCATTTTGTCACGTGTTGCAAATTTTGACACCAAATAGAACAATAAAACAGATCGAGTCAGTGTGAAAGGTTTCTGTGCATAACAATGTTTTTGAAAAATCACAACTGAAAGAAACAAAAACCAGACTCAGTGTGCAGAGGCATTAAGTGCTGCACACATCGTCTGACAGGTCTGATTGTAGAGACAACCGTTGGCTGAATCACAACATTAACGTTAATTAGCTACAGCCGATAACATCAGTCAGCTGATGACTGCTGTACTTTGTCATGCACACTGACTCCACTTATATCTCACACAAACCAGATTCACTGTTCGTCACAGAGAAGCTTTCAGTGTTTCTGCACGCTCTCATCCAAATGTACTTTGTTACTTTCAGCCTCTGCTCAGAAGAGATGGAAATGACAGAAGTGTAAGAGTGACTTCTCTGTCCCCAGATTAATGACGCTGCTTCCTTCTTCTGTGATTGTGTGAGCACAAAGTGTAAAAGTGAGACATTTTGAAATCCTGTATGTGAAACAGAGCATGCAGAGAAGTGCTGAGCGGCCCGGTGATACAACGACTGGCGCCGGTTCCCATTAAAGCTCTCATATCTGAGCGCTGTTCTCCCGGTTGGTGGTGAAGCCTGAGGGAGTGAAACCTGAGCCTGTCTCAGCAGAAAAGATGAGCGTGTCCAAAGTTACATGCTCCCAAAACAGCAGCAGTTTGCATCCATGTAGAGTCTGTTAACAGGATTATGATGTCTGCTGTGTCAGTCGGCCAATGAAAAAGGAGGATACTGGCCTTTCATTAAGTGCTGGCTGGACATGTGGTCCATGCTGATGCAGTGGAGACTCTCAGACATTCACTGTTATATATGGTTTTAAATGTTAAACTGACCAGTAAATGACCTGTTTCACCAGCCACTGAACATGGAGGTCACACCTGAGAAAAAGTTCAGTTTCTCCACAACATTCCTACAACATGAAGTAAAGTAACAGCTTGTTGAGGGTCTCATATCCACCTTATTTTTCACGGAAACACGGAGGCAAAACAGAACGCAGCCAACTTCTGTTTTTTTGTGCGACACTTCCGGTCCAGCACTCTTTCCACTGTGTAAATGGGAATCGCCTTGTTGTTTACCTGCTGAGTTTAGCTATATATATGTATATATCACATTTTTCACATCACTATATCACTGTGTAGACTAATCTGATGTTTGTAAAGTCTATAAACACAATGACTGATCAAACATTACTATTTCTGTGTGCACGTTTTGTAATAAACATGGTTATCGTAGATTAGCTGGGCTAACCGTTAGCTGTTAGCCGTTAGTGGTGTCTGTAATAACTCAATAAACGGTCCGTAAAAAAATATTTTTTCCAGCGGATGTCTTAGTTACAACGTGATTGAGCTAACTGGAGAGTTTCATGTCGTATCCGACAACAGGAGGCTTTTAACAGATGACGTCCTGATGTTAGCTTTGCTGCTAGTGTTAACGTTAGCTGTCCCTGTCAGCTGCAGCCACTGATGCTTTCTAGACATCGTGATTTCCCAAAACTGAATAAATACCACACATAGCAACACAAAACTGCTTTGCTAGCTCAATCATGTTGTAACGGCTGGATGGTTGATGCGTACATGCTGATTCAGGCGCTATCAGAGCCGATCCGCGCATCACTATGGCTTAATGATCAACTCAGTCAATTAAAACAACCCGTCCTGTGTTAGGAGTGTATGTCGCTGACAGAAAGAAAGAAAGAAAGAAAGAAAAGAAAAAAAAAAAGATAGAAAAGCAGCGTACACCTCACATATTTATTTCTCACAGTTGCGCACACGTGTGGCTGGCATGCAGAAGCACCGTCTGTGTGTCTGTGTGTCGAGGGTGTGAGCCGCAGCTTCAGCTGCTCAGGTAGAGAGGCTGTGTAGCCCGGTGTGTTTTTTGGTTCTGCAGGTTCTCTGCTGGTACACATCAAGCAGTTTGTCTCACTTGGGATAGATTGTGCTTTTTTGGTTCATAGTTTTTGACTGACGTGCAATTTATTTGCGTTTAGAAGGAATACATTTCCGTCATAACGAAAACGTGGGCACAGTTATCTATATAAAATACACAGACTAACTAACTAAGTAACTGATTGACTAACATAAACAATTGAAAACTGAAAAAAATTAGCCTGCACCGTTAGCTCCGGTAAGGGAAAGCATGAGGGAAAACGGCTGACCGGAAGTCACGCACAAAACAAACGGAAGTTGATCACTATTTACTTCCGTGTTTGAAAATAAGGTGGATAGGCTACAGAAGCTTCCTGCAAAGGAAGAGAAAGTTGTGCTTTTCTTGCAGCAGCTGGTCGAGTGAGGATAAATAATTTAGGCCCTCTGGTGGTAAACACACTTAATGATTCAAACACACGCATAAACGGTAACAATCACATTTTTTGTGTAAATAAATTTAGTACTGGTGAAAGACAGAGGGGCCGATGAACAAACATTTATCTGTCTAAATAAACTACAGACAGATCAGACTACAAACTACACTGCCCACATCGGAACAAAAAGGGAACAGACAGGAACCACAGGAAATGTCTAAAAAAAGTCTTATCTTTTTTGACAAAATGTTCGAGTCAGGAGTCCTGCCCAGACGACACTTAATTGCTAACATTGCTAACGGTCAGCTAACACTGCTAAAAGCCTTCTAACATTGCTAACGGTCAGTGAACACCACAACCAGCTAAAGGTGTGTTCACACCGGACCTGTTTTTTTTTTTCCACCAGAGACGAGTTAACATATAAAATAAATGCAAACGGGCAACTGAGCATATATTCGCCTGGGAGAAAAATCGCTCGGGCTCCGAGTGACAGCAACAGAGCAAGAGAGCGAAATTTCGTTTGTCGCTTGAGATGAGAAATCTCATGTGGAGCGGTATTTCGCTGGGTCCTGTCGCTTGCAGCTCAACGCTGATTGGCTGCCGTAATCCCAGAATCCCGGGGAGGTGCTTGACTGTCATGACATGTCAGCTTCATTAAAAGTATAGCTGCAAATTAACAGCAACAATAATGTAAAAACACACAGAGACAATGCATCTGTGATCAGTTCCCTAATTTAATTTTAATCATTTTTTCAATCTTCTCCAATTTCTCGTTTTATTTTATGGAAGTGATCAATGTAAGTGCACTTGTCCTAGAGCCGCCACGACGGTTTTTATAATGCAAATAACTCTGTTTAGATAAAACCTACAAGCTTCTCTTCCTGTGACTTTTACTAAAATGTGTACTACTTCCAATGTTCATTCATTCATTCAATCGCGTGTTCAATGTGTGTGTGTGTGTGTGTGTGTGTGTGTCAGAGAGGAGTTCTCCTCCGGCATGGCATTCTGCTCCAGCCCGTGTTGCTTGCTTCACATGAGGATGAAAAATGCGTTCTCTACGTGTTCTTTCATCATTTCGATGTCTCCTTCTTGCAACAATAACCGCAGCCATGTGTGCGCAATTACGCATACAAACCGTTTGCACCTCCCTTTGGCACGTGTTAAATATAGACGCAGTTTCTATGAGCAAAATTGCTTTCAGGTTTGATAAATCACTTTGCGTGTGCTAAATTAATATATTTACATTTTCTCCTCCCAGCACACGCACAATTGCGTGTAAACGTCCCATATTGCATATTCATTGCAGCAAACATACTAACTGGATGCAGACACGCTATTTTGCACCTTTGAAAGACACAACCCTTAGTACGCACTGTTAGTACATCAGTTTGTACGTTTTTTTGCGCGTGCAATGAGTTTGCACACGTTTTTATACAGATCTGGCCCATAGTGTACAGGAACATCTGCACTGAGTATCTGTCCGTCTGTCCGTCTGTCTAAATAAAAACATGCAAATTTTGGAACTAATTACATCCATCCTTTTTTTTAACCTATCAGAGATCAATAAAGTAGACAGACAGCTCAGATACGTTTTTAGGAGAGACTTTAACAACAACAGTGACTCAGACAGATGAATATATGACATACTTACCAACTCTCCCAATTCACGCGGGAGACTCCCGATTTTTAACCCTATCTCCCGCGATGCTCCCGTCAGTAATTTCTCCTGCTAATCTCCCGATTTTACGGTGAAGGAAACAAGTAATATTGTGGGGGATATTTGTCACAGTATCTGGCAACCCTGGCCTGCCTGCGTGTATGAGGCAAGCCGGTGACGTGACTCAGTCACTCGCTGGAGGCAGTGATACGCCAAGTAGCGTTGATACTGCCAGAAAGAGGGAACAAGGATTAAGGCTTGGACATTCATGTACCACTGAGCGCCACAGGAAATCATTCCTGCCTGTGGCCATCAAACTGTACAACTCCTCCCTCTGAGTGGCCCTGAGACTTTTTCACACACTGCAATAATTTAATTTAACCTGTGCAATAACCCCATTCACCCTGACTGTATATATTCTGTTTGTGTAAATAATCTTGTTCAGTTTACAATATATATATGTATATATATATATTTATTTACGTTTATGTTTGTTAATAATTCCTGTTTATTTAACTATATATTTGTTAATACTATTGTTTAAATTTCTTATATTTTCACGTATCTTTCCTCTCTTGCAAGGAGCACCTGTAACAAATAATTTCCCCTCGGGGACCAATAAAGTATTTCTGATTCTGATTCTGGTTCTGATTCACACACTCAGATGCACACAATTCAGTGTCCAGTTAAGGCCTCTACACATGATCTGCTGTAAAACCGCTTTGCGCTGGCTGTCCCATTGTTTGTGTATGGAGAGGGCGGCAACGCCTGACAAAGCGGCACCGCTACCCTTGGAGTTGCGCACCGCTGGGATTTTCCGCCCGAGCGCTGCACTCAGAGTTGAAATTATTTAAACTTTGACCGCGCCGCTGCGCCGCACCTGGGGTGAGCAAAGCGCATTGTTCTTATCCTGTGAAGGCCGCTTTAGTGTTGTTTTGTAAGGCAACTCTTTTGCACATTGTGTACAATATTGTATTTCTATTGTATTTCATTCTTTTTCAGTGAGATGGCGGCACAGGCAGTGGCACACACTTTTTAATCTGATGTGCAATAAATACTGCATACTAAATGCATTGCAGTGTAACCGCCTTATTATTTAGCCTTCTGGTAGGCTACTCATTTCAACAATTAAAACTGCTCATTTTTTCATTGTCCTCAATGGTAAACAGAATCATTTATTGAATATCAAAGAAACAACATTTTCAGAACAAGTTTCCTTCATCAGGTTTAAATACAAGGCAAGAAATGGCAACAATTATACGCACACCTGGCGAAGGAACCTTGTTCCTTGGGCCGATACACCAATGAAAAAAATCTCCCTATTTTTCACAACCCAGTGTTGGCAAGTATGATATGATGAACTTTTCATTGTAAGTTTTTGGTCTAGCTACATTCCTGTTCCCTACAGAACCAGCTCCTGTTGTTAACCAGCACCTTAAATACCATTTGGAACATCTTTTATTACATTGATCGTTTTGTCATTGATCAGTTTCATTGATCAGTTTCAGAGGTGTTTAAACCATAACTTTAACAGATACCAGTTCTTACACTTTTTACCTTCCATAATGTCATAACATTGTATTTATGCTGTTTGTTTTCATTCAAAGACACAGAAACATTGAACTCCAATTTGATGTCATTTTATTATGACTAATGATGGTATAGTCTAATATGATTGACATTGGCGGGAAAAACCTGAGTACCAGGAGAAAACCCGTGAGTAGATAATAATAATCTACAGAAGCTGTCAGTGCTATATCGTAGGCAAATGGATTTGCCTGTGTCCCTTTGCCTACGATATAGCACGTATGAGTACCATGATCTGGATGACTAAGACACAGACATCTCTGGGAGGCAATTGTTGCCCAGCCTGAGCTGAGCAATAATTGCCTCCTCTTCTACCTCCTTCTTCTCGTCTGCTCTAGTTTGTTCTTCCTTCTAGAGCTTTTTTTTTTTTTAAATGTCATTGACATTAACGGGCGAACCTGAGCACCAGGAGAAAACCCTCTGTGGAAGCAGTCAGTGCTATATCGTAGGCAAATGGATTTGCCTGTGTCCCTTTGCCTACGATATAGCACTTATGAGTACCATGACCTGGATGACTGGGACACAGACATGTCTGGGAGGCAATTGTTGCCCAGCCTGAGCTGAGCAACAACTGCCTCCTCCTCTACCCCCTTTTTTTAAATGTGACCGACACTGACAGGTGAAGCTGAGCACCAGGAGAAGACCGCACATAAATTGAGAAAGCTATGGGAGCTAATGATGCCCAGCCTGAGCTTAATAATCATCATCCTCCATTTCTTCCTCCTCCTCCTCGTCTCCTCTTGTTTGTGCTGCCTTCTGCTGCATTTTGATCTTTATCTTCAGCAGCTGGGTCTGTCTGCTATCGGAAGACCTCCTTGGAAACAACAAGAAGCGTCTCCTCTTCTTGTTTATGTACAAACAGAGGTCCTCCAGTTCTGTCTTGTCGGTGACCAGCTGCGTTACCTCTCTTTCCAGGCTCTGCTGTTTCTCAGTCAGGTCTTCTGCAACCTTCTCCAGAGCGGTGTATTTAGCTTGCCAGGATGTCTGGCTCTGGAGGAGCTCAGCATCTCTTGAGGTCACCTCTTGTGTTGTCTTGGCAAGTTTTTTGACGAGACAGTTGTTGTCCTCGGTGAGACGGAGGATCTCAGCGTCTCTCTGGCTGAGTTTGGCCTCCACTTTGACTATATGTTTGGTCTGCTGTGCCTTCATGCTCTGTTGACTTTTTTTCAGCTTGCAGAAGTTGTCTGTCAGAGTCTGGAATTTAGCCTCCCAGGCTGTCTGCCTCTGGAGGAGCTCAGCATCTTTAACGTTCAGCTCTTCTGCTATTTCGAGCTTGTGAATGAGGCTGTTGGTGTTGTCTGTGAGATGGATGATCTCAAGGTCTCTCTGGTGGAGTTGCTCCTCCATCAGAGAGACCTTGATGGTCAATTCCTTCTCCCGCATCTCCCATTTCTGGTTATTTGCCTCAATGTCTGTTGCAGACTTCTGACTCAGAGCCTCGTATTTCGCCTGCCAGACGTCCTCGCTCTGCTGGAGAGCAGCATCTTTGCTGCTTATCACTGTGTGAGCCTCTGCCAGCGTCAGAAGGAGACTCTGTTTCTCGTTGTGGAGTTTCAGGAGGTCAGCGCTCATCTGATTCATCTGTTGTCTCATCTGGGCTTCCCTCTCCTGGTACTCCCTCAGTACCTGGCTCTCAACCTCCTGCCTCAAAACCTGCTTGCTCTGGTTTGAGGCAGGTTGTTTCAGGGCCTCAAACCCTGTGACCATCTTCTTGACACTGTTGAACATCGTTTGGTGTTCCTTGTCCATCTGGTTTCCGCAAGAGGTTTCAGCTGGTCTTTGTCTGTTGTGGGGTTTTCTTTCCATCTTTCTTTGCAGTGATGGCCAACAGACTCTGTTAATCCTAAGAATACTCACTGTGTGTGTTCTATCGTCTGTGTAAAAGACTCAGTACGCTACACCAGTGTGTGACTGAATTTATGCGATCTTGGGGACTATTTACCAATTTCAATTTTGATGTGTTCCGTGTGACGAATTGTCATAAAGGATTAGAACACTGATGGCATTCTAACTCCGCCTCTAACTCCGCCTCTAACTCCCCCCATCCACTCCACATAGAATTTAAAAGTGGGCGGGGCTATTCCAGAGAGGGTTCCCACAGGTCCTGACAGTTCTTACATGTTATTTAATTTGTGACACATTGATAATCGTTGTCTGTGAGCTCCTGTAAAGCTGCTGCTAGTCCTCATTATACAAATTCCCAGATGTTGTTTTTGAGGCAAAACGGCAACAAAATTGTCTGAAGCTGAATATTTTGCTAAATAAAAACATTACATCCATCTTCTTCTTATCAGGGACCGAGCCCGGAGGCAGAGGACTGTTTTTGGTGTGTTTATTATTCTTTCTCCCGCCGCCTCTTTGAACTGGAATTTGACCCCCTAAACATGCTCAAAAACTCACCAAAATTGGCACGCACATCAGAACCGGTGAAAAAGTGCCAAAATGGGCTCTCTAGCGCCACCTAGGCACACAAAAATGGCTGCTACGGCCTGTAGGAACGTCGTAGAAACATGAAACCAAAACTGCCGTGTTCGTCTCCTGAAGACCTAAAAGTCACGCGCTGACACCCCTGACCTAAATCCAACAGGAAGTGAGCTATTTGCCCTTTCAAAGTAAGATTTTGCCTTAAAACTGCCTTTCCTAAAAAATCTTCTTGTCATACACCGTTTATCCAATCGGCTTCAAACTTGCACAGATGACAGATCAACTCGTCCTAATCAAAAGTTATTCGTAACTTTTTCATTACTCGCTTAGTTTGGATTTTATGGCCTCCATAAGGTGAGATGTCAGAAAAATGTCCTGGCGATCCTTGAAAGCTGTCCCATAGGAAATGAATGGCAGCAGGGGGGAGAAAGACACCAATCTTAGGGCTTTTTCTAGCATTTACAGCGTCTCCATACTTTGTGCTACAGACTCCATTCCAACTCTCAAATGTTGCCACAGGTCTCATCTATTCACTCATGTTTTCATCTTTTTCATATCTTTTACCGTTTTTCATCTGTGCCTCTCAAAGTACCATGAGCAAAAGTGGAGAAATTCTCACTTTACAATGGGTGTGTATTGCACGGAATGCTGTGAGCTAGAGTGGAGAGGGCTCTAAAAATCGTCTAAAACTTTTGTCTTTAACTCGCTGCCATGGCCACAATTTTCACTGTACAGACACAATTTATACCACAAAACGTAGGAAAATTTGTCCAGCTCACAGATATGTTGACACTGAATCTCTCACACGTACACATTTTTGCTGAGTGGCTCCAAAGCGAAGGGAGCGCCGATTTTTTTCTCATTCACTCCCATGTAAACTCAAAGGAGAAATTTCTGGAAACAGCTGAGGTGCAACACATTTTAAACTCGCTCCCCTGACCACATTTTTGACTCGAGAAATATAAAACACGACACGTGCGTTCACGAGAAGTGGCTGTCTCTCACCATCACTTTATTTTCATGATGGGACCAACGGTTTGGGTATTCGAAGAACTTGTTCGAGGAGTTCAAACCCATTATAAACAGCCTTTGCTGATCTGCTCTCTCATGAGCTCTGTGTGTGCCCCTCAAGTGCAGGCAAGTCATTAATCGCCATGACAACGGCTGCACACACACACACACACACACACACACACACACACAGGGCTCTATCTGTCTGTGTGTCTCACAATCTTTAAAGGACAGATTACAGCAGCAGAAACTTCATTTGAAACAGCAAATACACATTATTAATCCCTAAAGTGACAAAATCCAACAGGAAGTGAGCTGTCTGACCTTTCAAAGTAAGATTTCGCCTCAAACATGCTCTTAAAAACACATCTCCTCCTACACCATGTATTGTATTGGCTTTAAAGACGCACATATGACAGCTCAACTGCTGCTAAACAGATCTTCTGTATAACTTTATCTCTCTCATGATCACATTATTTTGATGATTGGACCAGCGGTTTGGGAATGGGAAGAACTTCTTCGAGGAGTTAAATCTCCACTAAAACAGGTCTCTCTGTGTTCTGTCTGTCAATTTTTTCAATTTCAATTTCAATAACCTTTATTGGCATGACTGTAGATTAACAATATTGCCAAAGACATTAAAAATTTACAAATAAAGTACAATAATAAAAGTAAGTCAGAAAATTATAAAAAAAAAAGATTAAATATATGATATATAATACAAAATACACCAATCTACAATACAATACACCAATATATAATATAGAAAAAAAAATGAATAAAGAAAAATGTAGGTTGTGAGTTACAAGGACTGTAAATATAGACAGGTGTGTCAGGTGTTGTGATGGTTGTCCCTCAGGCTGTGGCATAACCTGACATATTTTGCTGCTGCTAAGCTGCTGACTCTGTTCTCTCCAAGGATGTGTTGCATTTTAGTTTGATCAGGCAGAGAATCAAAGTCAGTGACTTTATGTTTTATTTTTGAGAGGAAGTCGGCTCTGATGTGTTCATACTTGCTGCAGTGCAACAGGAAGTGTGTCTCTGTCTCCGCTTGTCTGTGTGGACAGAGCTCACACAACCTGTCCTCTCTGGGCAGCCAGGTCTGCCTGTGTCTGCCCGTCTCTATGGCCAAGCTGTGGTCACTGAGTCTGTACATGGTCAAAGTCTTCCTCAGTTTCTCATCAGTCACGGTGCTCAGATATTCTGCCACCGTGTACTGTCTGTTTAGAGCCAAATAACACTGAAGTTTGCTTTGCATTTTTGTGGTCGATGTCCAATAGTTAATGTAATGTTCTTTTTGTTTCTCTATAATTTGGTGGGTCCAGATTGTGTGAGGGCTGTCCTGAGGTCTTGTGCTGTTAGAGGAGCTGAGCCTCAGGACCAGCTGGCTGAGGGGGCTCTTCTCCATGTTCTCCTCTTGGCATTGCAGAGCTTTGTAGTGGTAGGAGTTGGGGTCACTTGTTTTAAGGTGTTTATAAAATTTGATGGCTCTTTTTTGAATTCTAATTAAAAGGGGGAATTGGCCTAGCTCAGCTCGGCACCCGTTGTTGGGGGTGTTCCTGTGCACTCTGAGGATGCTCTTGCAAATCTCTGTATGCAGGATTTCGATGGGGTGTTTGTCCCATTTTTCAAAATCTTGATTTGCAAGAGGACCCCACACCTCACTACCATACAGAATAATTGGTTCAATTATAGATTTGAACATTTTGAGCCAGATTCTAATGGGTATATTAATGTTTGAAGATTTCTTTATAGCATAGAAAGCCCTTCTTCCCTTCTCTCTGAGATCATCAACAGCCAGGTTAAAGTTTCCCGTGGACGTGATGTGTAGTCCTAAGTATGTGTAGTCGTGTGTGTGCTCCACCTCATGAGAGCCCAGGAAAAACCTGGTTTGGTCTCCCTGACCCCTGGGTCGTTTCTGGAATATCATAATTTTGGTTTTGTCCAGATTAACTGTCAGGGCCCAGGTCTGACAGAAGGTTTGCAGGTGATCCAGTTGCTGTTGTAGTGCTTCATTTGATGGAGCCAGCAATATGAGATCATCTGCAAAAAGTAGGCATTTAACCTGTGTGTCAGACAGAGTGAGACCAGGGATGTCAGATAGTTCTAGTGATTTGGCCAATTCATCGATATAAATGTTGAAGAGGGTGGGGCTGAGACTGCAGCCCTGTTTTACTTCTCTACTCTGGGGGAAGAAATCTGTTTCCATGTTGTTAATTTTAACAGCACATTTCATATGACTGTACATGGTTTTGATGATGTCATAGACCTTCCCCCCTACACCCTTCTCAATTAATTTTAAGAACAGTCCATCATGCCAAATTGAGTCGAATGCTTTTTTGAAGTCCACAAAACAAGAGAAGATTTTCCTCTTGTTTTGGTGGACTACTTTATTAATGAGGGTGTGAAGGGTGTAGATATGGTCTGTTGTTCTATGTTTGGGTGTGAATCCTATCTGGCTCTTGCTCAGGACATCATGTTCTCTGAGGAAGTCTTGCAGTCGGCTGTTTAGGATGCTGCAGAACAACTTCCCCAGGTTGCTGCTGACACAGATGCCTCGGTAATTGTTTGGGTCGAATTTGTTTCCACTTTTAAAGATTGGTGTGATGATTCCTTCACTCCAGAGGTCAGGGAAATGTCTGACACCCAGAATAAGGTTAAATAATTTTAATATGGCAATGTTAAATTTATGGTCATCAAATTTTAGCATTTCATTTAAAATGCCATCAGGACCGCTGGCTTTCTTTGGCTGCAGTGCCTGGATTTTAGCCAGCAGCTCTGCTTCAGTAATTTGGTAGTCTAGAGGGTTCTGGTTGTCTTTAATGACTGATTCTAAAATTTGTAATTTGTTGAGAAGATTGTTTTGGGCCAAATTCAGGGGAACAGCAGTATACAGACTTTCAAAGTGATTTTTCCAGATGTCACCATTTTGAATAGCCAATTCTTCTTTTTGTGGTTTGCTGAAAGAGTGCCATTTCTTCCAGAAGTCATTGGAGTCAATGGACTCTTCAATTATTTGTAACTGATGCCTCACATGCTGTTCTTTTTTAGTTCTGAGTGTTTTTCTGTATACTCTCAGTGTTTCCCAGTACTGGAGGCGGAGCTCAGGGTTGTCAGGTTGTCTGTGTTTTTGATTTGACACATTTCTGAGAGTTTTTCTCAGTTGTCTGCATTCTGTGTCAAACCACTCGTCATTGGTCGGGTCTTTTGGTCTGTGGTGCTGGCGCTTTTTCAGACTGGATAAGTCTGCCACATGGTCAAATATGTTGTACATGTCCTGTACAGCCTGTCTGAGGCCGTCCTGATTGAGGGGATACGAGGTGGAAAGAAAACAGTCTAAATGGGATTGAAAGATTGGATTTTTGATTGCTGTCTGATATTCGTCTTTGCTTTTGTTTGTCCATTTATAAGGTTGTTTTCTGTAGGTCAGATTGCAGGGTTCTACTGTGTGAGGGTCGTTTGCTGTCGTTTTAATGTAGAGTGTGATTTTACTATGGTCTGATAAGGGGGTTAAGGGGCTGACTGTAAATGCTCTCAGGTAGAAGGGGTCTAGGTCAGTGATGCCATAGTCTACTGTGCTGTTGCCAAGAGGAGAGCTATGAGTGTAAAGACCGAATGAGTCCCCTTGAAGCCGACCGTTAACCATGTACAGACCCAATGTTCGGCAGAGCTGCAACAGTTGCTGCCCACTTTTATTGACAGTTTTGTCAAAGTTGTTTCTGCGGGGGTGTGAAGGGAGGGGGATGCTGACTTGACCAGGTATATGTTTGTCTCCCTGTGTGCTGATAAAGTCTGGTTCTGTACCAGTCCTGGCATTCAGGTCTCCACAGATCAGTACACTTCCCTGGGCCTGAAAGTAACTAATCTCATCTTCGAGAATAGAGAAACTGTCTTCATTAAAATAAGGGGATTGTGATGGGGGGATATATGCTGCACACAGGAATACATCTTTATCTGTGGTGATAAGGTCTTTTTTGATTTTGAGCCAAATTGAAAATTCTCCTTTTTTGATTAATTCAATGTATTGTACAAGGTTTGCCTTATAGCAGATCAGCATTCCCCCTGAATCCCTTCCTTGTGTTACTCCCTTTAGTTTGGTGGACGGGGACATTATCTCTATGTAGCCTGAGGGACAACCAGTGGAGACATCTCCTCTACACCAAGTCTCTTGCAGTATAAACACATCTGCATTTTCTAACTCTCTAATAAAGTCTGAGGTCCTGCTCTTAAGGCCAAGAGCAGAAGATCTCAGACCCTGAACATTCAAACAAGAGATGACAAAAGATTTAGATTTCATTTAAAACTCAAAAGGCTGCATTTGGTGATCAAAATGAGACAAACTACTAAGTCAAAGAAAATAATTTAAGAGTATCTACATGACATATTATAAAAGGTAACAAATCAATAACTGGTATATTAAATAATCAATACTTATGTACAATGTAAATGTCCTTTTTTTTTTTTAAACTGTATGAGAACAAGAAATACTCTAATAATAATTCATACAGTGTCTATTGTGGTACCTGTCCAATCAGATGAGAGCAAAGCAGGCTGAGCATCTGCTGAATGTCCTTCAGTTCATTGTGTGGGGGGGTGGTTAAGGTTGGACCACCTGGGCATAACTCAGTGGGCCAGGGTGTGGCTTTTGTCGCTGTGGTTGGGGTGGGGCCCCTAGGGACAGGAGTGACTGTGGTCTGGCTTGAGGGGGATCATGGTTGCCTTGGTGGGGTCTGATTTGGACATGATGTGGGTGGGGCTGAGGGTGGTCTTGTCTCCATTGTGTTGGTCTGGATGTTGGTTGAGGATGTCTTGGTGTTCTGTGGGGGTTGTGGGCTGATGTGCTCTTTCTGCGGGCCGTGGATTGGTCTCTGTTGAGAGCGACGCTTTTCAGTGTTTGGGCGAAGATGGGGACTGTGCTTTTAAACAGATGGACGTGGTCGTAGAGACAGCTGATGTCCAGGGTGGGGTGGTGGGCTAGGTGGACATTGGGTCTCCGTGCACAGTCTCTGGACAGGCTGCTGTTGATCCTGTGGATGGTGTCAGGGTGGAAGTCTTTCCTTGGGAGCAGAGTGGATATGACCACTCTGCTGTTGGGGAAGGTGGTGGAGGCTTTCTCTATCACTCTCTTGAGTGACTCTGACACCCTCTCCTGCTGGCTCCGCAGATCATTGGTGCCAGTGTGGATGATGATGTGACTCGGAGATCCAAGCCGCTCCTCTGACAGCAGGTCTATGGCTTGGTGGGTGTTTGGACACCAGATTTTAGCCACTTTGTGGGTGGGGAAAAGTTTCTTTTCATTAAGGAATTTTCCATTGGAGTCAATGAGGAGGACAATGTCTGTCTTCTCTCTCTGTTGTGCTGGTCTGGTGGAATGAGGGGAGGTGCTGGTCTGTGGGCTGGATGTGGAGCTGGGGGTGGAGGTAGGTTCTTGGATTGGTGGGTCCTGGCTGCTCACAGGGTCCTGGTTGTGGTCTAGTTTTTCATCCAGGTCCTGTGTAGCTCCACCTCCCTCCTGAAGCTGTTCTGACAGAGTGGTGAGTGCTCTGCTGTGCTCCTCTCTCTCTCCTCTGAGCTCCTCCACCTCCTTTGACAGAGAGGTAAGTTCTCTCCTGTGCTCCTCTCTCTCTCCTCTGAGCTCCTCCACCTCCTTTGACAGAGAGGTAAGTTCTCTCCTGTGCTCCTCTCTCTCTCCTCTGAGCTCCTTCACCTCCTCTGTCAGAGCTGTCAGTGCTGCTAGACGCTGCTCTCTGTCCTGATGCAGCTCTCTGATCTCAGTCCTGAGCAGGCTCAGCTCTCTCCTGCAGCTGTCCCTGTCCTGCCTCAGCATGCCCAGCTCTGTGCTGATGGTGCAGGGATCAGGCTGAGCTGTGGTGGGCTGGCATGGCTGTTGGCTGATCAGCTCTCTCAGTTGTACTAGTTCTCTCTCCAGCTCTGTGAATTTCACCTTCAGTTCGGTGATGGTGCGGTTCAGCTGGGGGTCCTGGACCTGCTCTGGGCTGGTGGGCTCCTTCTCTTCAGGGGGCTGCTCAGTAGTTAGGCAGCTGGGAGCTGGGACCTGGGAACTGTCAGTGGAGCTAGATCTCTCCTGCTGGGCTCTTTCTTTTATAAGGAGGAAGTCCATCTCAAACAGTTTGAGGTTCCCCTGCACCATGATAGTCCCATTCTTGTATAAGTTTACTGTCATCATGAAAGTATCTGAATCCTCTGCTTCTTTTATTTTTATTTTCCAGCCGTTACAGATCCCCTCTTTTTTGGTCCTGCCAGATGCCTCCTGCTGCTGCTGCCATCATTAGTCATTAGTCATACTTCTACTGTTATTATACACATATGACTATTGTCACACATGTATACTGCCAGATATTAATACATACTTTCAACATATTGTACCACAGTAGCCAGAACTATAACTATAATATTATTACTTTCAATAATGTTGTTGTAAGCTACTGTCATTACCTGCATCTCTCTCTCTCTCTCTCTCTCTCTCTGTCTCTCTCTCTCTCTGTCTCTCTCTGTCTCTCTCTCTCTCTCTCTCTCTCTCTCTCTCTCTCTCTCTCTCTCTCTCTCTGTCTCTCTCTCTCTCTCTCTCTCTCTCTCTCTCTCTCTCTCTGTCTCTCTCTGTCTCTCTCTCTCTCTGTCTGGCCACTTTAGTGTTGTTTTGTAAGGTAACTCTTTTGCACATTGTGTACAATATTGTATTGTATTTTATTCTATTTCATTCTTTTTCAGTGAGATGGCGGCACAGGCAGTGGCACACACTTTTTAATCTGATGTGCAATAAATACTGCATACTAAATGCATTGCAGTGTAACCGCCTTATTATTTAGCCTTCTGGTAGGCTACTCATTTCAACAATTAAAACTGCTCATTTTTTCATTGTCCTCAATGGTAAACAGAATCATTTATTGAATATCAAAGAAACAACATTTTCAGAACAAGTTTCCTTCATCAGGTTTAAATACAAGGCAAGAAATGGCAACAATTATACGCACACCTGGCGAAGGAACCTTGTTCCTTGGGCCGATACACCAATGAAAAAAATCTCCCTATTTTTCACAACCCAGTGTTGGCAAGTATGATATGATGAACTTTTCATTGTAAGTTTTTGGTCTAGCTACATTCCTGTTCCCTACAGAACCAGCTCCTGTTGTTAACCAGCACCTTAAATACCATTTGGAACATCTTTTATTACATTGATCGTTTTGTCATTGATCAGTTTCATTGATCAGTTTCAGAGGTGTTTAAACCATAACTTTAACAGATACCAGTTCTTACACTTTTTACCTTCCATAATGTCATAACATTGTATTTATGCTGTTTGTTTTCATTCAAAGACACAGAAACATTGAACTCCAATTTGATGTCATTTTATTATGACTAATGATGGTATAGTCTAATATGATTGACATTGGCGGGAAAAACCTGAGTACCAGGAGAAAACCCGTGAGTAGATAATAATAATCTACAGAAGCTGTCAGTGCTATATCGTAGGCAAATGGATTTGCCTGTGTCCCTTTGCCTACGATATAGCACGTATGAGTACCATGACCTGGATGACTAAGACACAGACATCTCTGGGAGGCAATTGTTGCCCAGCCTGAGCTGAGCAATAATTGCCTCCTCTTCTACCTCCTTCTTCTCGTCTGCTCTAGTTTGTTCTTCCTTCTAGAGCTTTTTTTTTTTAAATGTCATTGACATTAACGGGCGAACCTGAGCACCAGGAGAAAACCCTCTGTGGAAGCAGTCAGTGCTATATCGTAGGCAAATGGATTTGCCTGTGTCCCTTTGCCTACGATATAGCACTTATGAGTACCATGACCTGGATGACTGGGACACAGACATGTCTGGGAGGCAGTTGTTGCCCAGCCTGAGCTGAGCAACAACTGCCTCCTCCTCTACCCCCTTTTTTTAAATGTGACCGACACTGACAGGTGAAGCTGAGCACCAGGAGAAGACCGCACATAAATTGAGAAAGCTATGGGAGCTAATGATGCCCAGCCTGAGCTTAATAATCATCATCCTCCATTTCTTCCTCCTCCTCCTCGTCTCCTCTTGTTTGTGCTGCCTTCTGCTGCATTTTGATCTTTATCTTCAGCAGCTGGGTCTGTCTGCTATCGGAAGACCTCCTTGGAAACAACAAGAAGCGTCTCCTCTTCTTGTTTATGTACAAACAGAGGTCCTCCAGTTCTGTCTTGTCGGTGACCAGCTGCGTTACCTCTCTTTCCAGGCTCTGCTGTTTCTCAGTCAGGTCTTCTGCAACCTTCTCCAGAGCGGTGTATTTAGCTTGCCAGGATGTCTGGCTCTGGAGGAGCTCAGCATCTCTTGAGGTCACCTCTTGTGTTGTCTTGGCAAGTTTTTTGACGAGACAGTTGTTGTCCTCGGTGAGACGGAGGATCTCAGCGTCTCTCTGGCTGAGTTTGGCCTCCACTTTGACTATATGTTTGGTCTGCTGTGCCTTCATGCTCTGTTGACTTTTTTTCAGCTTGCAGAAGTTGTCTGTCAGAGTCTGGAATTTAGCCTCCCAGGCTGTCTGCCTCTGGAGGAGCTCAGCATCTTTAACGTTCAGCTCTTCTGCTATTTCGAGCTTGTGAATGAGGCTGTTGGTGTTGTCTGTGAGATGGATGATCTCAAGGTCTCTCTGGTGGAGTTGCTCCTCCATCAGAGAGACCTTGATGGTCAATTCCTTCTCCCGCATCTCCCATTTCTGGTTATTTGCCTCAATGTCTGTTGCAGACTTCTGACTCAGAGCCTCGTATTTCGCCTGCCAGACGTCCTCGCTCTGCTGGAGAGCAGCATCTTTGCTGCTTATCACTGTGTGAGCCTCTGCCAGCGTCAGAAGGAGACTCTGTTTCTCGTTGTGGAGTTTCAGGAGGTCAGCGCTCATCTGATTCATCTGTTGTCTCATCTGGGCTTCCCTCTCCTGGTACTCCCTCAGTACCTGGCTCTCAACCTCCTGCCTCAAAACCTGCTTGCTCTGGTTTGAGGCAGGTTGTTTCAGGGCCTCAAACCCTGTGACCATCTTCTTGACACTGTTGAACATCGTTTGGTGTTCCTTGTCCATCTGGTTTCCGCAAGAGGTTTCAGCTGGTCTTTGTCTGTTGTGGGGTTTTCTTTCCATCTTTCTTTGCAGTGATGGCCAACAGACTCTGTTAATCCTAAGAATACTCACTGTGTGTGTTCTATCGTCTGTGTAAAAGACTCAGTACGCTACACCAGTGTGTGACTGAATTTATGCGATCTTGGGGACTATTTACCAATTTCAATTTTGATGTGTTCCGTGTGACGAATTGTCATAAAGGATTAGAACACTGATGGCATTCTAACTCCGCCTCTAACTCCGCCTCTAACTCCCCCCATCCACTCCACATAGAATTTAAAAGTGGGCGGGGCTATTCCAGAGAGGGTTCCCACAGGTCCTGACAGTTCTTACATGTTATTTAATTTGTGACACATTGATAATCGTTGTCTGTGAGCTCCTGTAAAGCTGCTGCTAGTCCTCATTATACAAATTCCCAGATGTTGTTTTTGAGGCAAAACGGCAACAAAATTGTCTGAAGCTGAATATTTTGCTAAATAAAAACATTACATCCATCTTCTTCTTATCAGGGACCGAGCCCGGAGGCAGAGGACTGTTTTTGGTGTGTTTATTATTCTTTCTCCCGCCGCCTCTTTGAACTGGAATTTGACCCCCTAAACATGCTCAAAAACTCACCAAAATTGGCACGCACATCAGAACCGGTGAAAAAGTGCCAAAATGGGCTCTCTAGCGCCACCTAGGCACACAAAAATGGCTGCTACGGCCTGTAGGAACGTCGTAGAAACATGAAACCAAAACTGCCGTGTTCGTCTCCTGAAGACCTAAAAGTCACGCGCTGACACCCCTGACCTAAATCCAACAGGAAGAGAGCTATTTGCCCTTTCAAAGTAAGATTTTGCCTTAAAACTGCCTTTCCTAAAAAATCTTCTTGTCATACACCGTTTATCCAATCGGCTTCAAACTTGCACAGATGACAGATCAACTCGTCCTAATCAAAAGTTATTCGTAACTTTTTCATTACTCGCTTAGTTTGGATTTTATGGCCTCCATAAGGTGAGATGTCAGAAAAACGTCCTGGCGATCCTTGAAAGCTGTCCCATAGGAAATGAATGGCAGCAGGGGGGAGAAAGACACCAATCTTAGGGCTTTTTCTAGCATTTACAGCGTCTCCATACTTTGTGCTACAGACTCCATTCCAACTCTCAAATGTTGCCACAGGTCTCATCTATTCACTCATGTTTTCATCTTTTTCATATCTTTTACCGTTTTTCATCTGTGCCTCTCAAAGTACCATGAGCAAAAGTGGAGAAATTCTCACTTTACAATGGGTGTGTATTGCACGGAATGCTGTGAGCTAGAGTGGAGAGGGCTCTAAAAATCGTCTAAAACTTTTGTCTTTAACTCGCTGCCATGGCCACAATTTTCACTGTACAGACACAATTTATACCACAAAACGTAGGAAAATTTGTCCAGCTCACAGATATGTTGACACTGAATCTCTCACACGTACACATTTTTGCTGAGTGGCTCCAAAGTGAAGGGAGCGCCGATTTTTTTCTCATTCACTCCCATGTAAACTCAAAGGAGAAATTTCTGGAAACAGCTGAGGTGCAACACATTTTAAACTTGCTCCCCTGACCACATTTTTGACTCGAGAAATATAAAACACGACACGTGCGTTCACGAGAAGTGGCTGTCTCTCACCATCACTTTATTTTCATGATGGGACCAACGGTTTGGGTATTCGAAGAACTTGTTCGAGGAGTTCAAACCCATTATAAACAGCCTTTGCTGATCTGCTCTCTCATGAGCTCTGTGTGTGCCCCTCAAGTGCAGGCAAGTCATTAATCGCCATGACAACGGCTGCACACACACACACACACACACACACACACACACACACACACACACAGGGCTCTATCTGTCTGTGTGTCTCACAATCTTTAAAGGACAGATTACAGCAGCAGAAACTTCATTTGAAACAGCAAATACACATTATTAACCCCTAAAGTGCCAAAATCCAACAGGAAGTGAGCTGTTTGACCTTTCAAAGTAAGATTTCGCCTCAAACATGCTCTTAAAAACACATCTCCTCCTACACCATGTATTGTATTGGCTTTAAAGACGCACATATGACAGCTCAACTGCTGCTAAACAGATCTTCTGTATAACTTTATCTCTCTCATGATCACATTATTTTGATGATTGGACCAATGGTTTGGGAATGGGAAGAACTTCTTCGAGGAGTTAAATCTCCACTAAAACAGGTCTCTCTGTGTTCTGTCTGTCTCTCTCTGCTCTTCTGTCAGGTGCACTTACTTCATCACCATGGCAACCGCTGTCACACACAAACTCACAGAAACATGATGTGTGTGTGTGTGTCTAAATCTTACATGCAGACATGACAGGGGCACAATCTCCATTTTAACCCTTTAGGTGCCAGAGTTTATTGAGGAAAATATTCCATTTTCATTTCAACATTTCAAAAGGCTGTGGCTTGAAAGTGGTGAGAGATAGAGGCATACTGTAAATGAGAAAACTATTCATCATGACCCAAAGTTTGTGATGGGAGTAAATTAACTCATCTAATTTGCATATCGTGACATCACTAGGTGGCGGCCATATTGGATTTCATACATCTCAGTAAAACAACATTTTGAACATATTTACACAGTAAATTTATTTTGTTTTGTGTTGTTTTTGTTGTCTCATCCTCAAAATAAAGGAAGAGGAATCTGATGGGAAGAAATTCGCTCATCTAATTTGCATATTGTGACATCACTTCTACATACATTTGACAGCGTGACGTGTGTGGTTGTGCTGCTGCCGTGGTCCTGCCAGATGCCTCCTGCTGCTGCTGCCATCATTAGTCATTAGTCATACTTCTACTGTTATTATACACATATGACTATTGTCACACATGTATACTGCCAGATATTAATACATACTTTCAACATATTGTACCACAGTAGCCAGAACTATAACTATAATATTATTACTTTCAATAATGTTGTTGTAAGCTACTGTCATTACCTGCATCTCTCTCTCTCTCTCTCTCTCTCTGTCTCTCTCTGTCTCTCTCTCTCTCTCTGTCTGGCCACTTTAGTGTTGTTTTGTAAGGTAACTCTTTTGCACATTGTGTACAATATTGTATTGTATTTTATTCTATTTCATTCTTTTTCAGTGAGATGGCGGCACAGGCAGTGGCACACACTTTTTAATCTGATGTGCAATAAATACTGCATACTAAATGCATTGCAGTGTAACCGCCTTATTATTTAGCCTTCTGGTAGGCTACTCATTTCAACAATTAAAACTGCTCATTTTTTCATTGTCCTCAATGGTAAACAGAATCATTTATTGAATATCAAAGAAACAACATTTTCAGAACAAGTTTCCTTCATCAGGTTTAAATACAAGGCAAGAAATGGCAACAATTATACGCACACCTGGCGAAGGAACCTTGTTCCTTGGGCCGATACACCAATGAAAAAAATCTCCCTATTTTTCACAACCCAGTGTTGGCAAGTATGATATGATGAACTTTTCATTGTAAGTTTTTGGTCTAGCTACATTCCTGTTCCCTACAGAACCAGCTCCTGTTGTTAACCAGCACCTTAAATACCATTTGGAACATCTTTTATTACATTGATCGTTTTGTCATTGATCAGTTTCATTGATCAGTTTCAGAGGTGTTTAAACCATAACTTTAACAGATACCAGTTCTTACACTTTTTACCTTCCATAATGTCATAACATTGTATTTATGCTGTTTGTTTTCATTCAAAGACACAGAAACATTGAACTCCAATTTGATGTCATTTTATTATGACTAATGATGGTATAGTCTAATATGATTGACATTGGCGGGAAAAACCTGAGTACCAGGAGAAAACCCGTGAGTAGATAATAATAATCTACAGAAGCTGTCAGTGCTATATCGTAGGCAAATGGATTTGCCTGTGTCCCTTTGCCTACGATATAGCACGTATGAGTACCATGATCTGGATGACTAAGACACAGACATCTCTGGGAGGCAATTGTTGCCCAGCCTGAGCTGAGCAATAATTGCCTCCTCTTCTACCTCCTTCTTCTCGTCTGCTCTAGTTTGTTCTTCCTTCTAGAGCTTTTTTTTTTTTAAATGTCATTGACATTAACGGGCGAACCTGAGCACCAGGAGAAAACCCTCTGTGGAAGCAGTCAGTGCTATATCGTAGGCAAATGGATTTGCCTGTGTCCCTTTGCCTACGATATAGCACTTATGAGTACCATGACCTGGATGACTGGGACACAGACATGTCTGGGAGGCAATTGTTGCCCAGCCTGAGCTGAGCAACAACTGCCTCCTCCTCTACCCCCTTTTTTTAAATGTGACCGACACTGACAGGTGAAGCTGAGCACCAGGAGAAGACCGCACATAAATTGAGAAAGCTATGGGAGCTAATGATGCCCAGCCTGAGCTTAATAATCATCATCCTCCATTTCTTCCTCCTCCTCCTCGTCTCCTCTTGTTTGTGCTGCCTTCTGCTGCATTTTGATCTTTATCTTCAGCAGCTGGGTCTGTCTGCTATCGGAAGACCTCCTTGGAAACAACAAGAAGCGTCTCCTCTTCTTGTTTATGTACAAACAGAGGTCCTCCAGTTCTGTCTTGTCGGTGACCAGCTGCGTTACCTCTCTTTCCAGGCTCTGCTGTTTCTCAGTCAGGTCTTCTGCAACCTTCTCCAGAGCGGTGTATTTAGCTTGCCAGGATGTCTGGCTCTGGAGGAGCTCAGCATCTCTTGAGGTCACCTCTTGTGTTGTCTTGGCAAGTTTTTTGACGAGACAGTTGTTGTCCTCGGTGAGACGGAGGATCTCAGCGTCTCTCTGGCTGAGTTTGGCCTCCACTTTGACTATATGTTTGGTCTGCTGTGCCTTCATGCTCTGTTGACTTTTTTTCAGCTTGCAGAAGTTGTCTGTCAGAGTCTGGAATTTAGCCTCCCAGGCTGTCTGCCTCTGGAGGAGCTCAGCATCTTTAACGTTCAGCTCTTCTGCTATTTCGAGCTTGTGAATGAGGCTGTTGGTGTTGTCTGTGAGATGGATGATCTCAAGGTCTCTCTGGTGGAGTTGCTCCTCCATCAGAGAGACCTTGATGGTCAATTCCTTCTCCCGCATCTCCCATTTCTGGTTATTTGCCTCAATGTCTGTTGCAGACTTCTGACTCAGAGCCTCGTATTTCGCCTGCCAGACGTCCTCGCTCTGCTGGAGAGCAGCATCTTTGCTGCTTATCACTGTGTGAGCCTCTGCCAGCGTCAGAAGGAGACTCTGTTTCTCGTTGTGGAGTTTCAGGAGGTCAGCGCTCATCTGATTCATCTGTTGTCTCATCTGGGCTTCCCTCTCCTGGTACTCCCTCAGTACCTGGCTCTCAACCTCCTGCCTCAAAACCTGCTTGCTCTGGTTTGAGGCAGGTTGTTTCAGGGCCTCAAACCCTGTGACCATCTTCTTGACACTGTTGAACATCGTTTGGTGTTCCTTGTCCATCTGGTTTCCGCAAGAGGTTTCAGCTGGTCTTTGTCTGTTGTGGGGTCTTCTTTCCATCTTTCTTTGCAGTGATGGCCAACAGACTCTGTTAATCCTAAGAATACTCACTGTGTGTGTTCTATCGTCTGTGTAAAAGACTCAGTACGCTACACCAGTGTGTGACTGAATTTATGCGATCTTGGGGACTATTTACCAATTTCAATTTTGATGTGTTCCGTGTGACGAATTGTCATAAAGGATTAGAACACTGATGGCATTCTAACTCCGCCTCTAACTCCGCCTCTAACTCCCCCCATCCACTCCACATAGAATTTAAAAGTGGGCGGGGCTATTCCAGAGAGGGTTCCCACAGGTCCTGACAGTTCTTACATGTTATTTAATTTGTGACACATTGATAATCGTTGTCTGTGAGCTCCTGTAAAGCTGCTGCTAGTCCTCATTATACAAATTCCCAGATGTTGTTTTTGAGGCAAAACGGCAACAAAATTGTCTGAAGCTGAATATTTTGCTAAATAAAAACATTACATCCATCTTCTTCTTATCAGGGACCGAGCCCGGAGGCAGAGGACTGTTTTTGGTGTGTTTATTATTCTTTCTCCCGCCGCCTCTTTAAACTGGAATTTGACCCCCTAAACATGCTCAAAAACTCACCAAAATTGGCACGCACATCAGAACCGGTGAAAAAGTGCCAAAATGGGCTCTCTAGCGCCACCTAGGCACACAAAAATGGCCACTACGGCCTGTAGGAACGTCGTAGAAACATGAAACCAAAACTGCTGTGTTCGTCTCCTGAAGACCTAAAAGTCACGCGCTGACACCCCTGACCTAAATCCAACAGGAAGTGAGCTATTTGCCCTTTCAAAGTAAGATTTTGCCTTAAAACTGCCTTTCCTAAAAAATCTTCTTGTCATACACCGTTTATCCAATCGGCTTCAAACTTGCACAGATGACAGATCAACTCGTTCTAATCAAAAGTTATTCGTAACTTTTTCATTACTCGCTTAGTTTGGATTTTATGGCCTCCATAAGGTGAGATGTCAGAAAAATGTCCTGGCGATCCTCGAAAGCTGTCCCATAGGAAATGAATGGCAGCAGGGGGGAGAAAGACACCAATCTTAGGGCTTTTTCTAGCATTTACAGCGTCTCCATACTTTGTGCTACAGACTCCATTCCAGCTCTCAAATGTTGCCACAGGTCTCATCTATTCACTCATGTTTTCATCTTTTTCATATCTTTTACCGTTTTTCATCTGTGCCTCTCAAAGTACCATGAGCAAAAGTGGAGAAATTCTCACTTTACAATGGGTGTGTATTGCACGGAATGCTGTGAGCTAGAGTGGAGAGGGCTCTAAAAATCGTCTAAAACTTTTGTCTTTAACTCGCTGCCATGGCCACAATTTTCACTGTACAGACACAATTTATACCACAAAACGTAGGAAAATTTGTCCAGCTCACAGATATGTTGACATTGAATCTCTCACACGTACACATTTTTGCTGAGTGGCTCCAAAGTGAAGGGAGCGCCGATTTTTTTCTCATTCACTCCCATGTAAACTCAGAGGAGAAATTTCTGGAAACAGCTGAGGTGCAACACATTTTAAACTCGCTCCTCTGACCACATTTTTGACTCGAGAAATACAAAACACGACACGTGCGTTCACGAGAAGTGGCTGTCTCTCACCATCACTTTATTTTCATGATGGGACCAACGGTTTGGGTATGCGAAGAACTTGTTCGAGGAGTTCAAACCCATTATAAACAGCCTTTGCTGATCTGCTCTCTCATGAGCTCTGTGTGTGCCCCTCAAGTGCAGGCAAGTCATTAATCGCCATGACAACGGCTGCACACACACACACACACACACACACACACACACACACACACACACACACACACACAGGGCTCTATCTGTCTGTGTGTCTCACAATCTTTAAAGGACAGATTACAGCAGCAGAAACTTCATTTGAAACAGCAAATACACATTATTAATCCCTAAAGTGACAAAATCCAACAGGAAGTGAGCTGTCTGACCTTTCAAAGTAAGATTTCGCCTCAAACATGCTCTTAAAAACACATCTCCTCCTACACCATGTATTGTATTGGCTTTAAAGACGCACATATGACAGCTCAACTGCTGCTAAACAGATCTTCTGTATAACTTTATCTCTCTCATGATCACATTATTTTGATGATTGGACCAGCGGTTTGGGAATGGGAAGAACTTCTTCGAGGAGTTAAATCTCCACTAAAACAGGTCTCTCTGTGTTCTGTCTGTCAATTTTTTCAATTTCAATTTCAATAACCTTTATTGGCATGACTGTAGATTAACAATATTGCCAAAGACATTAAAAATTTACAAATAAAGTACAATAATAAAAGTAAGTCAGAAAATTATAAAAAAAAAAGATTAAATATATGATATATAATACAAAATACACCAATCTACAATACAATACACCAATATATAATATAGAAAAAAAAATGAATAAAGAAAAATGTAGGTTGTGAGTTACAAGGACTGTAAATATAGACAGGTGTGTCAGGTGTTGTGATGGTTGTCCCTCAGGCTGTGGCATAACCTGACATATTTTGCTGCTGCTAAGCTGCTGACTCTGTTCTCTCCAAGGATGTGTTGCATTTTAGTTTGATCAGGCAGAGAATCAAAGTCAGTGACTTTATGTTTTATTTTTGAGAGGAAGTCGGCTCTGATGTGTTCATACTTGCTGCAGTGCAACAGGAAGTGTGTCTCTGTCTCCGCTTGTCTGTGTGGACAGAGCTCACACAACCTGTCCTCTCTGGGCAGCCAGGTCTGCCTGTGTCTGCCCGTCTCTATGGCCAAGCTGTGGTCACTGAGTCTGTACATGGTCAAAGTCTTCCTCAGTTTCTCATCAGTCACGGTGCTCAGATATTCTGCCACCGTGTACTGTCTGTTTAGAGCCAAATAACACTGAAGTTTGCTTTGCATTTTTGTGGTCGATGTCCAATAGTTAATGTAATGTTCTTTTTGTTTCTCTATAATTTGGTGGGTCCAGATTGTGTGAGGGCTGTCCTGAGGTCTTGTGCTGTTAGAGGAGCTGAGCCTCAGGACCAGCTGGCTGAGGGGGCTCTTCTCCATGTTCTCCTCTTGGCATTGCAGAGCTTTGTAGTGGTAGGAGTTGGGGTCACTTGTTTTAAGGTGTTTATAAAATTTGATGGCTCTTTTTTGAATTCTAATTAAAAGGGGGAATTGGCCTAGCTCAGCTCGGCACCCGTTGTTGGGGGTGTTCCTGTGCACTCTGAGGATGCTCTTGCAAATCTCTGTATGCAGGATTTCGATGGGGTGTTTGTCCCATTTTTCAAAATCTTGATTTGCAAGAGGACCCCACACCTCACTACCATACAGAATAATTGGTTCAATTATAGATTTGAACATTTTGAGCCAGATTCTAATGGGTATATTAATGTTTGAAGATTTCTTTATAGCATAGAAAGCCCTTCTTCCCTTCTCTCTGAGATCATCAACAGCCAGGTTAAAGTTTCCCGTGGACGTGATGTGTAGTCCTAAGTATGTGTAGTCGTGTGTGTGCTCCACCTCATGAGAGCCCAGGAAAAACCTGGTTTGGTCTCCCTGACCCCTGGGTCGTTTCTGGAATATCATAATTTTGGTTTTGTCCAGATTAACTGTCAGGGCCCAGGTCTGACAGAAGGTTTGCAGGTGATCCAGTTGCTGTTGTAGTGCTTCATTTGATGGAGCCAGCAATATGAGATCATCTGCAAAAAGTAGGCATTTAACCTGTGTGTCAGACAGAGTGAGACCAGGGATGTCAGATAGTTCTAGTGATTTGGCCAATTCATCGATATAAATGTTGAAGAGGGTGGGGCTGAGACTGCAGCCCTGTTTTACTTCTCTACTCTGGGGGAAGAAATCTGTTTCCATGTTGTTAATTTTAACAGCACATTTCATATGACTGTACATGGTTTTGATGATGTCATAGACCTTCCCCCCTACACCCTTCTCAATTAATTTTAAGAACAGTCCATCATGCCAAATTGAGTCGAATGCTTTTTTGAAGTCCACAAAACAAGAGAAGATTTTCCTCTTGTTTTGGTGGACTACTTTATTAATGAGGGTGTGAAGGGTGTAGATATGGTCTGTTGTTCTATGTTTGGGTGTGAATCCTATCTGGCTCTTGCTCAGGACATCATGTTCTCTGAGGAAGTCTTGCAGTCGGCTGTTTAGGATGCTGCAGAACAACTTCCCCAGGTTGCTGCTGACACAGATGCCTCGGTAATTGTTTGGGTCGAATTTGTTTCCACTTTTAAAGATTGGTGTGATGATTCCTTCACTCCAGAGGTCAGGGAAATGTCTGACACCCAGAATAAGGTTAAATAATTTTAATATGGCAATGTTAAATTTATGGTCATCAAATTTTAGCATTTCATTTAAAATGCCATCAGGACCGCTGGCTTTCTTTGGCTGCAGTGCCTGGATTTTAGCCAGCAGCTCTGCTTCAGTAATTTGGTAGTCTAGAGGGTTCTGGTTGTCTTTAATGACTGATTCTAAAATTTGTAATTTGTTGAGAAGATTGTTTTGGGCCAAATTCAGGGGAACAGCAGTATACAGACTTTCAAAGTGATTTTTCCAGATGTCACCATTTTGAATAGCCAATTCTTCTTTTTGTGGTTTGCTGAAAGAGTGCCATTTCTTCCAGAAGTCATTGGAGTCAATGGACTCTTCAATTATTTGTAACTGATGCCTCACATGCTGTTCTTTTTTAGTTCTGAGTGTTTTTCTGTATACTCTCAGTGTTTCCCAGTACTGGAGGCGGAGCTCAGGGTTGTCAGGTTGTCTGTGTTTTTGATTTGACACATTTCTGAGAGTTTTTCTCAGTTGTCTGCATTCTGTGTCAAACCACTCGTCATTGGTCGGGTCTTTTGGTCTGTGGTGCTGGCGCTTTTTCAGACTGGATAAGTCTGCCACATGGTCAAATATGTTGTACATGTCCTGTACAGCCTGTCTGAGGCCGTCCTGATTGAGGGGATACGAGGTGGAAAGAAAACAGTCTAAATGGGATTGAAAGATTGGATTTTTGATTGCTGTCTGATATTCGTCTTTGCTTTTGTTTGTCCATTTATAAGGTTGTTTTCTGTAGGTCAGATTGCAGGGTTCTACTGTGTGAGGGTCGTTTGCTGTCGTTTTAATGTAGAGTGTGATTTTACTATGGTCTGATAAGGGGGTTAAGGGGCTGACTGTAAATGCTCTCAGGTAGAAGGGGTCTAGGTCAGTGATGCCATAGTCTACTGTGCTGTTGCCAAGAGGAGAGCTATGAGTGTAAAGACCGAATGAGTCCCCTTGAAGCCGACCGTTAACCATGTACAGACCCAATGTTCGGCAGAGCTGCAACAGTTGCTGCCCACTTTTATTGACAGTTTTGTCAAAGTTGTTTCTGCGGGGGTGTGAAGGGAGGGGGATGCTGACTTGACCAGGTATATGTTTGTCTCCCTGTGTGCTGATAAAGTCTGGTTCTGTACCAGTCCTGGCATTCAGGTCTCCACAGATCAGTACACTTCCCTGGGCCTGAAAGTAACTAATCTCATCTTCGAGAATAGAGAAACTGTCTTCATTAAAATAAGGGGATTGTGATGGGGGGATATATGCTGCACACAGGAATACATCTTTATCTGTGGTGATAAGGTCTTTTTTGATTTTGAGCCAAATTGAAAATTCTCCTTTTTTGATTAATTCAATGTATTGTACAAGGTTTGCCTTATAGCAGATCAGCATTCCCCCTGAATCCCTTCCTTGTGTTACTCCCTTTAGTTTGGTGGACGGGGACATTATCTCTATGTAGCCTGAGGGACAACCAGTGGAGACATCTCCTCTACACCAAGTCTCTTGCAGTATAAACACATCTGCATTTTCTAACTCTCTAATAAAGTCTGAGGTCCTGCTCTTAAGGCCAAGAGCAGAAGATCTCAGACCCTGAACATTCAAACAAGAGATGACAAAAGATTTAGATTTCATTTAAAACTCAAAAGGCTGCATTTGGTGATCAAAATGAGACAAACTACTAAGTCAAAGAAAATAATTTAAGAGTATCTACATGACATATTATAAAAGGTAACAAATCAATAACTGGTATATTAAATAATCAATACTTATGTACAATGTAAATGTCCTTTTTTTTTTTTAAACTGTATGAGAACAAGAAATACTCTAATAATAATTCATACAGTGTCTATTGTGGTACCTGTCCAATCAGATGAGAGCAAAGCAGGCTGAGCATCTGCTGAATGTCCTTCAGTTCATTGTGTGGGGGGGTGGTTAAGGTTGGACCACCTGGGCATAACTCAGTGGGCCAGGGTGTGGCTTTTGTCGCTGTGGTTGGGGTGGGGCCCCTAGGGACAGGAGTGACTGTGGTCTGGCTTGAGGGGGATCATGGTTGCCTTGGTGGGGTCTGATTTGGACATGATGTGGGTGGGGCTGAGGGTGGTCTTGTCTCCATTGTGTTGGTCTGGATGTTGGTTGAGGATGTCTTGGTGTTCTGTGGGGGTTGTGGGCTGATGTGCTCTTTCTGCGGGCCGTGGATTGGTCTCTGTTGAGAGCGACGCTTTTCAGTGTTTGGGCGAAGATGGGGACTGTGCTTTTAAACAGATGGACGTGGTCGTAGAGACAGCTGATGTCCAGGGTGGGGTGGTGGGCTAGGTGGACATTGGGTCTCCGTGCACAGTCTCTGGACAGGCTGCTGTTGATCCTGTGGATGGTGTCAGGGTGGAAGTCTTTCCTTGGGAGCAGAGTGGATATGACCACTCTGCTGTTGGGGAAGGTGGTGGAGGCTTTCTCTATCACTCTCTTGAGTGACTCTGACACCCTCTCCTGCTGGCTCCGCAGATCATTGGTGCCAGTGTGGATGATGATGTGACTCGGAGATCCAAGCCGCTCCTCTGACAGCAGGTCTATGGCTTGGTGGGTGTTTGGACACCAGATTTTAGCCACTTTGTGGGTGGGGAAAAGTTTCTTTTCATTAAGGAATTTTCCATTGGAGTCAATGAGGAGGACAATGTCTGTCTTCTCTCTCTGTTGTGCTGGTCTGGTGGAATGAGGGGAGGTGCTGGTCTGTGGGCTGGATGTGGAGCTGGGGGTGGAGGTAGGTTCTTGGATTGGTGGGTCCTGGCTGCTCACAGGGTCCTGGTTGTGGTCTAGTTTTTCATCCAGGTCCTGTGTAGCTCCACCTCCCTCCTGAAGCTGTTCTGACAGAGTGGTGAGTGCTCTGCTGTGCTCCTCTCTCTCTCCTCTGAGCTCCTCCACCTCCTTTGACAGAGAGGTAAGTTCTCTCCTGTGCTCCTCTCTCTCTCCTCTGAGCTCCTCCACCTCCTTTGACAGAGAGGTAAGTTCTCTCCTGTGCTCCTCTCTCTCTCCTCTGAGCTCCTTCACCTCCTCTGTCAGAGCTGTCAGTGCTGCTAGACGCTGCTCTCTGTCCTGATGCAGCTCTCTGATCTCAGTCCTGAGCAGGCTCAGCTCTCTCCTGCAGCTGTCCCTGTCCTGCCTCAGCATGCCCAGCTCTGTGCTGATGGTGCAGGGATCAGGCTGAGCTGTGGTGGGCTGGCATGGCTGTTGGCTGATCAGCTCTCTCAGTTGTACTAGTTCTCTCTCCAGCTCTGTGAATTTCACCTTCAGTTCGGTGATGGTGCGGTTCAGCTGGGGGTCCTGGACCTGCTCTGGGCTGGTGGGCTCCTTCTCTTCAGGGGGCTGCTCAGTAGTTAGGCAGCTGGGAGCTGGGACCTGGGAACTGTCAGTGGAGCTAGATCTCTCCTGCTGGGCTCTTTCCTTTATAAGGAGAAAGTCCATCTCAAACAGTTTGAGGTTCCCCTGCACCATGATAGTCCCATTCTTGTATAAGTTTACTGTCATCATGAAAGTATCTGAATCCTCTGCTTCTTTTATTTTTATTTTCCAGCCGTTACAGATCCCCTCTTTTTTGACAGAGGGGTAGTGGGCACTGATGGCAGAGTGCCATGCTAGCGGCTGGTCTGTGAAGAGGATCAGGTTGCTGACCTCCCCGGTCTTGTAAAGATCAGAAAACAGGGTTTCTGGTCTTTCTTTTAGCAGTTTTTGTTTAAATGCCTTCCTGGCAGTCTCATTGGTTACATCAGGAGGATAGAGGAGAGGAACAGCCTCTGTACAGCCTTTGGTGGATTCCATCAGGCTCTGCTGCTGTTGAACTGCTGCTATTTAAATTCCTTGGCAACAGTTGCTAAGGGTCTTGTTTACAGCTAGCTGTGTTATGCTAGCTTAAGTTTATTTAGTGTTCAGCAATTTTTTGTTTCCTCTTTTTAAATGTTATATTTTCTTTCTGATGGTTCACTCGCTTGCGTCTTCAGCTGTTTTCCTCCTCTTTGCTTGACCTTTTTTTTTTTTTTTTATTGCTGGTTGGACAGTTAGGCTAACTGTCAGTTTGGCAGTTGGTTCCGTTGTTTTCCAGTCTATCACTGTTTTCTGAGGTTTTTGCTGTTTTTTTTCCTTCTTGGTAGATTTTTTTTAAAAACAACGGTTTTCTCTTCTGTTTTCTTCCAGCTCTTAGAAGAACAGTAGTTTATCTCACTTTAAAACATCCAAAAAAGCAAAAATATTCAGGAGCTCATGTTCATGCTCATCTTCATGCTCATGGAATCTCTCTCTCTCTGTCTCTCTTTGCTCTTCTGCCAGGTGCACTTACTTCATCACCATGGCAACCGCTGTCACACACAAACTCACAGAAACATGATGTGTGTGTGTGTCTACATCTTACATGCAGACATGACAGGGGCACAATCTCCATTTTAACCCTTTAGGTGCCAGAGTTTATTGAGGAAAATATTCCATTTTCATTTCAACATTTCAAAAGGCTGTGGCTTGAAAGTGGTGAGAGATAAAGGCATACTGTAAATGAGAAAACTATTCATCATGACCCAAAGTTTGTGATGGGAGTAAATTAACTCATCTAATTTGCATATCGTGACATCACTAGGTGGCGGCCATATTGGATTTCATACATCTCAGTAAAACAACATTTTGAACATATTTACACAGTAAATTTATTTTGTTTTGTGTTGTTTTTGTTGTCTCATCCTCAAAATAAAGGAAGAGGAATCTGATGGGAAGAAATTCGCTCATCTAATTTGCATATTGTGACATCACTTCTACATACATTTGACAGCGTGACGTGTGTGGTTGTGCTGCTGCCGTGGTCCTGCCAGATGCCTCCTGCTGCTGCTGCCATCATTAGTCATTAGTCATACTTCTACTGTTATTATACACATATGACTATTGTCACACATGTATACTGTCAGATATTAATACATACTTTCAACATATTGTACCACAGTAGCAGAACTATAACTATAATATTATTACTTTCAATAATGTTGTTGTAAGCTACTGTCATTACCTGCATCTCTCTCTCTCTCTCTCTCTCTCTCTCTCTCTGTCTCTCTCTCTCTCTGTCTCTCTCTCTCTCTCTCTGTCTCTCTCTCTCTCTGTCTCTCTCTCTCTCTCTGTCTCTCTCTGTCTCTCTCTCTCTCTGTCTGGCCACTTTAGTGTTGTTTTGTAAGGTAACTCTTTTGCACATTGTGTACAATATTGTATTGTATTTTATTCTATTTCATTCTTTTTCAGTGAGATGGCGGCACAGGCAGTGGCACACACTTTTTAATCTGATGTGCAATAAATACTGCATACTACATGCATTGCAGTGTAACCGCCTTATTATTTAGCCTTCTGGTAGGCTACTCATTTCAACAATTAAAACTGCTAATTTTTTCATTGTCCTCAATGGTAAACAGAATCATTTATTGAATATCAAAGAAACAACATTTTCAGAACAAGTTTCCTTCATCAGGTTTAAATACAAGGCAAGAAATGGCAACAATTATACGCACACCTGGCGAAGGAACCTTGTTCCTTGGGCCGATACACCAATGAAAAAAATCTCCCTATTTTTCACAACCCAGTGTTGGCAAGTATGATATGATGAACTTTTCATTGTAAGTTTTTGGTCTAGCTACATTCCTGTTCCCTACAGAACCAGCTCCTGTTGTTAACCAGCACCTTAAATACCATTTGGAACATCTTTTATTACATTGATCGTTTTGTCATTGATCAGTTTCATTGATCAGTTTCAGAGGTGTTTAAACCATAACTTTAACAGATACCAGTTCTTACACTTTTTACCTTCCATAATGTCATAACATTGTATTTATGCTGTTTGTTTTCATTCAAAGACACAGAAACATTGAACTCCAATTTGATGTCATTTTATTATGACTAATGATGGTATAGTCTAATATGATTGACATTGGCGGGAAAAACCTGAGTACCAGGAGAAAACCCGTGAGTAGATAATAATAATCTACAGAAGCTGTCAGTGCTATATCGTAGGCAAATGGATTTGCCTGTGTCCCTTTGCCTACGATATAGCACGTATGAGTACCATGATCTGGATGACTAAGACACAGACATCTCTGGGAGGCAATTGTTGCCCAGCCTGAGCTGAGCAATAATTGCCTCCTCTTCTACCTCCTTCTTCTCGTCTGCTCTAGTTTGTTCTTCCTTCTAGAGCATTTTTTTTTTTAAATGTCATTGACATTAACGGGCGAACCTGAGCACCAGGAGAAAACCCTCTGTGGAAGCAGTCAGTGCTATATCGTAGGCAAATGGATTTGCCTGTGTCCCTTTGCCTACGATATAGCACTTATGAGTACCATGACCTGGATGACTGGGACACAGACATGTCTGGGAGGCAATTGTTGCCCAGCCTGAGCTGAGCAACAACTGCCTCCTCCTCTACCCCCTTTTTTTAAATGTGACCGACACTGACAGGTGAAGCTGAGCACCAGGAGAAGACCGCACATAAATTGAGAAAGCTATGGGAGCTAATGATGCCCAGCCTGAGCTTAATAATCATCATCCTCCATTTCTTCCTCCTCCTCCTCGTCTCCTCTTGTTTGTGCTGCCTTCTGCTGCATTTTGATCTTTATCTTCAGCAGCTGGGTCTGTCTGCTATCGGAAGACCTCCTTGGAAACAACAAGAAGCGTCTCCTCTTCTTGTTTATGTACAAACAGAGGTCCTCCAGTTCTGTCTTGTCGGTGACCAGCTGCGTTACCTCTCTTTCCAGGCTCTGCTGTTTCTCAGTCAGGTCTTCTGCAACCTTCTCCAGAGCGGTGTATTTAGCTTGCCAGGATGTCTGGCTCTGGAGGAGCTCAGCATCTCTTGAGGTCACCTCTTGTGTTGTCTTGGCAAGTTTTTTGACGAGACAGTTGTTGTCCTCGGTGAGACGGAGGATCTCAGCGTCTCTCTGGCTGAGTTTGGCCTCCATTTTGACTATATGTTTGGTCTGCTGTGCCTTCATGCTCTGTTGACTTTTTTTCAGCTTGCAGAAGTTGTCTGTCAGAGTCTGGAATTTAGCCTCCCAGGCTGTCTGCCTCTGGAGGAGCTCAGCATCTTTAACGTTCAGCTCTTCTGCTATTTCGAGCTTGTGAATGAGGCTGTTGGTGTTGTCTGTGAGATGGATGATCTCAAGGTCTCTCTGGTGGAGTTGCTCCTCCATCAGAGAGACCTTGATGGTCAATTCCTTCTCCCGCATCTCCCATTTCTGGTTATTTGCCTCAATGTCTGTTGCAGACTTCTGACTCAGAGCCTCGTATTTCGCCTGCCAGACGTCCTCGCTCTGCTGGAGAGCAGCATCTTTGCTGCTTATCACTGTGTGAGCCTCTGCCAGCGTCAGAAGGAGACTCTGTTTCTCGTTGTGGAGTTTCAGGAGGTCAGCGCTCATCTGATTCATCTGTTGTCTCATCTGGGCTTCCCTCTCCTGGTACTCCCTCAGTACCTGGCTCTCAACCTCCTGCCTCAAAACCTGCTTGCTCTGGTTTGAGGCAGGTTGTTTCAGGGCCTCAAACCCTGTGACCATCTTCTTGACACTGTTGAACATCGTTTGGTGTTCCTTGTCCATCTGGTTTCCGCAAGAGGTTTCAGCTGGTCTTTGTCTGTTGTGGGGTTTTCTTTCCATCTTTCTTTGCAGTGATGGCCAACAGACTCTGTTAATCCTAAGAATACTCACTGTGTGTGTTCTATCGTCTGTGTAAAAGACTCAGTACGCTACACCAGTGTGTGACTGAATTTATGCGATCTTGGGGACTATTTACCAATTTCAATTTTGATGTGTTCCGTGTGACGAATTGTCATAAAGGATTAGAACACTGATGGCATTCTAACTCCGCCTCTAACTCCGCCTCTAACTCCCCCCATCCACTCCACATAGAATTTAAAAGTGGGCGGGGCTATTCCAGAGAGGGTTCCCACAGGTCCTGACAGTTCTTACATGTTATTTAATTTGTGACACATTGATAATCGTTGTCTGTGAGCTCCTGTAAAGCTGCTGCTAGTCCTCATTATACAAATTCCCAGATGTTGTTTTTGAGGCAAAACGGCAACAAAATTGTCTGAAGCTGAATATTTTGCTAAATAAAAACATTACATCCATCTTCTTCTTATCAGGGACCGAGCCCGGAGGCAGAGGACTGTTTTTGGTGTGTTTATTATTCTTTCTCCCGCCGCCTCTTTGAACTGGAATTTGACCCCCTAAACATGCTCAAAAACTCACCAAAATTGGCACGCACATCAGAACCGGTGAAAAAGTGCCAAAATGGGCTCTCTAGCGCCACCTAGGCACACAAAAATGGCCACTACGGCCTGTAGGAACGTCGTAGAAACATGAAACCAAAACTGCTGTGTTCGTCTCCTGAAGACCTAAAAGTCACGCGCTGACACCCCTGACCTAAATCCAACAGGAAGTGAGCTATTTGCCCTTTCAAAGTAAGATTTTGCCTTAAAACTGCCTTTCCTAAAAAATCTTCTTGTCATACACCGTTTATCCAATCGGCTTCAAACTTGCACAGATGACAGATCAACTCGTCCTAATCAAAAGTTATTCGTAACTTTTTCATTACTCGCTTAGTTTGGATTTTATGGCCTCCATAAGGTGAGATGTCAGAAAAATGTCCTGGCGATCCTCGAAAGCTGTCCCATAGGAAATGAATGGCAGCAGGGGGGAGAAAGACACCAATCTTAGGGCTTTTTCTAGCATTTACAGCGTCTCCATACTTTGTGCTACAGACTCCATTCCAACTCTCAAATGTTGCCACAGGTCTCATCTATTCACTCATGTTTTCATCTTTTTCATATCTTTTACCGTTTTTCATCTGTGCCTCTCAAAGTACCATGAGCAAAAGTGGAGAAATTCTCACTTTACAATGGGTGTGTATTGCACGGAATGCTGTGAGCTAGAGTGGAGAGGCTCTAAAAATCGTCTAAAACTTTTGTCTTTAACTCGCTGCCATGGCCACAATTTTCACTGTACAGACACAATTTATACCACAAAACGTAGGAAAATTTGTCCAGCTCACAGATATGTTGACACTGAATCTCTCACACGTACACATTTTTGCTGAGTGGCTCCAAAGCGAAGGGAGCGCCGATTTTTTTCTCATTCACTCCCATGTAAACTCAGAGGAGAAATTTCTGGAAACAGCTGAGGTGCAACACGTTTTAAACTCGCTCCCCTGACCACATTTTTGACTCGAGAAATACAAAACACGACACGTGCGTTCACGAGAAGTGGCTGTCTCTCACCATCACTTTATTTTCATGATGGGACCAACGGTTTGGGTATGCGAAGAACTTGTTCGAGGAGTTCAAACCCATTATAAACAGCCTTTGCTGATCTGCTCTCTCATGAGCTCTGTGTGTGCCCCTCAAGTGCAGGCAAGTCATTAATCGCCATGACAACGGCTGCACACACACACACACACACACACACACACACACACACACACACACACACACACAGGGCTCTATCTGTCTGTGTGTCTCACAATCTTTAAAGGACAGATTACAGCAGCAGAAACTTCATTTGAAACAGCAAATACACATTATTAATCCCTAAAGTGCCAAAATCCAACAGGAAGTGAGCTGTCTGACCTTTCAAAGTAAGATTTCGCCTCAAACATGCTCTTAAAAACACATCTCCTCCTACACCATGTATTGTATTGGCTTTAAAGACGCACATATGACAGCTCAACTGCTGCTAAACAGATCTTCTGTATAACTTTATCTCTCTCATGATCACATTATTTTGATGATTGGACCAATGGTTTGGGAATGGGAAGAACTTCTTCGAGGAGTTAAATCTCCACTAAAACAGGTCTCTCTGTGTTCTGTCTGTCTCTCTTTGCTCTTCTGCCAGGTGCACTTACTTCATCACCATGGCAACCGCTGTCACACACAAACTCACAGAAACATGATGTGTGCGTGTGTCTAAATCTTACATGCAGACATGACAGGGGCACAATCTCCATTTTAACCCTTTAGGTGCCAGAGTTTATTGAGGAAAATATTCCATTTTCATTTCAACATTTCAAAAGGCTGTGGCTTGAAAGTGGTGAGAGATAAAGGCATACTGTAAATGAGAAAACTATTCATCATGGCCCAAAGTTTGTGATGGGAGTAAATTAACTCATCTAATTTGCATATCGTGACATCACTAGGTGGCGGCCATATTGGATTTCATACATCTCAGGAAAAAAACATTTTGAACATATTTACACAGTAAATTTATTTTGTTTTGTGTTGTTTTTGTTGTCTCATCCTCAAAATAAAGGAAGAGGAATCTGATGGGAAGAAATTCGCTCATCTAATTTGCATATTGTGACATCACTTCTACATACATTTGACAGCGTGACGTGTGTGGTTGTGCTGCTGCCGTGGTCCTGCCAGATGCCTCCTGCTGCTGCTGCCATCATTAGTCATTAGTCATACTTCTACTGTTATTATACACATATGACTATTGTCACACATGTATACTGCCAGATATTAATACATACTTTCAACATATTGTACCACAGTAGCCAGAACTATAACTATAATATTATTACTTTCAATAATGTTGTTGTAAGCTACTGTTATTACCTGCATCTCTCTCTGTCTCTCTCTCTCTCTCTCTTTCTCTGTCTCATTGTGTCATACGGATTACTGTTAATTTATTATGCTGATCTGTTCTGTACGACATCTATTGCACGTCTGTCCGTCCTGGAAGAGGGATCCCTCCTCAGTTGCTCTTCCTGAGGTTTCTACCGTTTTTTCCCCGTTAAAGGGTTTTTTTGGGGAGTTTTTCCTGATCAGCTGTGAGGGTCATAAGGACAGAGGGATGTCGTATGCTGTAAAGCCCTGTGAGGCAAATTGTGATTTGTGATATTGGGCTTTATAAATAAAATTGATTGACTGATTGATTGATTGATTGATTGACATACCTACAGCTACAGAAAGCATTCAAACATCAAACCGTTCAGCTCTGTAAGGATTTTCTGATGTTTGTGGCAATATGTTTGATATTTCTAAATAATTCACAGTGACGACATAAGCTGGGGGCCGAAACGGGCACGAGTGCGAGGTCCCGCCCAACACTGCTCACAGAGCAGTCCTCGCCACCCTATTGTTTTTTTTAAAATAAATTTCGAATCGTGGACTTCACAATACTCTGGAGTTAAAATGTTATTAGAAATGTTCGGAAAGAAAACTAAATATATTCAATGTTTAAACTCTGACTCTGATGTGTTAAATGCTCATATACTCCACTATTTGTCGAAAATAATTTACAAATCACTGAATTCTGATTTTGTGCTTGTTTTAAACTAAAATGTATTAATCATATTGGTGTGCCGCGATCTTTATCTGCAACTGTGCAGAAATACTGGGTTTAAACAGCATGAACAGGCATGCAAAAAAAGAAAAACACTGTGCAGGGTCTGAATGCTGATTTACAATTCAAATGTCAATGGTATGAATGAAGTTTCAAAGCCTCTAACTGTTCATCACTGCCCTGAAATGTTGCAGATCTGTTGTTTTTCTATTATTTATTATTACTGCATTACTCATGTTGGCGCGGTCACTGTTGAGATTCGTTTTTTATCATTAACAAAATATTTTTTTATTGACTGTATGAATGGTTTTGTTTTCACATAAATATTTGAAAACGAAAACATATGCTTTGGTGTACCTTTACAGAGTTTTGCAATATGTATAGCCACCTGTATGGATCAAAATGTATAACTTTCAGCAGCCGCTGCCGCGGTGGGAGGTATAAATGCTCAGAAGTCTAGTGTGTTTCATTTTTGTAACTTAAAGGCTTCAGAAAACATACAAGACACATTTTTAGTAAAAGTCACAGGAAGAGAAGCTTGTAGGTTTTATCTAAACAGAGTTATTTGCATTATAAAAACCGTCATGGCGGCTCTAGAACAAGTGCACTTACATTGATCACTTCCATAAAATAAAACGAGAAATTGGAGAAGATTGAAAAAATGATTAAAATTAAATTAGGGAACTGATCACAGATGCATTGTCTCTGTGTGTTTACATCTATTGTTGCTTTTAATTTGCAGCTATACTTTTAATGAAGCTGACATGTCATGACAGTCAAGCACCCCTTTTCTTCAGTTTCTGGTTCCTGTTGAAGGTTGTTTGATGGTGAAACGATGCATTTTAAGCTAACTGAATATCACTTCCTCAAGTTATTTTCTCGTGTAACGTGAGCTATGCAAACTTGCTGTGATTCCAGTGTGTAAAGTTCGGTATGATTGCACCAAATCCAAGTGTAACAACAGCCAGATTAAGGAAATCAGACAGGACACATCAACGTCTGGTCATTTCTTCATGGAGCTCTACAGCCTCACCTTAGCACTATGCACATGAAAAGCCTGATTAGAACCTCCAGGTCATCCTGCTTTGGTGTCTCTAATACTGCAGCAGCAGAAACCTTATGACGAGGCTGGAAATGTTGATTCATCTTCAGCTGTTAATCCACCTGATCACAACCACTTTGTTTACAACCTCACAATTTGCTATGCATCAGACATAGCCTGTGATAATCTTTGCATAAGATACATAATTAGAAAGAAAACAGAGAGGCTTCTGTGATGATTAAGTTGCCTCAATATAAGAAATGACAATGAGAGGGGGAGATGCAAATAAATTCAGACAATCACAAAGACAGTGGGGTAGATCGTAGCTCAGTGAAACTGTAGCACATATCACTGTGATGCACAATTACTTAGAATTGTTCTTGTGGTGTTTCATGAGACCGGCGGAAACATTACGCTGCAAAATGCTAAATAACTAAAGCAGTTTAAATGGCAGCAGCTGCAGGGCCTCGGCTTTCACGAAATGTTTGGCTGCTAAAAAAAGAAAAAAGACTCAAAGAGACTTTGATATCTCCCAGAGTTCCTTGTGCGGCCTCATTGTGCTCCCAGACTCCTCTACAAATCTGAATTAATTTCATCACAGGGTGCATAAATGCAAATTTTTCTTACTTCTGAAAAAAGTGTTAGCCTAGTTGATTTTATTTTGTCATTTACTGAGAGAGTGGAGCTGAGGTGTGGTTTACCTGAGCGGTTAGGGAGTAATATTCTTTGCTTTGGATATCGAGACTCTTTTCCTCTCTGTAATTCCCTCTGGATATATACAGTATGTCTCAAATGACTAAAACTGCTGATGAAAGCTTTGTTTCTATGCTGCACATAAAAATCCTCAGTCCTTCTGAAGTGCATTCGTCAATAATCATTTGGCCTGAATAAAACTTCCAAACTTGTAAAGCTGTGTTTGGGGAGTTTGTCCTCTGGGAAACAGCATGCACAGTTTGTTTAAAGGTTTGGAACAAACAACAGTTGTCATGGCAACACTGACTTCCCTCTGTATGTAACATTAAACTGTTATTTAGACTGGTTGGATATAAAAAGTACAGTACCTGACGCTCTGGCTATAAAAGTTTTAAGATTTCTGATGCTGTTAATGGTCGATGTTTTCTTCAGTAAAAGCATTGTAACTTATTTAATTGCCTGCAATTATCTCTCTAGTAGTTTTCATTGTTAGTGGAGGGGTCCACCATTCCTGCGCTGGAGTCACATCGCCTTCACACACACAAGAGATTTACAGGAAACGGTGCAGCACGTAATCCAGTGTTACTGTCAGTGACTTGATCTGACTGATATCAGATCACTCTCCTGCAGACGGATCAGAGCTGGATTAAGCCCCAGTCTCATTTTGTATTTCGAACCAACCCCTCGTTTTCCAGGCAACACGTGTTGCTGGATTGCAGAAACGGCGCCGTCTGTAGTGATGATTTTTCTTGTGTTGGCCACAGACAACCTTTGGTGGTTGTCAGGATGCTCGCAATTTGTTCACCGTGTGAGCTTTACATTATCAGTCGATCAAATAAGTCGACTACATGGTGCTCTGCAGGCTAACCTTAGCAACCGGTGCTCCTAGCCTGCACTGATATTAGAGCAGCGATAACAAGTGCAGCAACTCCACTGCTCGAATATTATATTGGTATAAGTTTGAGCAGAAAGTTTGTATACATAAATCTTTTTAACACTACTTTCATAACTTTCAGGGCCAAAGAAGCACATCTTGAACATGGATGAAACATTTTCTGTAATACCTCGGGCTATGGAAAATGTTAAGAACACTATGAGGTCAGCCTGTGCTTGTTAAGATAATGTGGTCTCATAATACGGTCTAATATCTGGTTGAAATTCAGATCCTGACATGAAACTCAGGTCATGACGTGGTTTGTCCTGGTGGCGTCCAAGATGGCGGACCTTTTCACACATGTGGGACTGACATCAACAAACAAGTCACATTGTGTATTGACAAGCACAAAGAAATTTTGAAAGATGCATGGTGAGCGGCACACTGAGCATGTCAGAGGGCTGTGATTGGTTGATCGCAATGTTGGTGCAGGAATGCACAGTGGGATGATGATGATGCAGGAACACGCCCGACTTGACCAAATCACGTTGTGTCTTTGTTGCTGTGAGGGTCCAAAGGACAGAGGGAGGCCGTATGCTGTAAAGCCACTGAGACAAATTGTGATTTGTGATATTGGGCTTTATAAATAAAATTGAATGTTTGGAGGGCGATGAGGCGTAAATATCCCAACAAGAATCAGGACACCCTGCCCAGGACGTAAACACACAAACAAGTAGTAGGAGCCTCCTGCTGCTGCTTCACTGAGCCTCCTGCTGCTGCTTCACATCAACTAAACACAGTGACCATGTGCTGACATGCACACGTTACCATGGCGACCAAATGATTACATAACTGTATATTTTGCTGACACGGATCACTTTCTGAGCAGATCAGAAACAATCAGCTGATGGATTTAATATTAAGCATATTATGGTCTGTCTGTTTCCATCTGAAGGTGAACTGAAGCTTCCTATTTGTCTTCAGTCTGGTTGTTTAGTTTAGAGTTTGATTGACAGCTTTCACACCTGAACAAACAAACCCAACTAAACATGCAAACACACTGAAACCAAACCTTCACCACAGACATCAGAAAACACTCATGAGTTGTTTTTGGCCATTAACATATGAGCAATATTTCAGCCACATCACAGTACAAATAGTTTGAATTTCTTGTGCAGATTCTGTGAAAGGCGCTCGTACTTCACCCTTTTCAAACATGCAACAGAACAAACCCTTTAGACACGATGTGTCTCCAAGTCACCCGTCCACAGTGCACAGCACCTGTGTGATAACTGACACTTTTTATATAAAAATGAAATAGGTGTCTAAACCCTGTCCACATCTCCATGACAACATGTCCCCACCCCAGCTCTCCCTTTGGTCCTCTAAATCCCCACCAGGCCTTTCAAAGTTAATTACAGAGTGTTGTTGGTGTCACAGGGAGAGAGTGAAGAAGACAAAGGAACGAGCAGCTGAGCAGAACACCAATGTTTCTGAGTCGACCACCGCTCGGTGGCTGCTGTTTGGTGGCGTGCAGGGCGGCAGCAGCAGCAGTGGAGCAAATATATGAGTTCATTATAATCATGTGTGCATGTGAAAGAGAGAGCAGCAAAGGCTGCTGGGAGTTTTTGATCCACTCCATTAACTTCCTTGTGTGTCTCTGTCCTTTTCTGCAGTCGTCATTTGCTTTCATGCTACAGTATCTCTTCATCGCTCTGACTCTGCTCCCGTCGCTCTCATGCAATATCTTTTCATTGTGTCTGCCGTCCTCCTCTTTAACATGCTCTCTCCTTCACACACACACACACACACACACACAGGTTCAGTGACTCCTGTAGACTCTCTGATGTCACTCAGTGAAGCTGAATATTTCCCATATTGTGTTGCTGAAATAAAAATCAGAACTTTGAGTCGACACTCGGTGAAACAAACGGCTCCTCATTGTTTTCCTGCTCCAAATGACTGACAGTCACCACTCACCGCCCACTCAGCCTGTTTCAGCTCACGGTGACATGAGTGATGTGTCGCTCTCACAGACTTCATCAGTCTGTACGAGGTGAGCTAAACTAAGAATGAGTGGGACGTCTTTGTTTTTTAATATCGCTAACCTGGATCATCTCTCTCTGTTTCTCATGAAGAACTGACAACTTGTTCCATCAATAATTTCCCCACTGGACTCCATGCACAACTTTCCTCCCTTCTCTCAACAAGTCAGTCACGACACTTATCACACTTTTGAAAGGAAGAAGTTGTGTAAGCACTCCATAAAAAACAAACCTCAACCCTTCACCTCGTAGGATTTTTGTATTTTGACAAATCTCAAAACCACTTGAAGCAAAAGTCCTTGAGCGGTTTGGTTTCCCTCAGCTGCTCCCCCTTTCATTTATAAAGTTATCTTTTTTTTAAATAAATGAACCTGAGGTTTTAAATGACCTACACGGGACCATGACACACATTTACTCAAATGAAAGTTGGATGAACTTTATTCTCTGGCTTATCTTCTCTCTTGCCAACACAACATTTTTAATCAATGTGTGTAATTTCTCATTCTCTGGATCTAAAATCTCCTGCGGGGTTCCTCAGGGCTCTGTCTGCTACAGCTACTTTAAGGGTGGAATGATTTCTTGCACGTTACTCAATGCATCAATTGATGTAAATCTATCAATCAGTCAACATGCCTTAAATGTCAATATGACAATTTTTGGGAAGCTGTGGCTCAGCGGTTTAATCCCTGGCTCCTACAGTCCGTGCGCTGAAATATCCTCGGGCAAGATACTGAACCCCAGTTTGATCCTGATGGCTGATCCATCAGTGTGTGAGTGTGTGTGAATGATTATTGAGTAGCAAAAACAAAAGACATTTTTTCACTGTTTGCGCCCAGTGAGCAACTTTCATAGCAGTAAATCGTGCGCCATCTTTGGACGGGATGCAGCATCCAGCTCTCATTTAAACATCCACGCTCTCTACATGTAGAAGACACTACTTCATTTGCATCAACTGTTCTCACTGAAACACAGAATCAACCAATATGACAGAAACTCTGAGGGATACTGGGCTAATTTATTTTTCATTTTAATGTATTTTATATTCAGTTTTCTTCAGCTGAGGATATGACTCCAGTCTTTGCTCTCACTCCATGGTCTAAAAAATGTACTTCATGCCATTCCTGCAGGTCTGCGGACACTTTACATGTACAGTAGATAACAGTCAGTGTTGTGTGTACTGACACCAGTCACACAGGCCAATGAGCTGCTCCTCTGTCAGCTGAGAGAACATCAGGGACAGCAAATCTTCAACTCGTCTTAAGCTTTTAACTAAAACTTAATATGTGACAAAATAACGATAATTATGTGGGCGGGTGTGTGTGCAGACAAATATGTGGTGTTGTAGAGAGTTCAGCCTCAGCTGGGATCTCATTAACTGACACTGTCAACTATGCATCTCACTGTCTCACTGAATAAACTATGGATATTTCTGGAATAAACACATATGAGCTGAATTATGGATGTGACCCCCCCCCCCCCCCACACACACACACACACCTGACTCCTCCAAACAAACAAATCCCAGTTTAACCTCTGCTCATCTCATAAACACAGAGAAGGAGACACTCTCCTCCAGAATATTCTGAGTCGTCTGAGATGGAACAATATAAATATTTCTGAGGGATGGACGTCAGCGTCGTCACATTTTAAGTGACAAAACTGGATTCTGTCAGTAACTCTGTCAAGACAACACATGAACTGATCCCGACACCGACTGTCTGAACAGACGGAGGGTCTAGGTACCATGTCTGAAGGTTACTGTTGGTTCCAAAGGTGCTGGACTGAAAGGGTTTGGTGGAGATGGGATTAATGGAATCATAGTTATGAATATTATTATATTCCATATCTGTCAGTATATCCTTTAAGTCCTTCACAATGGACCTGTAAGTGAGTTGATAAAGAAAATGTTTCTGCAGCTGTAACAGCTGAGCTGCTGCTAATGTGTCATTAAACCTCACACAGATGGACAGAAACCAAACTGTGACAGTCTGTACCAAACAAATCCAAATGATTCAGCCGGTGCTCATTCTGTGTGCATTATCAAACATCACTACATTAGTATTAATCAGCACTTCATTGAGGCTTAAACTGAATTAATTATGGTTTAATGAATAATTCTGACAGACTGTTTAAATCCTTTAAGTGCTGCAAACTGCATTTGTCCAGAGTCACAGAGTCGTGCAGAGACGCACAAACTGTGATCTCTGGTGCGACTGGATACGACACGTAGCACTTATTAATTCACTGCCATCAAAAATATGCTTTTAAAATCTAATTTTCATTGTTATCTTACAGATGGCTGACACTGTGAGGCTCCTCACCTGCAGCAGCCAACTGACTGTGAGCAGCTCTCAGTGACTTCAGAGTCCTCTGGACCTCCAACTTCTCTCACACTGACAATGTATATCTATATATATGAACACATTAGATATCAACCCATCAGGCGCCAGGTGAGCTGACTGTGATAAAATGCTAGGAAAGGCTCACTATTTCAGCAAAATGCCTAAATCTTTCACTAACCATGTACTGTGAGCGTCGTGTAATGAAGCGCCGTCTCTCCGCCTGTCGCCGTCATGCATCCTGAGTAAATTATATGTAAACTGCATTATTTGTCCTCATGTAGTTTCATGTGCCGGCAGATGCAGCCATGTAAATCAAGACTGCACAGAACTTACTTCCCAATTATTGTGTCTCAGACAGAATGTTGTTATTCAGATTAGTTCTCTGCCGCAATCAGGGGAGAGTTTCCATCTCAGAATCTAAGGTCAGAGAAAGCTCCAATTATAGCGGATTAATCTTACAGACACCATTTATTCCCTCAGCTGGTGGTGACGGAGTTATTTTACTTGTGTGGTGTATTTTCAGAGCTTGTTTGCACCACAACATGAAAAGGACTCTGTAGCTCCAAGCTGCAAACTAAAGGCAGGAAGAAGCAGTTTAGCCTCCAGAACAATCGCACTATATGTTTATTTCAGTGTTTCTCTGTTTACAGTCTCTCGTTTAATGCAAGTGCACAAAATCCCACGAGGGAGGAACATTTCTGAGACGCAGGGAACACTTCGATCAGTCATCACGTTACAACTTCATGTTGAAACCAACAAACTGTAAAAAAAACAAAACAAAAAAAAAAACAGCAGTGTATCTGAGCTTTTACTTGGTGTGCTACCAACACACTGAAGCTCTTATGTTTGTATCATTTGAACAGATGCTTGACCTGCATCACATGTGTATCTCACACACACACACACACACTGTCTCTCACTGTCACAGCTGCAGGTTCTCCAGGATTCGCTCTGAAATGAAGCACACCGTGAAGGACTCAGGAACATACTGTAGCACCGTCACATGGCTCTGTTAACGCTCCTAACAATGGCAGCATTGTGTGAGAGAGTGGGATCTGTTCGCCTGAGCAGCAGAGATATACATGGCAGCACGGCGTGTGCAGAGACACGTGAAGGCTGGTATAAATGGAATGAGGTCAAACACACAGCCGAGCAGATTCTCTGCAGCTTCTGCTTCTGTTCTTCAGGTGCAGATGTGACGTGAAAACGTGTTCACTGCACAGCAGGTTCAATGTGATGTTTGTGACAGATGTGAGTTTAACAGCTTTTATCCAGAGGAACTATTGTGCATTATGTAAAGGATGCACAGGAATGAAGCGAGGATAAAATCCACATTCTGAGAATCAAACAACCCAGTCGGCAGGAGAAATGGTGGTATTGTACATTTCTACATGGACACGTTACATTTGGATGTTAGTATAAGGTTATGCAGGGTTAGCTCCTCCTCCTCTGTTCGCTTACATCCATTTAAATCTACAGTGAACAGAGTTGCAAGAGTTGCAGCTCGGGGTGAGCGCACAGTCTCACTCAGATAATCTGCATCTAGCAAAGATGTGTTTTCTTCAGAGCATCTCACCAATGAAAATCAGAACCACCATCAGTTAGAGAGTCCTCTTACTTATTTATGTGTAATGTTAAAAAATGATTTACTGAGAACAAACAATGTGGACACTGATGCTAAGATACTTTTATCTCATTAAAAACGACTACATTCACACTGTGTCTTCTTACCTCCTTGTGTTGGATGTTTTTAACTACGGTACATATTGTAATATTCTGATTATTCTGGGACACTTAGTAACATCAGGCAAAGAGACTGCTGATGAAAACTAGCTTCTTCTGCCAACTCGGGCACATTTACATTTATTTGAATGTGGATTCATGTCCACTGTCACTTCTTAAATAAAACATTAATCAAATTAAATGTAGCAGATACCTTGAAACTTAACAAACCAGTGGTTAACAAGTGTTTATGTTCAGGCACAAACTAACTTACTAACTACAAAGATCATGTTTTGGCATAAAACACCCACCGCTGGAATGTAACACTAAAAACTGCTGCTTTCTATGGCTTAAAAGCTGCTTGAAAAACAGCAATGATTCCCAAACAAATATGCACATTTGGGCGCTAAAATGCTAATGGAAAAATGACAGGTCCCTGTAAACAGGCATGTTTGGGCGCCAAAAAGCTGCTGGAAACACAGCGACAAATACGCATCTTTGGAACTAATAAGTCGCTGGAAAAACAGCAACTGGGCTTTAAAACAAGCACAAGTAGATGCTTCAAAGCTGCTAGAAAACGGCATCAGGTCCCTAAAAATGAACATTTAGGTACGAAAAAGCCACTGGATAAACTGCAACTGGTCTCTAAAAAACATCAGTGTTTGGGCAGTAGGAAGTCGCTGAAAAAAAAGCAACAGGTCTTTAAAAAATACGCACATTTGGGTGCCAAAAAGCTGCTGGAAAAACAGCGACAGGTCCCTAAAAACGCATGCGTTTGGAACTAGAAAGCTGCTGGAAAACCAGCGACAGGTCCCTAAAAACTTGTTGGTGTTGAACAGTGTGCAGCTTGGCAGGTGTCTCGCCCAGGTGTCACGCCAGCCACTGTCCCCTCCACCTCCTGATTACATGTGTATAAAACATGCAAATGCAACAGAAAATAAAAATGCCTACGTTTCTTTCTGGTGACTGAGCTGCTGCTTAATAAATCATTTTCCTTGGTGTAGTTTGACTCTGAGCTCATCCTCAGCTGTTGGAGTCGCAGTAGCCAGAGAAGTAGAAATACTTTATTTACTGCATGCATAAAATATGACCGATAATAACCTGCTCACAGTCAAAGCGTGAGGCATTTTTAAGTGCAGGGTGCAGGCAGAGAGCAGTGGATAGAAGGAACATCAAAAAATAACCTGCCTGAAAGTTTCTGATCATTTCTACTGAATAAACCCAGATGACTGTTTTGATAGTGAATTGTTTGCTATAGAAAAACTTCACATTGAAGGAGGCTGGGATGATGTGGCAGTGAAACAACCTGCATTTACATTCAATTCAACTTCACTCAAAACTTTCACCCTCCATCACACAGGTGGAATGAAAATGGCCTCTGGAGGAGCGCAGGATGAGCCGAACACCTAATGAAAAACAAAAAAAAGAAATAAATCAGGAGGCAGAGTCGAAGCGCTGCTCAGCGTTTGTTGTGTTCTTTATTTGTCTTTGGTGTGCTGTCTCATACATAAATAATGAGAGGAAATAAAATGGAAGAGGCAGTTTGGCTGAGGATGAGTGAAACACAGAAAGAGACATGCTATCAATACCGCTCCCAAATAATCTCATTACAGGCGGAGGAGCAGCAGAGCTAGCCTGGCAGCTAATAGCACGACATCAGGAGGCCGTTAGCGCTACAAATCACAGCTCCAACAGGGAGCACCAGCTGACACACTCCAACACTGAATATTATCACTGTGCTCATGTTTTATCACAAAGTATTTATACTCCTGTCCTCCTGTAATATCTTCATCTGCTCTGTGAGCTTCACGTCCCGCCATCACAGGAACCTCTTTATGAACCAACACAAACAAACAGTCATCAAACCTTCACGCTCTCAATCAGTCATATAAACCTGGATATAAGACAATATGTTTATGTCTCATATTAAAGATGATTTAGGTCGTAAACAAGCCACCTCACTGCAGTGGTGCCTCACATGTGAGTCAGCATTTAACACTGGAGAAAATGTGTCCAGAAAATCCTGCAGAGGCAGTTACTGATCAATCAATCATTGATTATCTGAAGATACACAAGGATCAACTCAGTGAAAAGTGATGCTGTCAGTCTTCTCAACTGGTTCACTGTCATTTAGTCCTTTTGCCTCTGCAGACACTGTAGGCTGCTGCTCTATAATGTTTCATGTTTACAGATGGTTCAGCAGGATGATATTTCTGTATCAAATCGATGGAGAGACTACGCCGTACCCTACGCTGTAGCCTGACGTGCACCTCCCCAGAGATGTAACTCCACGTCACAGTGACGCAGACCTCCTGTCTGTCTCTGTAAGCTGAAACCATTTCCCTCAGTGGAAACAAATGCCTCGGTTAATGCCACCCCTTGGGTAGGAAGGGTGTATCGGTGAGGGCCAGACTGTAAATCTTTCTAGATTTCAGTCTGGATTTCCAGGCTAACAGGTCCTGATATCCTGTCAGAAACTGATGCTGCATACTGGTCGACCAGTTTCCTCTTCGCCATTAGTGACTCGCAGCCACTGACTTTCCCCCAGGAGGCAGGTGTTCACTTCCTGTGAGACTGTATCTGAACCCTGTTCTTTTTTCCTAAACCCAACCATGTGTGTGTGTTGTTGAAGGAAAAAAACATCAGTTGGTGGTGTTGTACTGACGTAGTGCTTTTATTTTGAAAGAGACTGTATGCAAACTGTACATTTCCTGTGAAAACAGAAGTGTATTTTGAAAACAGACAATGCATGTAACAGGCTGAAGTTGACACGGCGTCCCAGAACGTCAACAACCAACACACCCAGGGTACCTTGGACGTCATATGTGGACGTGGAAAGTCCATGACCAAACGTGGACATGTGACGAGGTCACAGTGAGGATGATGATGTCCAACCTCAACCACAAAAAGCACCACTCAGACTTAAAAACAAATTTAGCAGAGCTGGTGGAAAGGTGACTGGAAATGTCGTGCGCCCCTGGTAAGATCCAGCCGGGGTGGCTGTGGCTCAAAAGGTCGAGCGGATCGTCCACTAATTGAAAGACCAGCGGTTCAACGTTCAGTCCACATGTGAAAGTGTCCTTGAGCAAGACACTGAAGCCCAAATTGCTCCATATGGCTGTTCCATTGCTGCGTTAAAAAAAGTGAGCAGCAGGTGGCACCTTGTGTGGTCGCCTCGGCCACCAGTGTGTGAATGTGTGTGTGACTCGTAGTGTAAGAAGCGCTTTGAGTGGTCGGATGACTAGAAAGGATCTATACAAGTGCAGGTCCATTTACCAACATTTACTGCATCATGACACCAGTTTCACAAGCTGTCAGTCAAAGGCCAATCAGGGGCCAATCAGGGCCCAATCAGGGGCCAATCAGGGGCCACTAAAGACGGAGCAGTCTGTCCACACAGGGCCGATGGTGAGCCGCTGAGCTCTTGATGTTTCCTCTTTCACAGCATCATGTGTGTCAGGTTTTTATCCAGTGATCTGATCGCAGCGTTTGATGATGAATCAAAAGACTTTTTATTTATTTCTGCATACACAGATTTTTTTATTGATTGATTTTTTTGTTGAAGCACTTCTTCGCCACAAAATAATTTCTGTTGTAAAACCATATGTGCGTGTTTTGGCCTTAATGCGGCCCTGACATCACCACACATGACTTCTTTAAATGCTGTGCAGCAGCGTCACAGGTAACTCTATATATCCCACCGTGACTTCACATCAGCTCAGGATGATGCACTTCATATGTTCCTGAGCCTCGGAGCATCAGCGTAACCTGAATACTCTCCTGTAATCCAATAATATGACTCTCCTCTGAAGACACGCCTGTGGTGAAAACAGATCAAATCAAACTCTTCCTGGTGACTGACAAAGCCGAGAATAAATAACCTGGACGTCCTATATATATCCAGAGATGTGCAGCAGCAGCAGCAGCAGCAGCAGCAGATGTTCTGCTCTCAGCACTAAGTGTTATCCTTAATAACAGCCACACCATCTGCTTAGAAGATCGGCTCCTCCTGACCTGTGAGGGCCGCGCGCCGTGACATTGTTAGGAGCAGTTTTAGTTAAAGTGTGAGGGGAGCAGGCTGTTCTCAGCTCAGCTCTGCACTGACAGCAGTAATTATTACTCTGCTATCTGCTGCCACACGCTGATCGCAGTCTTCCTATCTGTCTTTAGGAGGCCTCCGGAGGCCCCTGCTATAGTCTCTAAGCCCTCTCTGTTTCCTGGCCTGCGGCAAAGGGACCCAGAGCTTTATGTTATCTCATAAACAGGAGTCCCTCAGTCCCTCTCTGCTCTCTGTGACCTGCTCATATCTGGCTCTCACTCACACTAAACAGGACGCCCATCGGACCCCATTGGCATCATTTAATGTGGGCTGCAGCCTTCAAAGGCTCATGGAGCATAATGTTATCCTGACACCTTGTTGCTGCCCCCGGATACTGTTGTGTGGAAACAGTCCTCACACACTGACTACAGGCGCTTAGGTCTCCTCTACTGCAGGAGCTGAACCACCTGCGACTTCAGCTGGATCCTCGCTCTCTGCTTCGGCTTTTGTTTCCTCTGTTTTCCCGCTCTGAAGTAGAGGTGCACCGATCTGATATCTGGATCCAATATCGGCCCCGATATCATTAAAATAGACGGATCAGGTATCAGAAAAGGCAACCTGTACCTGAGGCTATCCTTTTCCTTTACATCTATTGCTACGTGAGCTACATCACACGTCATGGAGCGAAGGAGAGAATCTGCTGTGTGTGCTGCACAGTTGTTTATTTTTGTTCATCATTGCATTAATCTGTTTCATCTGGTTTCATTTTATCTTAGGAAAGAACTGTGTAGCCATCGATGCCTGATGCTTCTAGTCTTTTCTGTTCTACCTGTAGAGGTATATAGCTGTTTAGCTCAACCATGGTATCGGATCTGTATCGGGTATCAGCTGATACTCAAAGCCACAGCATCGGGATCAGAACTGAAAAGGCCGGATCGGTGCATCTGTACTCTGAAGACGAGTTCCTGAACCTGAACCTGAACCTGGTCTCTGATCAGGAGCTGATACCAAAGCCAAGCCATTACCAAAGAAATGCAGCGTCTGGTTACCAACACAGCTCAGATGAAGACAGTGAGGAAGAGTATCTGATGGTTTGCTCTGTTAACTGTGTTCACAGTGTGGAGGAGCACATTAACCCTTTAACAGCAGACCACCTGCAGACGGCTGCTGGAGATCATTGTTTGCATGATTCTCTTTAAACTGATCTAAAATCAGCGTCAAACTAAAGCTCTGGTCTTTGGACATTTCTAATCAATAACCTGCTTTATGTCACTGCACACTGCCAGACACTCAGCTCTGCACGTGCATCTATCAAATGTCTATTTTATTAGCAGCATGGCCGACTGTCAGTCACATGGCTTGTTTTTAATACATCTGACTGAACATAATGACTCTTGTGTTTTATCTGTTTTCACTTTGTGCTGACATGCAGTTTGTTGTTGTTGTTGTTGTTTTGTGTTATTGTATTGTTCTGATGCTCAGCTGTTGCTTGCTGACTTTCATGGCTCCTGCTCCATCTCTATGTTTCCACGCCGTCTCTGTCCTCTGATATTTTTATCCATTTATTGGTTTCAAATCTGGCCATAGGACTGCAGTTGAAAATGAGCCAGCTGGCTAACACATTCACAGAAATGTTGATTAACGTGTGTGTTGTTATAAATAAAATAAATCTAAATAAACAATAAGAACCACAATAGCTGTAACACGTCTTCTTTGAGCAGCAGAAAGAAAAGGCTTCTGTCCTCATCGTGTCATCGTCTTATGTGCCGTGCTCTTGGAACATTCTGCCGTAATAATCAAAGTATTTCCCTGATAATTTCCTCATCATGGCTGCAGGAGATCACTGTTCACATAATCCTGTATGTATCCATGTAAAATAAGAAACACAACAGTTAGACCACTAATTCATTTGGCTGCAGACAGCTAAGGCGTCTGTGTTCTCCATCATCACATCATGACCTCACTTTACCTTATGTGCTGTGCAAACGTCATATTTCACTTTAATCATGCCAGTATTGCCCTGCACTGGTCGGTGCAGATCGTTGTTTGTTTAATTCTGTTTAAATAAATATAAAATAAAAACTATAGCAGTTAAAACATTTGTTCTTTTGCAGCAGCAAGTTAAGGTTTCTGTCTCCTGTATCATCATGTTATATGCTCATAATGACGTCACTGTGCTACGTTATGTGTGGTATGTGATTCTTGTTGAGGTGTCACAGAGTTACTGTGCTCACCAACAAATGTACACATCAGGGAGAGAAATGAGATCAAGTTGAATTCAGCCTCATATTCAGAGACTGTATCAGCATACAGTGCAGTAAGGACTGATCACAGCTTCACTGGAGGCGTTTGAGGTTTAATTTCCTGTTGGATGAAGCTATTCATGTCTTCTCTACATGTATAGAACAAACATGCCGCTGCAGACGAAGTCAGAGGCTGCAGACTGAGATTGTTTCAACCAGATGTCACATTTATTTCAGCCCCCTCCCCCTCTCCTACGCACTTTGGGTAAATGGGTTATTAACACAAATAATTGCCCCAGTTGTTGCAGTGAAATCATGTTTGGAGGCATCAGTAAAAATAACAAAAAAAAAAAAAAAACAGGTCACCATGGAGACTGGATGCTGCTGCCTGCAGTGCCGGAGGGGTGACCACCCTGCTGTGCACTGTCTCCATTTAGAGCTGCACACCAAGATTAATTGGCTTTTAGATACTGAATGACACATTAACTCTGATTGTCTTTGACTTTCTACATCGTAGTTATTTTCAGTTCATTTACTGAACTTAAACACGACATGACCGTTTGTGTTTCTGTTACTCACCGTGTGAAACACTGAATTCATTAAGAAAACTCTGTTTAACTCTCGAGCCTCCGCGTTAACGAAAAATCCAAATACAGCAAACCATCATCATCCTCACTGTGACCTCGTCACATGTCCACGTTTGGTCATGGACTTTCCACGTCCACATATGACGTCCAAGGTACCCTGGGTGTGTTGGTTGTTGACGTTCTGGGACGCCGTGTCAACTTCAGCCTGTTACATGCATTGTCTGTTTTCAAAATACACTTCTGTTTTCACAGGAAATGTACAGTTTGCATACAGTCTCTTTCAAAATAAAAGCACTACGTCAGTACAACACCACCAGCTGATCTTTTTTTCCCTCAACAACAAATACATGGTTGGGTTTAGGAAAGGGTTCAGCTTTACAGTCTCACAGGAAGTGAACAGTTGGTGGTTGTTGGACCCATCCACCACCCCTCCAGTCCGCCCTACTTGGACTTCTGCCACCTTAACTTTTGTAGTTGTCCCAGTGTGTTTCCCCCCAACGCTGCCAGGTGCTGTTGAACAATAATGGTGACCGGCTGCGTATCATGTATCATGTATTTGTCAACGACTTCGGAGAGAGACCTGGTTGGGCAAACATTCTTCATAAATTGAAGTAACTTACAAAAAAAACCCCACTTCCACCTATGAGTAGACCACACTGAGCACGCTCAAGCTCATGAGCTTCAAATGTCTGAGGCAGGTTACTCAGCTGTGCCTGAGACAGTTTGTACTGACGGGTTTTAATTTCTAATGTTTTACATTAAAGTCATGTGTCTGAAGTCCTGATCATGTGACTGGATGAATGAGATTGGATTATGCTGCATGAGTTGTGTGAGAGTTTGTAAACTGATGTTTTGATATAGTTTTGCTGCTGTTACACGTCGTCTCTGTTCACTTTAATTCATCAAAAGTTTTGCTTGTTTTTTTCTGCACAAACTGCATAAAATCCAAATAGTAATGAATAAGAAATTATAAATGTGTCAGGAGAGGTCCAGAAGCCTCAGGCTGACACAAACAGACCTCTCCTCAACTTCAGGAGAAAAACAGACAATGACAAACAAAAAGGAAAAAAGCAGATGAAAGAACTAAACTAACATTATACAGAAAATAACAATAAACGATAAATGACAACATCATGAGTTAAATGTAAAGATAATTTCCTGATTAGCTCTTTACAACATGTCCCGTGTGTGTAAGAAATGGACTAATAAGCATTTAAAAACGTAATTCAAAAAGTACTTTGGTGAGAATTTCCAGTGATTTAGCAATTTTCTATTCATTTATTTTTTCATCAACCAAAAAACGAGTTTAATAAACTCGAGAAATTTATTTTCCATCTACTGACACTGGAGCATAGTCCATCATCGTCCCTCCTGCTACTTGATGCAAATATGATGAAATTTAATTTTTAACATTTAATTAGAGCTTATTGACTTTGGATTCTTCGTTTATTTGGAGCCACGAGAGAAAACCATAAGACGTGGTGAGTAACTGACAAACAAATGATGAGGCTGCAGGTGAAGTGCTCCTGTAATTTACTTGATTAATTACTTGATTGTAATTTACTTGATTATTTTAATTTCTTGCTAATTTATGTTTTTTTACCTCACTACGTGTTTCAACACCTTTAGCTAGTAATTCATATTTACATGAACAGTATGCACAGAGTCTATAAGCACATGCTCGTATGGTATGATGCAGTATTACACTACTCATCCACCAAGCAGGAAACAAAGTGTCTCACATTGGCTCTGAACTGAAGAAATACAACATTAAAATGCTCTTACACGTGTTGTGTACATGTGTTGGTGAAATCAGGATATTAAACTGTGAGTAGAGAAGGACTCTGCATAATGAGCACCTTTATAAGTACATTTAACTGTTAATACTTATGTATTTATTTTTACTTCATGGAGTATTTTGAGACTGTTGCATGTCATGAACACTTTACGTTCCATAAACAGAATAAAAACCTAAACTAAATGGTTCATATCACACCATAATGTGTCGTATGCAGCTCTTTATTTTAGAGTTTTTAGAAATGTGCACTTTTTATCAGAACGTCTCCTCTGAAGACATTTTATACTAAATGTGCATTCATTCAGTAACTGTTTCTACAGCAGCGTCTGTTTATGTGAGCGGAGGAGTTAAAGTCGTTAACACATCAATAAACATTTATATCTGCGTACAGCCACATTACAGTGTGTAATAAACCAGTTATTACATGTTTATGCACTGATTATAAATATTAAACAGGAGGGTTGTTACAGCAAAGTGCTGCTGCTGTCTTGAATGTGAGTAGGTGGGTGCAGACTACATCCTGGTTTACCACATATTTTATAAATCAGACTCTGTCCTGGATCACTGGAGTCATATACTGTGTGTTTGAGGTATTTAATCCCTGACATCTGATGTAACAAACACAATCATACAGTACAACACACATATCATCATACTGGCAAATATAATTACTCTCATCTTTTCAAATGGATAACAACGCAGCAATCAGGCTCCATAAAGCCAGCGGCCGTGACTAATGGCTGATTGTAAAGTAGCCACCAGAAGCCAGCGTCCTAATGCAGCAGCATGTGGCAGCTTTATTACAGCAGTAAGAGCTGATGGACTGTTCTGGAGTCAGATTACGGGCATGACGCTGATGTGTGGCCACACACTCGCCGCCTCACATAAAACAGCATTGTTGAAGCTGTCATGTTTATTTTCTACAGCGCCTGTAAAAGCATGTGGGCTGTTTTTAAGGTGGGACACGTCCGTCCATTCATCCTGTTCAGGGTCGCACGGGGCCGGGGATTATCCCAGCATGCACTGGGGGAGAGGCAGGGTGTTCAACACACTCAGACTCACACAGTCACAGTGTGTGTGCGCCTAAATTCTCCTAAAAAGCATGTTTCAGCACTGTGTGTGTGTGTGCATGTGTGTGTGTGTCTGCACACAGACAGTCTCTGTCAGACAACCCTGATCCAGGACCTGCATGCTGTCAGGTGACGGTGCTGAACATCCACCTGGTTTGTCACCACTGATACAGGACAACACGGCTGCCATCCAGATGTGACGACTGTAAACTACTGACCCTGTTAGTTTACCCATTATGCTGCGGTGTGAAACTAAAACCTGTTCTCATTCCCAGGGCATCAAATGCAGACAGTGAGAGTCTCTCTCCATGGGATATTTAAAAATAGCAGCTTTGTGCATTTAGTCCTTCTCAGGCAAGCTCAGGGGTTTAGTGTTGCTGTAGCCCACAGGAAGTGAGGATTAGAATATATGACCTTCACATAATCCGCTCCAAATTAATCTATATTTTTAAAGTCATTACTAAAAGTGTGTGTCATATAAAAACTAAAGTGATGGTCAAAGTTGTCACAGTGAAATTTAAGGTGTGCTGATGGATTCACGTCATCAACTCATGCATTGAGTAACATTACAAGTTAACGTTCCACCTTAAAAGTTGCCGGCAGTCGGCCCAGTGAATGAAGTTATTTTTTTCTCTTTCATTTTATAGTTGTAGTTTACTGATGTATGAACAGAGGTTACATAAAACCAGAGTGAGCGTCCTCTACTGACCAATCAGACTGCAGGGTTTCTAGCTCCACCTTTTAGTACCAGATCTGTGTGCTAGGTACCCCAACAGAGGGGGGACCAAACATGGGGACGCTAAGGAACGCTTCTGTTGGGACCATCCACAACTTTCACTGTGGAGACAGAAACAAAGCGACTGAACCGAACTGAACTGAACTGTACAGCTCGGTGGAAACAGGGCTTCAGAATCCCCGATCAGAGCTAAATGACGACAAAGAGACTCAAAACAGCCTCAGAGAAACTCAGAACAACTAAAAAGAGACAAAGAGATGAGAAAAGTTTTGTGTCTTTCAGTCTTAACTTGTGAAGAGCAGAACACGTCACTCTGCAAGAGTCAGTCAGTCGCCGCTGGGCTGAACTACGTCGTTCAGATCTCAATATTAAAAAGCTTTTAACACATTTTTAAATGAATGTAGTTTTGGGGCACCTGAGGGTTGGGATCCGGATCCGGTTCTTTTTTGGAACCGGTTCCATCACATTTGGAGTAAAGGTTCCTGCAAACGGTTCCTAGATTGTAAAAAAAAAAAACAAACAAAAAAAAACGTCACGTGTATTTCTATTAGAGTGCGGCACGGGCTGCATATTTCTGTCCGAACCCGACTGAGCCCGACATTATTTAATCACTAAAGCACTGAGTTTGTGTCACACAGTTGTCATGGTTACAGGCTGTTTAACAGGCCGGGCGTGCGCCGGGTGCTCAGCGGAGAGGGAGACCTCCGTGTTTGAGACGGGAGCGGGCGGCGGGAGGTCCGATGCTTCCAGCGAGGGGAGAGGGAGAAACAAACAGCCAGTGTGTGTGTGTGTGTGTGTTGTGTTCAGGTGTTGTCACGTAAATAACAGTGCCCAAGCATGAGTGCATATAAGTATTTTTTATTACATTGCTGTGGTTAATTTGAGGTAATAGTGTTACTGTAGAAATCAGAGAATCACTTTCTGTTGTTATATATTCTCAGGGAGATGATACAAGCTCTAAATCTGAAATACACACCACACACAAATGTGTATTTTCATCTAATTGTACTGTGCAACAGTTAGAATAAAGTTTTTGTATTTGTATGATTGCATTTGTGTTTATTATATACTTGTTTAAGTATAGCAAGTATAATGAATATAATGTAGGAATCGGTAAGAGGAATCGGAATCGTTAAAATCCTAACGAGTTCCAAGCCTAAACACAAATCAGATTAGTTTATACTGAACACGTTACTGACAGGTGCAGAATCAACATCTGTCAGAATGTGATTTACCAACATTTTAGAAACAACACTTGTGGATCTGAGTTCAGTTTGGGCTTTCTGGTTTTGTAAAGTGTTTTATAATCAGCCTGAAGTCGCAGCTGTCTCTGTGAAATGACTCAGTGTTTGTCCACAGGCTGACCGTTCTCAACATCACATTTAAATCTGCTCAGCGAGTTTTTCAGATTTCCTGCTGACAAATAAGTAAAACTATATTTCCTAGTGCAGATTAGTTGTTTATAGACACAACATTTAGGAGACATGGTTGAAGATGTTACAACAGATGGTGAGCTCGTCCTCAACACTACATGACGTGGCAACCAATCAGCTACTGGCAGTTTAACCGTGACGCTGTCAGCCTGAGCACCATGACACCTCACACAGGTCTGTAGAGCTCAGAGGAGCCCACACACACACACACACACACACACACACACACACAGGTTCATTACTATGAGACAGAAGTCCAGTTAAATGACTCCAGCGGTGTGTTTGTCACTGTGGGCAGTAAACTGTGTGTCCTCATCTGTTTGTGAGGACTCACACTGAAGCTGAGCGTGTTGATTCATTATCATCTCCACACAGATACAATGAGGGCAGAGATGTGAACCTTCCTTCTGTGGAGCGACAGAGCTCACTGCTGAGATGCCGCGCCGCCACACAGACAGCTGCATGTTTTATTCATGTGTGAAACGCCAAAACACTGATTGGTGTCTGTCCATAACGAGCTGCCACACTCACACACATCAAAGGTCTGTTCTGGCCTCCAGTCGAGAGGTCAAAACTCTGATATCAGATACAAACAGCAAAAATCTAACAGGGACATTTAATGACGACGTGATGTCATCATACAAAACAATACTGACTTCAGTGAAAATCACACAGCTCAGCTGACAGCAGGCAGATCCACGTTTTACCCCCAACATCGACTTGTTTCCCTCCATACTGCAGCCTCTCCTCATCTCAAGTATGAACACTGTTCAGCGGCAGCTGTGAGAAGTGCCTCACCTGCAGTCGCTGACAGAGACACAAAGCTACAAAGAGACGGTAAATGACCACAGTGAGATGCAAACTGAGCCCAGAGAGACGCAAGACAACTACCAAAATACTCAAGATAAAGACATGCAAAAAAATAAATGATGGAATGATGAAAACCACAAAGACACAAACTGACCATCTAAAGACTAAAGCATGGCTACAAAGAGACGCAAATCATTCAACAAGAGATGCAAAGCAACCACAAGGGGAGAGAACAGCTGCAGAGAAAAGTGAAACAATCAAAAAGAAATGCAAGACAAGTTTTGTGTCTCAGTTTTGGACTCTAACTTGTACCCAGCAGAACGCTGCACTCTGCAGCAGAGAGGTGGCTCTGGGTCGAACCCGCCTTCCAGATCTCATCACTAAAAAGCTTAAAAGAATACTGAGACGTGACGGTACAAGTATTACCCTTCTAGTTTCTAATTTCTTTGCAAACAGAGGAAAATACTGATCATTCCTTTGTGCTGATGGTTCAAAGAAACCCTGACCTCCTCTGAGCACCTTTAATATCCATCAGTTTTGGTGAATCTCTGCGTGTCTGAGTCATTAGGGGAGTTTGAGAGAATAAAGCTGTCTGCTGGTGTGTCTTGTCTCCACGCCTGCTGCTCGGAGGGAACAGAGCGAGTCAATCATCCTGAAAGGGCACAGAAGGCGCGTTCATTATGTAATTGAAGGTTTAGTTGGAGGGGGCACAGATGATCCCAGTGTCTCTGTGGTTTGAATTATAATGTGTGAAGGGAGGGAAGTCACGGCAGAGACGAGAGAACAAAGAGTTACAGTGACGACAAATGAGGCGCTGCACCGTTTCATGTCATGAAATATCAGTCAGATAAGTATCAATAATCAGCCTGGGAGGAAGAGAGGAGGAGGAGGAGACGTGTGTGAAGAAGAAGACGAGGTAATATGTTCATTAGTGGTTTCAATCCATACTCTTAATAGAAGAGGTTCATTAGTGGTGAAGGTCCACACTTTCATATCGGGCCACTGATTGCTGTGAGTTATTGACTGTAGCCCGCAGAGACGTGTGAGCTTCTGTTCTAACACCAATGCAGCGATACCTTCCCAGCAGCCTGCACCAGAGCACACCGAGTGTATGCAACAAGTCAATGTGTGATAAATAGAGTTCATTAGAGCTGTGATATTGGCTCTGCCTCCACCTGAGGTCAGTCTGAAGGAATCATCTCCACCTCCGTCTCTCTCCTGCTGTTGGAAATCAGAGGAGCGCTCGTTTTGTTCTCTGCTGGAGGACTGAATGCTCACGTTTTTCCAACTTCACACCATCGCAAAAATCAAACCATTCCTCATTTTCAAGGACCTAGAAAAAGTCATCCATGCTTTCATTCCCACCTGTTTGGACTACTGCAACTCTCTTTACACTGGAATTAATCAGTCATCTCTCTCCCGTTTACAACTGGTACAAAACGCTGCAACTTTTAACCCCTCACTCCACCTCCAGACCCCTCAGCTCGGCTAACCTAGGGCTTTAACTGTTCCACGCACTTATTTCAAACTCAGGGGTGACCGTGCCTTTGCGATCGCAGCGCCCACACTCTGGAACAGCACCCCCCCCTCTGTCAGACTTGTCCCCTCCATCGACTCTTTTAAATCAAAGCTAAAAACGTTCCTGTTTACCAAAGCTTTAGAGTCCTCCTGATGGTGCCTATGTGTTGATCTATGTTGGTTGCTGTTTTTGTTCTGTTCATTATTTCACTTCACGTGTATCTCTTTTATTCATTTTTAACTGTAGGTACAGCACTTTGGTCAGCTTGGGTTGTTTTTGAATGTGCTTTATAAATAAATTTGCCTTGACTCTGTTAACATGGAGCGCTCATCAGCCGGCAGCCAGTTTAAAACCAACAAACTCCAGCGTTCACACAGATGTTCCATCATGTTTCACCCCGTTCCCAAGACTTTATGTAAGTACTGTAAAACAGGCCACACATCATTAAACAAGCTCTTCTCAGGCTCTTACAGATACACAAACTGATGGTGCTCAGGATAAATGTAGAAATGCAGTTTAATCTTTTCTTTGTTTAATCTTATATTCAAAAGCAGAAATGTCCTGACGCTGTTTTTTCCTCAGAGTCTTCAAACATTGGATTTTTTAATAAAAAGATGGTTCTTTTATTATCCTGAGGGAAAATCTCATCTCACTTATTAATTCTGATTTTCAAAAATTCCTTTAATATAAAACAGAGATTTCTGTCTGTTGATTAGTTTTTCACTCATAATCACACATTCAGTTCATCGTTTTACCTTTTGTTTTTTTAAAGCGTCTCGACGCAACCTCAGAAAAATATGTGTAAAATGTTTATTTTCTGTGATACTGCTGTCTGCTTTGAATTTGGATGACGCTAAGTGCTAACAGCTAACTGCTAGCTGCTAACAGCTAAGTGCTAACAGCCACCACTGCAACTAACAAACTCCGCAAATCCATTCAGCAGCTCCACCATCCACAGTCAGACACACACGGCTGATTATTTACTGCTGAATTACAGCTCACAACTCGCACCAACCCAAACATCCTGGTGCAGACTATTTACTGGAGTTTACCAGCCTGTCGCTCATCAGGCATCTGAAGATCATTACAAGCAGAACTGTTCTCAGCGGTCAATGTTCGATAGTCCCTCACTAACATTTATATCACGTCTCTTCAACAAAAATGAAACATACATTTCATCTTAGTTTTTATTATCAGGATCTATTTTTAGCTCGTCGTCGTCTCATCTTCGTCGTGGAAAAAAGGTTGCTGAACAAACATTTTCATCAAAGTTTTTGTCAACAAAATTATCACTGCATAAAATGCAAAAGCAGAACGGGATATGTTGTAGATGTTGCGGGTACTGCATCACCCAGATGTGCCGATCACAGACTTCTTTCTATAATGTAGTCTGTGATGACATCACAAAACCTTTGGATGATATTTTTCTGTTGGCACCCTGCAAAGTGAAGCGCTGTGGATGAATGAAAAATGAAAACAGTTATCTCAGCTGATGACTTATTACATGACACTGCACATGTAACAATGTCACCTGAAATCCTGTTGGTATCAAGTTATATTACTCCACTACTGCTAACACATGATATATTACTGTAATCTATTACCCCTAACACTGGTCAAACTGACATGCCAACAGCACTTACACTGAGTGTTACCTTTCAATAGAGACCATGTGTGTGTGCACGTGCTCAGAGTGGTTCAAGAACAGCTTTCAGTTCACCTTGGGTCTGCCTTGCATGGGCATTTTAGTTAAAGGTTACAGGAGTGAGGTCCAGATGTGCGTGCGGACTCTGACGAGCTGAACGATCAGACGACACTTAGAGAGGCGTCTGTAAAAAATTCACCTAAAACAGTGATTGAGGAGGACAGGACGCAGGGTCAGTGATGCATCTGTCTGTTCATCACAACCCTCACAGGCCGAGGAGCCGAGGTAAAGACGTCCGTCCGTCCACACGTTATTTTATCACCACACACACACACACACACACACACACACACTGACCTGTGCACTTCCTGCTGCTCTCGTCCTTCTTTGACGAGCTCATCAGTTTGCAGTTGAAGTTCTCCTCCCAGTACTCAGCAAACCACACGTTCCTCCTGTTGTTCTCCAGAGTCCGCGACATGAAGTACGCATCGAACCCTGAAAGACAAACAAACAAACAAACAACAGGTCAACACAACAAGAAGAGCCTTGTTCATTAGGACTGTTTAACAGCCAGAGTCAGGCCAGAGCAGAGTGTGACAGCAGCACTCGAGTGTGAACAGACACAACAGATAAGATGTTTCTTAATGTACAAGTGTTGATTTGCTCCGTTTTCATGTCGTTCATCTGACGTCCTCTGATGGACGAGTTCAGCTCTTCAACAGACACAACGGAAACATCATCAGATAAATGACGACGGCCAAGATTCTTCTCTTCTGGACGTTCTCACTGGTGAACATCGCCTTGTGTGTCGCTGCCCAAACACACAGGAAGACAACAGGAAGTGTTGGTCACAAGATGTCTGGCAGGACACGAAGACTCCACAGGAATGAATAAAACCAGAAATAGCTCCACACACATAATAAGCTCTCTGCGCCGATCACAAAGGGCTCAGAGATGTAGAAGGTGGTGTGTAGGTTTCTAATCACATAAGTCCATTAAGAGATTATCGGTAACTATGACAACATGCAGACTTTAAAACAGGTCAGAGGCAACAGAAAATAAAATCATTCAACCTGGAACAAACAAAACAAATTATAAAATGATGTCAGAACAACACATCAGTTTGAATCCAGATGAACACCAACTGTGTGCTGCAGTGTTTCACATCGTCTCTTTGTCTTTTGTCCGCAATTATTATTGTTTCAATAAAAAAAAAACAAAAAGAGCAGCAAACACGAGGGCGCCAGTCAGAAGCAGCCAACAGTAGGGCTCGGCCAAAAGAACAGTTTTTAATATGGCTTCAAAATATGTGATTTCAGGCAAAATAACAGGCAGTGTTGAGCAGCAACGTGTTGCAGTCATGATATTCTTTACAAGTAACGAGTAGTGGAACTAATTACTAATAACATGTCAGTGATATTATCACAGTTACCCCCCAAAAACTAAACATCTGGTGACAACTTTACTTTTGTTATCACATCACTGTTCCCTTGAAATACAACAACCACATCAGCAGATTCATTTTCGTGATCATTGCACAGAGCAGCACGTCACAGAGCAACATGTCGCAGAGCAGCACGTCACAGAGCAGCACGTCACAGAGCAGCACGTCACAGAGCAACACGTCACAAAGCAGCACGTCACAGAGCAGCACGTCACAGAGCAGCACGTCACAGAGCAACACGTCACAAAGCAGCACGTCACAGAGCAGCACGTCACAGAGCAGCACGTCACAGAGCAGCACGTCACAGAGCAACACGTCACAAAGCAGCACGTCACAGAGCAGCACGTCACAGAGCAGCACGTCACAGAGCAACACGTCACAGAGCAGCACGTCACAGAGCAGCACGTCACAGAGCAGCACGTCACAGAGCAGCACGTCACAGAGCAACACGTCACAGAGCAACACGTCACTGAGCAGCACGTCACAGAGCAGCACGTCACTGAGCAGCACGTCACAGAGCAACACGTCACAGAGCAGCACGTCACAGAGCAACACGTCACAGAGCAGCACGTCACAGAGCAGCACGTCACAGAGCAGCACGTCACAGAGCAACACGTCACAAAGCAGCACGTCACAGAGCAGCACGTCACAGAGCAGCACGTCACAGAGCAGCACGTCACAGAGCAGCACGTCACTGAGCAGCACGTCACAGAGCAACACGTCACAGAGCAGCACGTCACAGAGCAGCACGTCACTGAGCAGCACGTCACAAAGCAGCACGTCACTGAGCAGCACGTCACAGAGCAGCACGTCACAGAGCAGCACGTCACAGAGCAACACGTCACAGAGCAACACGTCACAAAGCAGCACGTCACAGAGCAGCACGTCACAGAGCAGCACGTCACAAAGCAGCACGTCACAGAGCAGCACGTCACAGAGCAGCACGTCACAGAGCAACACGTCACTGAGCAGCACGTCACAGAGCAGCACGTCACTGAGCAGCACGTCACTGAGCAACACGTCACAAAGCAGCACGTCACAGAGCAGCACGTCACAGAGCAACACGTCACAGAGCAACACGTCACAAAGCAGCACGTCACAGAGCAGCACGTCACAGAGCAGCACGTCACAAAGCAGCACGTCACAGAGCAGCACGTCACAGAGCAGCACGTCACTGAGCAGCACGTCACAGAGCAGCACGTCACTGAGCAGCACGTCACTGAGCAGCACGTCACAAAGCAGCACGTCACAGAGCAGCACGTCACTGAGCAGCACGTCACAGAGCAGCACGTCACAAAGCAGCACGTCACAGAGCAGCACGTCACTGAGCAGCACGTCACAGAGCAGCACGTCACAGAGCAGCACGTCACAGAGCAGCACGTCACAGAGCAGCACGTCACAAAGCAGCACGTCACAAAGCAGCACGTCACAGAGCAACACGTCACAGAGCAGCACGTCACAAAGCAGCACGTCACAGAGCAGCACGTCACTGAGCAACACGTCACTGAGCAGCACGTCACAGAGCAGCACGTCACAAAGCAGCACGTCACAGAGCAGCACGTCACAGAGCAACACGTCACAGAGCAGCACGTCACAGAGCAGCACGTCACTGAGCAGCACGTCACTGAGCAGCACGTCACAGAGCAACACGTCACAAAGCAGCACGTCACAGAGCAGCACGTCACTGAGCAGCACGTCACAGAGCAGCACGTCACTGAGCAGCACGTCACAGAGCAGCACGTCACAGAGCTTCTTGATGCTAGGTAGCCAGTTAGCACATGAACAACACAATCAGAGCATATTTACCATGCGCCAGTGAACAATAACACAAACCATCAGGAAATGTTTCTGCTGAAGAGAAAAATATTCTGACCTCATACAGCATGTTGGTTTTGGACTTTAGCTCCTCCTCCTTTACTCAACTCACTTCCTGTTTCTGTGCTCCTCACCTGAGCTCAGCTGACAGTGATTTCATTCACCGATTGATCCGTTAAATGAAGGTGATACAACAGATAAAATAACTGAGTAAATATTTGCTGTTACAGCGAGCAGACTGACTGACTGGTTCTGTGAGGATCATATTGACAGGACAGGAGCAGGAGTTTCATCAGAGCTGAACGGATAATGAACAGTTTAAACCCACTCCTCATCAAATCACTTCAGTCTGAATAAATAGATCATATTTCAAAAAATAAAGCATCAGCAATCAAGTCAGATTCATTTCTGTCTCTGCTGACAGCTCCTGCACTCCATCACTCACATCGTCACAACAGTCAGAGGAGGAAATTGAGTTAGAAGAAGAAGAGTCTTTTATCTTAAGAAGTGCTCTTCATCATGTCTCTATTCTCCCTGGAAGGATTGTCTTCAGGATGATAGGCAGCCTCTGATGTCCTTGACACCTCTCATGATGTCACTGACGCATACATTTTAATAATTTCTGACAGGCTAAAATTAGGATCTTGACCTCTATAAGTTTCTCTGCGTGGAGCTCCAAGTCAGCAGAGTGGAGGACGGCCGGAGGATTGTCAGGGAGGACGAGGAGGAGGAGGAGGAGGCGGAGGGTGGTGGGGGTTAAAGGCTCACATGAAAGAGAAAAATAGAAACGACGACAAGAGAATAAAACCTGAAAAGACTCCATTACAGTGAGAGATGTAATTCATAATTCATTCAGAGATGTGATCTGGCTGATAGTGACTCCTCTTCCTCCTCCTCATCCTCCTCTTACCCCTCGTCCTCCTGTAACTGTGGTTTTCAAATTTATTGTAAAAGACTGTCTGATGTTTCTGCTGTGATTATTTTATGTTCTGTGTTGATTTGCTATCAACTCTAATGAACCAATCAGCAGCCACAGAAGCTAAACAACGTGCTGCTGTGGGCGGGGCCACAACAAAATGTGTTCTAGCCACCCAGTCTCACTCAGAAGTTGCCAAAAACCACCGCCTGGAAAAAGTCGTCCTTTCACATCAGCATGATACATGGCTGGTTGACATTTAACAGTGCTCAGCGACATCGGTGGAAACACATCGGTGACAACAGTGAAAGTTAAGGGGCCGGAAGTCTAAGTATGGCAGGCGGGAGGGGTGGGTGACTTTCACCCAGCAGGTCGGTGTTCACTTCCTGTAAGATTCTAAAGACAAAACATCAGTTGGTGGTGTTGTACCGACGTAGTGCTTTTATTTTGAAAGAGACTGTATGCAAACTGTACATTTCCTGTGAAAACAGAAGTGTATTTTGAAAACAGACAATGCATGTAACAGGCTGAAGTTGACACGGCGTCCCAGAACGTCAACAACCAACACACCCAGGGTACCTTGGACGTCATATGTGGACGTGGAAAGTCCATGACCAAACGTGGACATGTGACGAGGTCACAGTGAGGATGATGATGGTTTTAGCCCCCCTTAAAACAACAGTGGTAAAATCATTGTTGAACATCAGCTGATGTTGCTGCAGTGAGATACCTGACCAGGTGCGTTTGTTTATCTCACAGCGTCACTGTCCACATACGGCGTGTGTTCCGTCTGTTGTATTTCCTCCATCATCGAGAATATTCCCACGCTGCTGATTTATTCCCAAGTAAATAATTTTCTTAGACTTTCAAAATAATAGCATATTCTAAAGATGACGATATACACTGATGTTTTCACTTTGCACTGATCATACTGGATTGTTGATCATTTAATCGATATATCGATCCAGATCCCTGTGTAGCACCTTCATTTTTAAAAAGCTCTGCGTGCTCGCTGACGATCTGCTGCTTCTGTGGTTTCTATTGTGTAAACTCTGCAGCTCACAGTCTCTTTGTCGTCTGTGTTTCCTTTCTTGTTGCACTTTATAAATAAAGTTTACTTACTCTATTGTAAACACACACTTTAATTTTACATCCTCTATTTATTCTTTATACCATGGTCTGGGTGAATACTCAATTCTGATTGGCTGCAGGGTGTCTGTTAAAAGGTGTTATAGGACAGCTAAAAAGACGTTCTGGTCAAATTTCCTGATGACAGGTTCTAAATTATTGCGCTGGCTCAACTGCTAGTTTGTAACCATAGCAACGGAGACTCAGAGCAGAGGCAACGGATTACAACGGGCATCATGAGTGATTTTATCGTTTCATTTAATTTGTTTGGTGAATTTGATAAATGTGATGACTGGGATGCAGAAGAAGGAAACTCGTCAGATCATGACTGTTGGTGTGAGCGCAGCCTGCAGGCTTATTGGGCTCCGTCAGCGCAGGAGAGACGAGACTGGAGCAACATGTTGTCGTCTCCAAATGTCCCAACAAGCAGTGCTCAATCTGTCAATCTCCGTCCTTCAAATGCCACTATGATGGACATACCCGTATCACTTTCAAATGCCACTATGATGGACATACCCATATCACTTTCAAATGTCACTATTAATGGTAATGTAGCATTTATTTATCTGTTTTGTTTGTTTTATTTGTTGCAATTAAAAATGATTTTGACTAGCCTACTATTTGGATGTTGGTTATTTGAAACAAATTTTCTTGGGCCTATAAATGAACGCCACTGAATCATGAAAGTAATATCTCAAGTTTTTTTTTTCCACGTCATCCTCTGACCACCAGAGTGTGTAACACACAAGCGGTAAGAAGTGCACTGGCTTTCTGAAATAATCATCTTCTGAATAATATCAGGTAACGTTTAGCCATCATCTCCCTTCTCTTCACTGATCAGAGTCGCTGTCTACGCTGTGGCCACAGCGGGTTTCCATGGCAACGCCTGTGAACTACAGAGATTAAATAGTCCGCTCAGCTGTGGCTTCTGAAAAACTCCTGATTTTAACTGTAAAACACATTAAAGCATAAATAATTGATTTAATATTCATTTCTTTGGTTAGTGACCATGGTGTAAGCGGGTTAATGCCCTTCGCGTCGGACGGTTCACGCCTCCGTGTCGTCCATTAATTCCTGATAATGGACACCTCATCGGGCATTAACCCTTACATATCTCACAGCTCCTTCTGTATATCATTCTGTGTCTGACTCCAGACGTCGCCGCTTTTTAATCGTCTCAGTTCCTCCACTCGGTGCAAAGACAATAAGGTTTAATCTAATCTGATCTAATAATTCCTTTCTTTGTTTCAGACTACCATCTTCCCATGTTCCCTCTGGCAGCTGCAGACGCTCCTGATGTGTACCTGGTTAGGAATCCGTGCTGCCCGCCAGCTCTGCATCTGTCACACATCAGTCACTGAAATTACAGACTCTCTCCAGGAGGAACTCATCATCTCTCTGCGCTGCCTCGCTGATGCAGGCGTCTCTCTTTACTGTATATTCCTTCTGTTAGCGGAGCTTCAACTCGACAGACGGGCAGCATGGAGGCAGGAAGTGGGGCAGCTGCGATGGCGATCTCTCCAGATACTCTGACTGTGCGGGCCGCAGAGGGACAGCTGTGCTGCTAACATCTATTTAAAGATTTCTTTACTGGGGAAGATGAATAATGAAGGTAAACAGATGCATTCAGCTGTTATTTCACACACAGCTTTCAATAACCACAAACAACAGGAGGACACCAAACTCTTATTATGATGTAATGTCATGATTTTAAATCCACCGTACTGATACAGCTGTTACACTCGTCTATATGCGTTTACTCTCCGTGCGCGTTCTCTCCTCAGAGCGACGCAGAACAAATGAACAGACATTAAATAGTGTGACTGAAGGGCAGATTCTTCCTGCGGCATCTCCTCGCAGCTTGAAAGAAAACTAAATTAGAAATGTCCTTGTAATTACTCTTTGGAAAGGAGCATTAGTGAAACAGTACGCAGCGCTTACATTGGAGAAAGTGTGGATTCCACAATAATTGCATCTGGATGTAACCTCAAGGGCGAACACGGTGTTTGATCTTAATTTATATGAATCCCTGATGGGACTTAGCCTACTTTATGGAGCACATAATGTCAGATGTGCGTTTGTCTTCAGGTCCTGAGGAGAAGCTGCAGAATAACAGCCACCCCCACTATTGTTTGATCAACTCTCTGTTGTGAGCACGCTGCACAGAGGAACAGTTTCTCAGTGATTCAGTTTCTCCACCGCCTGCATCAGAGAGGCTTCACATCTGCATCAGCATCCTTGAAACTTACTCACACTGCAACAACCATTATTAATATTATTATTATTATTATTATTATTATTTTTATTGTTATTAATTGCTGCCTGTGAGGCCTCTCCTGAAACTGTCCTCCAAAGAAAAATGAAGCATGAAGGTGTGATCACAACAAATTATTTTTTCATGCAGCGTGATGACAAACAAAAAAAACAGTCGATGCAAAGACACGGACTGATGTGAAACCACGTGTGGCGATGCAAACAGATGTGAAAACACACGATGAAATGTAATTTGCGTGATGATGTGTGTCAGTATTGAGATTTTCTTGACGTCACTGTGATTGGATAGTTTGGTGTAACTCCACCCACAGTACCACCACCTTCTCTTGAGGCAGCCTTTGATACCCTGCTGGCCACACATTTTACTTAACACTTACTTTTTTGTTGTGTAACTCTTAGATCGACCAAATATGACTGTGTTTTCTATCTGTTCTATTTGTAAATTAAAATAAACAGATTTTAGAACAAAAAAACAAAAAGAAAACATGGAGTGTGGTGTGTGTTGCTGCGTTCCAAAAGTTGTTCATCTCAGGGCGAAGACATTGCGCCCTGAAACTATAGGAGCACTTGCACTGTGACAGCGTTGCTCCTGCTTTTGAGCACACCTACTGTGTGTCTCAGCACAGACATTTTGCAGGGCAGGTGCTCAAGTGGAAATAAAGTGCATCTCCTCCACATTTGTTTTGCAGGTGCAAAAGGGTTAAGACACACTGACACACTGTGCGCACCTTAGTGGTCTATAAAATAGACTCTCCTTCTCTGCACTCTTGACTCAGCGCAGCCAAAACTGCATGTTATTTTTAGTTAAATTAAATATCAGACACGCGGCATTGGGAATGTAAACATTATTACAAATAGAGTTTTGGTTTAAAAAGACACGTGGACGTGGGAAAGCAGTTCAGCCTCCGTCTCCGCTCACACCAGGCAGCTGATGAACCAGAATCAGCCAGAGCTGGAGGGAGACCATTTGGTTTTACGCCAGACTAGTTAACTAGTTATCAAGCTTACTGGTGGGTTATTGCCTGAGTTAGTCTGCCTGTATCGAGATGTTCTAACAGTGGTTTAATCTCACAGCAGTTGGAAACAATACTGAGGCTGAGAGCAAACACTGGTGTTGCCTGGCTGTCGTTGACGGCAGGTCAGAGAGACGTGATGCTGCTCTGCAGGGCGCTCCATCTGTGTGCAGTTACTGTGGTGGCTGTGAAAAGGGACGCTGCAGAGGGAGTGGCCAGGGCCCAACGAGGGAGGGGCCAGGGCCCCACTCAGGTGCAGTTGTCGGGCATGAAACACACTTTTAATTGAGAATTTGTGCCGACTAAAGTGTAACATTATTAAAAGAAATAGAAACAAACATGTTGTCTAGACATCTAGACAGAAGGCAGAGAGCAGGAGCTTGAGCAGCAGCTAGGGTTTGTCTGTGCACGTGTCTGTGCATGTGTCTGTGCATGTGTCTGGCACGTCTTCATCCAATGCAATGCAGACACTACTTCCTGTTAAAGTCACCTGACAGCGCTGTGTCTTCTTGTCCTCACAAATAAAAATATATTCTGATTTAGAAGCAGTATGTCATGTAGAGCAGCATATTTATCAGAGCTGGTCAGAGGAGAAACACAGCAGGGAACGTGTCTGACAGGAGGACGGAGTAAAACCAGATAATATCCATGTTGGAGCGTCGAGGTCGGTGACTTCTCCTCTCTGCAGGTTGTTTTCAGCACCTCTTGTTTACTGAGAGATGTCGAACACTTTCCAGGTCAGAGGTTTCAGTGACAGTGTGAAGGAGTGTCGGACTGCTGTGACATTTTATCCCTCCAAGTGACAACCATCACAGTGTCATCCGCTGCCGAGACTAAAGTCGGAGATTTTCAGGGTCAGATCCTGAGTGTGTGAGTCTGTCACCGCCTCTGACAACAACGCCGTCCTCTGCTTTGTTTTTCATTTCACTCTCACAGAAATCTCCACTTTCCTTTTATTCTTTAAGCAATGCCGGCGTGAGAGCTCACAGCAATTTATTTCCAGCTGGTGCTGTGCTGGAAAACTAAAAGTCAACAAGTCCTTGATTTGAACAGAGACCCTGACAAAGTGTTGATGAAAACATCAGGCAAAAGAGAAAAATAACATTTTCTAACACCGATCATTTACAGCTACCCAGAATAAAAGGTGTGAGGTGTGTTGTTGTTGTTGTTGTTGTTGTTGTTGTTGTTGTTGTTGTGAACTGCTCAGGTGCACCTGAAACATTTTCATCATGGCAGCAATCAGAAATGACAATAATTAGCGACATCCTGCAGGAGAAACATGTCAGGAGAGTTTCTGTTTGGAAGCTGATGCTGAAAAAATATGAATATGTTTTTAAATATATGTATCATGAATTATGAGGTCTCTACAAAAACTTACTGTGATTTTTATTGGTGTTAGCATGTTAATAACACTGCAATGTGACATCATCATCCTCACTGTGACCTCGTCACATGTCCACGTTTGGTCATTAACATATGACGTCCAAGGTACCCTGGGTGTGTTGGTTGTTGACGTTCTGGGACGCTGTGTCAGCTTCAGCCTGTTACATGCATTGTCTGTTTTCAAAATACACTTCTGTTTTCACAGGAAATGTACAGTTTGATACAGTCTCTTTCAAAATAAAAGCACTACGTCGGTACGACACTGCAAATTGACGCTTTTTCCTTCAACAACACACACACGGCTGAACAAAAAAATAAAAAGAACAGGGTTTGGCTTTACAATCTTACAGGAAGTGAACATCAGCCTCCTGGTTGAAAGTTGGCGGGTGTTGTTGTGCTCCGGCGTCCGGCAAAAATAGAAGTCCTGCGTATCTGTTGCGGAGGGCTCCGGAGCGCCGCAGCTGTGACGGAGCCAGAACGCAGCACAGTTGCAGCCGATGGAAACACACACATTGACTAGAATTGAAACATATCGGCTCTGCTGCCGTTCCAGAGCGCAGACGCAACCAACACGCATCTGGTGGAATTTGGGGGTAACAGCGTCTGTCAGTGTATCATACGGACGTGAAAGGATGGCATTTTCTGTAGGTTTCTAACGTCAGAAGTCACTGACCAAGCACCGCTTTTCGATGACTTTGGACAGTGGTGTAGTTGTAGTCGATGAGGGGGGTGTACTACCAGGTAGATAGGTAGGTTACGGATGAGGAAGTGGGCATACTCGCCTATATATTACAGTGGCTGTTTAGCTGATAGGTGGGTATACTGTCACTGGATAGAAAAAGAAGTGTGTATACCTGAGTATACCCTCCACTACACCACTGACTTCGGAGTGAGACCAGGTTGAATGTGTTCAGCATTTCTCAGTTTATCATTAATATGGAAACCGACCACCAATCATCCAATGATGATACAGTTTAAAACAAAACTAAACATGTGTGTTTTAGTAAACAATAAAAAACCTCATTAAAACACTGAAAGCTCCTCAGAGCTCCTCCGTGTTGATCTGGCTGCCCTCACACTGACCTGAGACGCTCTCATTACAGCCGTCATCACAGCAGAGGAAGTACTGTTTATGCCGAGAGAGGAAACAAACCAATAAGAGTTTGTTTACTCCCCTCGCTGCCAGTTATCAAGCTTTAAGTGCTCCGCTGACAGGAGCAGTGACACCACCGGGAGCCTCCTCATAATGCAGCAGTAAAGCTCTTTGCAAAGATCCGAGGCTTCTTTTCCACTCGTTAATTTCAAACGTCTTGTATCAGATAATATCCACATGAGAGCAAACACACGTTCATTCACACCCAGTCTGTATTTACAGATCTGGTTCCAGGTCGTCCTCCTTTTCTGGGCTCCATGTGATCTAAGTCCTCCAGTACAGATGATTCACCTGGAGCTGTCTGGTACCTGACGGAAACACTAGAAGAAGAAGATCTTACTACAACAACAACAACAACAACGGCTCAGCAGCAAGCTAACGGCTATAATCTAACACACGATGTGTCTCAAATCGCACACTGCTGTTTGCACTTACAGGAAGTGACCATGGCTTTTTAAACTGCCTCTCTTGTTTCTTTTTAAACAGTGCAAACAGACGGAGGAGCATTATCGCCAACATCTGACCGCTGTCTCCGCTCACACAGAAACTCACAACATCAGTGCTGATTAAAACGTGCTGCCATAGCTAGCCTAGAAGCAAGTTAGCTTGCTAATGAATGCTACTGCTAGCTAGCAAGCTAACATTAGCACTTGTGTTGTAGTTCACACGACCAAATCACCACAGACCCAACAAGCATCACTGATGGTCCACAACAGTTTTGGCACTGAGTGCAAGAACACGTTGAACTAACAGACTCCGTGTCGTCTCCAGCAGCCATGTCAAAAGTTGAGAAGTTTGTGACATCACACAGATGGCGACCATTGAGGGTGAGAAGTGTCCGTCATTCCACTCTCAACTTTTGGACTGTTTTGAGTGCGCCTGTAGTTCACTGCATTTTCCCGTACTATGCAGCGTGGACGCAAAATATGAGGTGTATGAGCTTTGAGGCACGCTGACAACATGAAAGAATGACACAGTTACAGTTGGGTGGAGTAAAGTTTGCACATGTCTGTAAATGTTTTCAACGTGTGGCAGGAGCGAGTCTGAAACTTCCTCCAGAGGTGATTTCAATCTGTCTTCACTGCCTCTTGGATGCATTTACACTGAGCTGTTTCTGATAAATAAAAAATGCACTGCTTCATATTTTACAACATTCAGAATGGATTAATTTCTATTGTAACAAACAGCAAAACAGTATCAAAGAAGATAAGAAGAAGAAAGAGAAGAGGGAGGAAGTGACATTTAAAGTTTTCCATCTGTGAGAGAACAGGAAGAAGAAGAAGAGGTAACGACAGCTGTTACACTCTGAACACTAAACTGTGTCTCAGTCGACAGAAGAAAGTTTTGGCAGGATTTCTAAAGTCTGTGCTGAGCAGTTTGTTACCACCACTCGCTCACATAGTTAACATGTCACTACAATCTGGAACATTCCCAAAGGCCTTGAAAACTGCAGTCATAAAGCCTCTCCTAAAGAAGAGCAGTCTTGATGCCACAGTACTGAACAACTACCGGCCCATTTCAAATCTGCCGTTTTTAGGCAAAGTCCTTGAGAAAGTTGTTTACCAACAGCTTACTGACTTTCTCCTAATGAACAACTCCTTTGATGTTTTCCAGTCAGGTTTTAGACCCCATCACAGCACTGAGACCGCTCTTATTAAGGTGACAAATGACATCTGCCTGAACACTGATGCAGGCAAAGTCTCAGTTTTAGTCCTGCTAGACCTGAGTGCTGTTTTTGACACTGTCGATCATGAGATCCTTTCACAGAGACTAGAGGACTGGGTGGGCATCTCTGGCACTGCCCTAAATTGGCTGAAGTCCTGTCTAGAAGACAGGAAGTACTTTGTTGAAATTGGTAACTGTGTCTCAGACCACATGGCCTTGACCTGTGGGGTGCCCCAAGGGTCAATCCTGGGACCCCTTCTGTTCAATCTCTACATGCTGCCTTTAGGCCAGTTAATACAAAGTAATAATGTGTCCTACCACAACTATGCAGACGACACTCAGATCTATGTCTCACTGACAGCAGGTGAATATGGGCCAATGGATTCACTCTGTCACTGCATCCAACAGGTCAGTGTGTGGATGCAAAACAACTTTCTCCAGCTAAATTCAGACAAGACTGAAGTCATCGTATTTGGTCCACAGAAACAAAGAGAAAGTGTCAGCAGTCACCTCCAGTCTCTCTCTCTAAAACCTACAAATCAGGTTAGAAATCTCGGGGTAATAATGGACTCAGACTTGAACTTTAACAGCCACATCAAATCAATAACATCAGCAGCTTTTTACCATCTAAAAAACATTGCCAAAATCAAAGGTATAGTGTCTAAACCTGACTTGGAGAGACTTATCCATGCATTTGTCTCTAGTAGGTTAGACTACTGTAACGGCCTGCTCACTGGCCTCTCCAAACGGGCCGTAAGACAGCTGCAGTACATCCAGAATGCTGCTGCTCGGGTCCTGACCAGAACCAGGAAGTACGAGCACATTAGTCCTGTGCTCAGGTCTCTACACTGGCTTCTTGTGGCTCAGAGAATAGACTTTAAAGCAGCTCTGCTTGTGTACAAGTCTCTCCACGGCCTAGCACCAAAGTACGTCTCTGACATGTTAGTGCCATATGAACCATCTCGGACTCTGAGGACCTCAGGGACCGGCCTCGTGCTGGTGCCCAGAGTCAGGACTAAACATGGGGAATCAGGATTCCAGTTTTGTGCAGCTAAAATCTGGAACAGTCTTTCTGAAGATGTGAGACAGGCCTCTACTCTGACAATGTTCAAATCTAGGCTCAAAACAGCTCTATTTCACTGTGCATATGACTGAAAGGATCTTATCTGCACTCTTCTCTTTTAAAGTTCATTTTATGATTATTTATGTTTTTATTTTGTATTGTGATTTTAATGCATTTTCTTGCTCTGTAAAGCACTTTGAATTACTTTGTGTACGAATTGTGCTCTACAAATAAACTTGCCTTGCCTTGCCAGGATGATTTTCTGCAAACCTCGTTTGTATGTTCCATAAGTTTCATATCAAAGTGTCTTTTTTTTTCAAGATTATCTTTTTGCATTTTTACCTTTATTAGACAAGAAGGTGTAGGTGTGGGAAGACAGAGGGGATGGCATGCAGTGAGGGGGCGGAGTTGGAATTGAACCCGCAGACGCTGCAGTGAGGACGCAGCCTTTGAACACGGGGCATCAGCTCTACTAGGTGAGCTCGTGGGCACCCACATATCAATGCCTCTGAAGTGAAGTGTCATCAGGAGGTGGAGGGGAGGGTGGGTGGTGTGACACCTTGGGCGACAGGGCTGACCAACATATATCCATCATGTGTCATGGCTTCCCACAATTAAATAAACTTGTGTTTAAAATGTGCACACTGCTCACAGAAAACTGCTGCATATCGAATCAAATGCTTCTTAAACTAATAACTGGTCTCAGCTGATAAAGAGCTGTCGTGCTGCTACACCAGTCTGGAAAAAACTGTCCTGAATGTCGTGACTGGCAAAAGGAAAATCATCCATTCATCAACCATCATCACCTGGTGTTTGGACTTGAGAGAGAACAAAGGCTGTATGAGACGTGTGTCTGCGCCACAAAGCAACACACATAATTAAGTACTTATTAAACCTCCTGGAAAAAAAACACCACAGTCTGCAGTATGATGACTGTATGAAGGCTGAGAACAATTACATGGCTAATGTTACCGTACTGTTACTGTTAACCCCTCTTTGTCCAGCGTCAACTCAGACATCTATAACAACGACGCAGCAGCGCGTCATGGTGCTGTGACCGCTGTGAAAAATAATGAAAATGACAGGCTGTACAGCGATGGACATGGATCCATAGAAGATGTGCTGAATTCAGGAGAAAAGAACCTTATTTAAAGCTCCTTTTACACTGCCACATTTCCGGCAAATGTTGGGCCGTTTTGCCGCCAAGCTGTGAGCGTTTAGACACACAGAGCCGGATTGGCGAGTTGATCCGAGGTGCCCAATTTTCCGCCTCGTAGGGTAGACATATTGGAGGAACCCATTTAGTTTAAACAGACCGAGGTGGCCTTCCACCACAGGAGGAGGCTGTTGATGACTTGTGGGAGGAGGCTGTTGATGACTTGTGGGAGGAGGCTGTTGATGACTTGTGGGAGGAGCTGTTGATGACGCCGCACGTGCGAGCCACTGGTGGTGGATAAACAGGAAACAGCTGATAGCAGGAATTAGCGAGCAGCTAGTAGCAAGAGGGAAACACAAACCTGACAGACACTGTAAAGATGAGCAACTGAGGAGACAAGGAATTGTGCGCCCTCCTTGTCCTCGCAAACGAAGAGGCCATTAACCGTCAGATGACGGGGACGGTGAAGGACGGGCCGACTTACGAGAGAATCGCCGAAGGACTGACCAGCCGCGGCTTCCCTCCCACGTCACTGTTTACGTCACACGCTGAGCTACACGTTTTGTTACTTGCTCACGCCCCCCATTGCCCCGAAAAAGGCACATTCTGTATAAACAAAAGTAGGTAGGCGGCATTTTGCTGCACTCCCCGATTTTGTTTTTATACCGCCAATATCTGTGGTTTGTAGAAATGTTTGTTGTTGCGACTGGTTGTCAGCTCAGGTTCACCTTCAGCCCTGAAGTCAGGTTTGTGTCTCCACAGTGAAGTGTTGAGTGAAGCTGCCTCTCTGACCCTGTGATTGCAGCGACTAATCAGAGTGTAATTTGGCACGAAACATTTCCTCACAGACGTCAGGTAATTGCAGCACATGCATAATGAGGAAGTCTCAGAGGAGAGCCAGGAGGAGTTTCCTCTGAACTCTCTGCTGCTGCTCCCTTATTGATTGAACACATGCACACACACACACACACACACACACACACACACACACACACACCTTCCTGTAAAATCCCCCTTTAATGACGCCATTAATCGCTGTCTCTTTCACTTTAACTGTCCCCTCCTCGTCTCGCCTCTCAGTCAACACCACTTCTTCTCTCCGTGCTCTAAACTGTGACGCAAACAACAACAAATAATGACTCTAAAACTCTAAACTTTTTCCTGCAGTGAAACATTTTCAGTTCTGGTGACAACATGTGAGAGAAAGGTGAATTCAAGCTGCGAGAGAATAAACAGAATCAATATTTTAAACCCTCATTTTCTGTGCTTCACAGTGACACATCAGAACATATTACAGTTCATACAATATTAATGGTGATGTGGAAAACAAATATAGCTACAGCAAGCAAATTGGGAAAAACAATACACAGAAGATGAAATAACTTTTACATTAAATATTGATATGTTTTTATCATTTACTGCTGCTGAGGTCATTGGCTGAAGGATCCAAGATGGAAAGTCACATCATGTAGAGTTAAAATGTGTTAAGTCATTTTGGATTACACATTTGTAAAGGTGCTTCTTAAAAACCCAACTGCCAGTTAAAATGGTGGCACTGTGCAACATTTACATTCAGGAAATCATTCAAACTTAACATTTAAACAATGCTGTGGTTAATGTGTGGTCAGGTGCAGGTACAAAAACCACTTGGTTAAGTTTAAGTGAAGATCTAACCAGGAAATCCAGATGCCCCGCCCCCTTGCAAATTCAAATTTGCTCTGCACGGGGATCTGGCCCCAACGAGCAGAGCCCGTTGAATCGCCATCGAACCAATCAGATCAGTCTATCTGACAGAGGCGGGCTCTGGGCGGGCGTAACATGATGAGGACAGTGCTGCGTGGTAGGAGTCTAAAGGTAAACAGCCAAGATGGCCGCTGCAGAAGGACCGCGTCCATTCAGTTTAGCTTTGGAAGAAACACTAAGCCAACTACACTTATCTTTCTCCTTGAGAGGAACAGAAGACTGCCCTAGAAGCCTTCGCTTCCAGGAAGGACGTTTTTGCTGTTTTGCCGACGGGATACAGCAAAAGCATAATATATCAGTTAGCCCCACTGGTCGGCAAACACATGGGGCTTAGTGCAATGAATACGCCACCTTGTTTTTTGCTCTGATTGGCTATTGTGCTATCCAATTGCATGCGGCGGCATTTGAGATGCCTCAGTTAGTGCCGCCCCTTGGGTAGGAAGGGTGTATCAGTGAGGGCCAGACTGAAAATCTTTCTAGATTTGAGTCTGGATTTCCAGGCTAGTGAAGATCATGTTTTGGCTGAAATACCTGCTTCTGATGGCTAAAAAGCAGCTTCGAATTTAGACTGTTGTATTTTGAACACTCAAATGCACATCCAGATTTCTCATTGATTTATTCAGAAACGATTAAGTTCTTTTGACACTTAAACAGATAAAGAGCAGCTTTGTGTTTCGCCCCTCAAGTTAAAGTGGACGAGCACAAACAACAGCAACATCTCTTTCTCTGAGACTGAAGTCCAGTTGTGAGTCAGAAGGTGTCTGGTGTGAAATAAATCCCCGGAGCTGCTCAAGATTCCAGATTTCTCTCACTTTAAACTTGAAGCAGTCTTGAAACTTGTCAATAAATGTTGCTACAAGACGCACAGTGTGCAGAGTCATACAGACCCCCACAGTACGCTCCCCAGCACACACTCCAACAGTGTGAGCATGACACGCATCACGTTAAAACTGAACTGTGACCTGAAGTTTGCCATCGTCATCGTCATGCAGCCATGTTAGCTGAGCCCGGAGGAGAAGAAGGCTTCCCTCAGGAGGAGCACGCCTGCCTTCCAGCCTCTCTGTTCAATTGGCTGTGGGTGGAAATGTTTCCACTGGATCTTTCACCACCATCACCTCGCTACGAGAGCAAACCTCGGAGGTGTTACAGATCGTGCCGTTCACTCAAGGCTCCACATTCACACAGTGTTTATCTTTAAAATCAAATGAGGGCAGACGCTAAAATGCCCCCGAATGAGGTATATTTTCATTTTAAAGGCACTGCTACAACCTCTTTAAACATTTGTGGAACATTTTGTGAACTTCAGCAGCTACATGGCTCGTGGTGGCGGCTGCTGTGATACCTGCGCCCTGTGCACACTTCACAAGGGCTCTGTAGCCTCAACACATGCACCACGTACCCTGAGAGATAAATCACGTCCCCTGCAGCACCAAATACTGTGTGAACAAAAATATGCACCCACTTGTAGATTCCCCCAAACACTTGACTAAAGCTCTGAGCAACATTTGGATCTTTGCACGACTCGTCTCACCACCTCCTCTTTGATACTGAGCTGCTAACCTCACATACACTCACACACATCAGGTATAAATACATCAGCTTTTATGGCGCTCATAAAACGCAGCAGAGGCAGCCGTGAAGTACATTTTGTATGAGACTTTTTAAAACAAGTCTGTATTTAGGAAGAAGAGTGTCAGACTGAAGGAGCTGCTAGCTTTGAATCATGAAACATATACACGGAAGCAACAGAAGAAACCATCCAAGTAAAGCATGTTATAAAGCTGCTTTGTCGTTGTATCGATCACCTTCCTGCTGCATTTCTCTTCCTCTCAGCACAATGACCACAGAAGCCTCCAGCACGGAGTCTGTTATCTTTACACTGCAGACAACCTCCCAGAGAAAGAAGGGACTAAACGCTAAATGAGGGAAATGAAACAGATTCAACGGGCCTGGTGCTGTTTTCTAACACGCTTTACAGCCAGAAGACTTTCCTTAAATGTTCCCTCACTGCTCGGGTCATTTTAACTTTTGTTTCCTTTGTTTTTCTGACACTCACCTTTGTCCAAATACGCACTTCCCTGATGGCTCCGTGTTCTCTTTGTAATGCTAATGTGGTCCCTGCAGGCCCCACATCGTGCAGTCACCTGGCCCCTGTTAACAGTCAACACTCCTCTCAGCTCACATCCACATTTTAAACATAATTAGTGCAACGTTTACACCAAGCATCGACACGGCTCCGGCCTCTCAGAGCCCATAGAGCAGAGACGTTTGAAAACGACAGGGTTGAGTTTTAGTCTGGACGAGTGGAGACTTCTAAAAACGATGACACAGACAATCACGTTCACTCCCTCATTAGGTCTCATCACTCACAACGAGTCGAGCCAAAAAACTTTAAGTCGGTCTACGTTACGTAATCGTCATGGCGTCCTCCGGCGATGAATAATGCTCCAAGCAACGCTCTGATGTCACTGTATTTACTTTGCAGCGACTCCAATCGGTCTTCCACCGCCTTGACCGCCTTATACTCACATGATATTTTCAGTGACAGTTCCATCTCGTCTTCGGACCAAGCAAAGAAATCTCTGGTCCTACTTTCCACCATCTCCCAAGTATTTTCTGCAACTACAGCTCTTTTTCCACGAGACAAAAAAACAAAGCAACAAACACCTACTAACATCCAGGAGAGGTAATGCTTGGCATCAAATGACTCCGCAGCAGTCACAAGACTTAATCAGCTCCAACTCCAATTGGCTTTGATCAGCAATGATGGAAATAACTCTCTCTCTCAACTAGGGTGGCTATACGTCCGGATTTAGGCCGGACAGTCCGGAATCTAAATGGCCTGTCCGGTGTGTGGCGCAGCCCCTTTTTGGAGTTGCACTTGAACGTAATGCAGCATATCGTCCAGTGCTGTAAGACTTTCAGTCTAACAAAAGATTGGCAAAAAAAAAAGATTGGCTAAAAGAGGTGTCAATCAATTATCTGATCTATCATTGGTTGAAAATGTAAACAAGCCTCCATGTGCTAGCTGTGTCATGTCATCACGTTAACGGAATGTTACATGCCAAAAAGACAGACCTCGTTCAGTGACGAATGGTCAAAAGAGCACACATTTGTCAGCAAAAATAGCAAAGACGACTTGCACGCATATTGTACACTTTGTCGTTGTGATGTGGTCGTCAGTACACAAGGAAAGGGGGGCATTGAAAGGCATGCTAGCACAGAGAAACATGAAAGCAACAGACGAGCTGCAGGTACCTCTTCCCTAAAGTTGTTTTTTCAATAAGCAACATCGTGTCAAGATGACAAGATACTCGCTGCAAAGCTTTGTAAAGTCTATCCTGTAGTCAAGCATCACCAGTCACACATGATATATCATAGATCAAATTGTCTTGATGAATAGAGTATCTCAGAATCACTGTATCATGATAATGGACCAAATTGTATTGCAGTGGGGAGTACACTAGAGTCCTATGTTGCGATTTTTCTTGCTTCACTAAATGCCGCAGTGTCCTCCTTTTTGGTGTTGTGGAAATGGCCACCCTACTCCAAACACAGAGGGAACAATCTACCGTTCTCCAGCAGAGAACCATGACCTCAGACTTGGAGGTGCTAACTCATCCCAACTGCTTCACACTCGGCTTCAAACCGCCCCGGGTCATGCTGGAGGTCACGATGTGATGAAGCCAACAGAACCACATCATCTGCAAAGAGCAGAGACGTTTCTTAGGTCCACAAACTGGACCCCTTCCTCCCCCCGGCTGCACCTCGAGATCATCTCCACGAATATCACAAACAGACTCATAGTCAGGGGTCGACCCTGTGAAACACCTGAACAGTAAACTGTTAAATCTCTTCTTCGTCTCTTTTCAGTTAAACTGCACAGATTAAGTTGGAGGCGACAGGAAGTTAATGTTACTCTGCTGAGTGTTGAAGTCTCCTGCTGCTCTCTGATCATCTCTCTGCGTTCCAGTGCTTCTGAATTCAACATTTACTTCTCATTTCCATTTTAGTCTCTTTCTGTTGTCACACCGCTGAATGAGTCTGAAGTCTGATGGCGGCTCATAAATACTGTGTTGACCAGCAGTCGTCCCCAAGCTGCTGCACTGTGCCGCTGAACAAATCACTATTTTATAACCACGGCGTCGTCTGACAAAATCAACATAAATCCCGTTTAATGACAGCAGCTGTGGGATCATTAAAAATGATCGATCACAGAGAAAGTTAGAAAAACATGAAGTCGCACAATGAGAGCTGCAGATTTAAGATTTATTTACTCTGGAGAGAAATCGTCATGGTAACGCAGACAGAGGGCTGAAACAGAGGACAGGATGCAGCTACAAACATCACCCCCTCACACACACACACACAGCAGTACATCAACACACACTCAGAGCTGTGTGTAGTATCCTGTGTTAGCTCGGCTGCCTCCTCCACCTGACACCGTCTCCTCAGCTTAATATTTTCTTTCATGAAATAAGGTTTGATGATTTAAACACAAACTACTGACCACACACACACACACACACACTGGTGCCCAGGAGTACTGGGGCATGCTGGTGCTTACCGATGACTACGGCGTCTGCCTACGGGAGTGTTTGAAGACAAGCTACAGTAGCTGCACACTTCAATGAGCAGAATGGGCCCTCAGCAAAGATTCTCCCTCAGATTCATTATGATGTTCACATTCTTCATTTCCCCCAAAACAGCACGCTGCACACATCGACGCATGGATTAGTTTAAGAGACAGTTGGAGTTCTGCGGCCTTCAGTCGCTGACAGCTGAGACGCTCCGTAATGTGTTTTTAGTGCTGATAGAAGATTCAAGGTTTACTGATTCAATCAGAAGCTTCAGGAGCGTCTGCTGATGAGACTGTCAGCGAGTCACGCTTTAAAAGATGAGATCAGACCTCTGTGAAACACTACAGAGAATTAGTCTCACTTCCTGTGAGCTGAAGTCACCGTAATGTTTCTACCAGAGCTGTAAACAAATACTTGACTCTGATGTCAACAGCAGCTCAGTGTGTCTGTTGAATTACCAGATTCTTCAGACTGTTGGTGCAGCCGGCTGATGTCCACAGGTGTGATGTTTGGATAAAGGTAGAGACCGTCGCAAAGGTGAAGACACGGATGACGAAGAGCAACAAGCTCTCTCTCGCAACTCCTCAAACACAGCAGCTTGTTCAGTGGCCCCACGCTTCAGACTACGACGCTATAGGTCAGAGTCCTGCAGCGGGGCGGGTAACGTGCTACACGCTGAGTAACTGGTACAAATGTGCATATCTATAAGTTCACAGGTAAAAACACACTTCACACAGGCGGGCAGCAGGTGAGATCAAAAATCTATGTTTTAAAACGCAGTAAAAAGCTGTGCAGTATATGTGTAATATTCTAACATCAAAATCACTATTATCAAGCTGCACTTCCTTTTATTTTGAAAGTCAGTGACACAAGTGTAACCTTTGACCCCGTGGTCACATTGGTCACAGACGTGGAGGACTCCAGCCATGAAACTTTGCAGCCTGAGGATGAGGTGGCAGCCTACATGGAGTTCAAGACATGTGCGTTTAGATCGGTTCATCTGCATCCAGGCAGGAAGTGAAAGGCTCACTAACATTAAAGTCCTTTTTGGGACGGGATGATTTTATGAGCAATGAATTAAAGGACAACGTCTGGCAGTCCATTGTCCAGCTTGGTGGCTGTGGTGAGAGAAAAGAAAGTTGATGTTGATGCTTGTTAAACGTTAGCTTGCTAGCTCACTGCTGCTGCTGCTCTCATCCATGTGCACCCACACCCGTTCACACTGCGCAGACTTGGAACACAACAACGCGAAATTCCACACTGCGTCTGTACCGCGCCTGTGTGAATGGTTTAAACGCGGAAAAGCACTGCGTGAATATTCCGCAAATCCATCCCACATTTCCGCATCACGGCAGTGAGAATAAACCTTTAGTGACGTAGCTAACGATCGCTGACAGCTGGAAACACACCTCTATGATCCACTGTCTGTGTGATTATCTAAACAACGAACAGCAGTGGGGAAAGTTATGATTTTCTGTTGTAATCAAGGCGTTAATAAACAGACAGCGTCAGCGAGCTCGTTGACAAGTTGTCTGATGTAACTCCCACATTAAATGCTATTCTATGTGGACGACTGCACAAGTTGTAACCAGGGACAATGAGACAAACCCATGTTTGACAAATGTGAGTTTTTACAGTTCCTTGTGATGACGAATTATCTTTCACCACGTCAGTGATTCAGTTCATGTCAGTCGAACACACTCTCCTCTACTGAGCGTCCAGCAGCCATCACAGCCTGAATATTGAGATGTTAATTAACTGGAGACAAAACTTTATTTTCTTCTACACGCAGATCATAATGTCTGTATGTATGTGTATGTGTGTATCTGTGGTCTGCACTAACTCACTAACCCTGAGCGATGCCAACGTTACAGTGGGCAGACATCTGCAGAGAGCTTCAGCATCTGCACAAAAGAATAACTCAAGACCTACAAATCTCTCCATGCATACAATTTTTTTTAAAATTCTTTTTTACAGTCACATCCAGGATGTTTAATACTGCTGCTACCCAGTGGATGTAAATATAGGCCTTAATATTATTTCATGCTGTAACTGTAGGACTGACTCTATGAACTGAATATGTGAATATTATGTAGCTTTTCAAATCTACTTTGAATTCTAGCTTTGTTTAGTTTCAGATGGCATCCTTGGTGACAGCTTTTTATAAAAATGAAAGTTACCTTTTTTTGTGTTCCTGTTCTGACATCCAGCAACACAACCTGTGACGTCCGCTCCAAACTGGTCTGTTGCTATGGTTTAAATATGACCTTATTTTGGAAGATTTCTTGTAAATCAAATTGACATCTTGTATTGTGAGAGGAATAGAAACTGAAAGCAGACTAAACACTGCCCAACACTTTTTGTGACATGAACAGATGCAGACAGAAGCTTTGTGTCACATCCACAGTGTCTCCGTCTCTCTGCTCTCACATGCATCAATAAAACTCTGCACAGCATCATCTAAAGAACAACAACACTGCCTGATAGCACAGTGTTTGAGCCCTGACAGAGGGATGGTGCCCCCAAACTCACATTACAGTGAGTGCATCAGAGAGAAGCCGGACGTGTTAGTTTGAGCTTGCAGAGCGTGAAGTTGGACAGGCGGAGTGGAAACAGGTTGGCCTCAGACGCCGGCCTCTGAGCACCAGATGGCTGCTCATGAAGGTAGCCACAGCAAGCAGCGATCATGTTGTAGCAGGGATTTGATGGCACACACACACACACACACACACACACACACACACAGTGGTTATGATGACATGGAAATGGTTTAACACCGCCCTGTGCCCCGCAGGTGAGAGGGCTAACAGAGCAGGTCGCCACACAGCAGTGATAACTGCACACACGTCACAACCTATTCTCGGATCGCTGCCTCACGCTTGGCGAACATCGCCGCTGCCCAGGAGTGACCTCGAATCACAAGGTCCTTTCATCTGTGTGAAACTACACTTTGCCTTTCCACATCGGAAGCTTTGTTCAAGTCGTTTAGATCCAGCAGGAAGAGAAGACAAGACACAGCGAGACGGGGAGAGAAAGGATCTGTGAGAAGGTCGACAGCAAAGTCAGCAAACTGTGAGTCATTGAAAACACTCAAAGTGACTCTGGAGATAATGTCGAGCTCACTCTGATGTCCTTCCTGCAACATGTCGCCTTCTCTGTAACTACCTGTGTCTGTATGAGTGAACTCTGTCATCTACCTGGAACACAGCGTTAGCCATGTTAAAAACTACTGCTACAAATATTACTGCAAAAACTCTGATGAATCACAGCAAATTATCAGTCAGTTTAGACTTCTAGTTAACATGTGTGCATATGAGTGCATTAATGTTCAGTGTATTTATTTGTATCTTAAGGCCTCGATCAGACGGAGCGCTTTCTGCAGCTTCCTGCGTCTCTGTTGCTCTGCAGGTACTGAATCACCTGTTGTTAGCTTAGCCGCCATTTTGCTGTGAAGTAAACTCATAGATCTGTGAGGTGTGAGATGAGGTGGCAGCCTACATGGAGTTCAGGTCCTTTGGAGGTTTGATGGTGGTGGAAGGAGCATGCTAACATGTTTCCTAACCTGGCAGTGATTGAATGTTTTCACCATCCAGTCAAAGAGACGTCCAATTCAAGAACGGAGAACCAGCTTCATGTGAGGGACTGGAGCCTGGGGGGGTTTGATCAGGGGTGGAGGGTCGCAGGACTTTTATTAACGGGTGTGACTTTGACTCAGACATAATGACAGGTAACGGGTCGGTTCTGGTGCTGAGCTTTACAGGTATGGGCCGGTGCAGGTTTTAAAAACGGACCCGTGTAGGACTCTGCCAGCTGGTCGAGGAGCCGCTCCTGGGTGACGGCCTGTTCAAGGCTAATTTTAGGATAAGTCCAGGACGGTTGACAACCTGCTGCAAATCGTCTGGCCTCATTACAGTTAGTAAAACCTTAGAAAGTAGATGAAGCAACAATTTGTTCAGATGTGGAAGATTAAAGCAAGCTAACGTTAGCTTAACAAAAACCATGCACGCCACAACAGAAGCCCCGTCTTTCAACTCATCTGGTGAACAAAGGGAAAAAACTGCCAGTGACATCGGTCGCTTTTTCTACTCTGCTTTAAAGTTTTTTCATCTTGAGTTGTTCAAGGTGCCTCTGGAGAAACAGTAGGCACATAGAGCAGAAAAACTTGTGCAAAACGTTTCCCTCTCAGTGGAAACCATCAGCAAACGCCTCCACAAGCTGCTAAATGGTGCTCTGTCTGATGGAGGCTTAACTCTGGTAGAAATGCTAACTCAGACACGATGCTCCCTGCAGCAGCCTGGATGTGTTTTCAATAATAAGATCTTGTGCTCACACTGCTGATCTGTGTTTTGGGAAATCTTTTTTTTTTTACCAGTTTCAGGTGGATAAAACGCCTCCTGGTGGAGCACCGTTCTTCTCTGCTGCACAGGAAAGTTAAAAAACTACAAAACAACAAGTAACCAAACAAACAGGAGCCATGAGGGGTCACAGCTAAAGCTGGAGCCAAGCTCCGACTCTAATGGCCAAAATTAAACTAACTGCCAAGGGCTCGACTACCAGCCAAAACTGCTGCCGGGGCTGGAGCCAGTAAACAAGAGAGAAAAAGTCAATTACTGGCCCTTATTTAGCTCGGCCTTGAGTGGGGAAAACAATTGGGAAAAAAATCGTTTAATGCCCTTATTTAAGATAAGACTAATCCTTTGCTGGGAAAAGAAAACAGAAGCTTGTGAGGTGAAAGTGGTTTCACACGAGGGCGGAGGAGGAGATGAAGTGAAGCACAGACACAGGAGACATGGACAGAAGTAACACGCTTCACTCATGGGTTTCCTAAAGTACAGTGATGATGTCACAACATCATGTTTTCATGCAGCTTCAGGAACAATGCCTGTGATGTGTTGGTTATATAAACGGATAACAGATTGTTTGAGATCTAAACACCACAGTAAACTGTAGCTGCAGCCTTCAGGGGCCCTCAGAGCTGCATCAGCAGCGAAAAGAAGACTTACAGTTTACTCTAAAAGAGAAAAGGTCAACACTCTCTGCCGGAGGAGAGTGGAGAGGATGGAGGAGGTTTGGGGGACATTCAGAGGGCAGAGGAAGGTAAAGTTACAAGTGACAGTTAAATGCGAGAAGAAGAAGAAATAAAAGATGTAATGACAGAGAAAGACTTTGGTGTGAGGCAGGAGAGAGGATGCTTAGCGTGATCAGTGTCAGTGGCTGAGCGTCTCCTCCTCCCATCTCTGTGCCGTTTGTCACATTAGTGTTCAGTCTCACAGCTCAGCCACCAGCATCCATTGTGACAGGCTGCCAGAGAGCATCCCAGCTGAATAAGATAAGCTCTCCAGGAAACACTCATCCAGACACTGCAGCAACAGGGGCCACGCAGGGCCTGTGAGGTCAAGAAAACAGGACAGTTTTTCTTTTGCTCGTACAAAAACTAAAGATTTGGTGTTGATGTGAAAAACGCTGGTGAACTAGTCACACACAGATTACATCACTGTGACAGCACACAGCGTCATAGCTGCAGTAATGAACATGAATCCCAGACTGTGTGTCCTGTATCTCACACAGCGCCAACACACTGGCTAACGCTCCAGTACAGGACAGCTAGAGCAGCATCAGGCTACATTCACTGTCCTGGGATCAACACAGTACGAGCTGTGGAGTGCGGAGGCAGCGCTGCGTGATAAACAATCTCTAATTATAAAGCATCAGTGATACTGTGCAGCTCTGTCACACTGTGGAGATGGTTGTTGGGAGGATGAGCTGCTGCTCCTGGACACATTCATTTAAAAGTCTCTTTGTCAAATTGGGAAACATCAGCGTCACACATTGTGTCTTCATTTTTCTGTGAAATGCTTTGCTTCATGCTGCAGCTCTTGTGGGGAACTCGTACGAGATTACTGTATATAATTTTGTCATTCGTCCTCTGCAGCTAAATATTGCTTTTTCCTGAACTGTGCAAAAATAAACTGGAATGCTATCTGCACAAACAGACGGAGAGACACCGGGGTGACTGCACCGTGCACTGGGCACATTTCAAAGTGCAATATAAAGGGAGGAATATTTACCCTCCGCTCTCATTCTTCTTTGTTCATAAGTGCACCTACGGCCGTGAGAAGTTTCCTATGTGACATAAAGAATGTGTATTTTCTCTGCGCCAACTGTGAGCTCTCAGTCACTTCCTGTTGTCTCAGGGAAATGTGTGCAGGAGGATACTGATCATGTTTTAAACATAGAGCCAGATTAAAATCCACATCCTGCTATCTCCCTCGTACACATGGGTACACTGAACCCACCAGCTCTGCGGTTCAAACAAAGAGGATGGAGAGGAGTGGGTGGGGGGGGGGGGGGGGGGGGGGCATGTAGGCAGCTTCTATCCTCACGAACCTCTCTGCTTCATTTCCTCTTCGTCTCTGCCTGCAGTCACACCTACTGTTACATTTCACCATGACTGAACCACAGAGGAAAAGTTGACTTTGCTGCATTTTAGATTTGTTTTTTTCCTCCTTTCACACCGACTCAAATTTGTGAAGCGAGGCTTGAAAACAAAAGTCACACAGTATCACAGCGTTTGGAGTGCTGCCGTCCTGTGAGGTGAGAGATTCTGGAGGTCAAAACAAATCACTGTGGACTCGTCGCTGTAGATAAACAGGCTCTTTGCTTTGCACACTCTGGTACATGTGTAGCCTTCTTGGTATGAATTTCCATTTCCCTGCTCTCACTCTGTTGATTTATTGTGGCGATGTGTTGCTGACGATGTCCTTAGTATTCTGGTTTATGTCTTCATGTGAACACTGGCTGCAGCACAGATTTCCCCCAGGGAACAGCAAGGATGACCTTGAACTTTCTAACATGCAGGTACAAACTGTGACGTGCAACAAGTCCTCCAAGCTCCAGTGATGTATATCCTCAGAAACTGGACTTTGTGTGTTGAAGATGTTTCACATCTCGTCCAAGAGGCTTCTTCAGTTCAGTCCTCAACACATACGACCACACAGGTCTCATTTTCCTTCCTCTGAACACGACCCACAGGAGTGTTTTAAAGTAGCTCTCCTACTGGTGGACAGCAAAATATTACATATGATGTCACAGTTTTAAAAACAGGTTGTCAACATTGTGAAACGCTTGCAGTCGGTTGGTTTGCATTAAAATAAATGAAGCTCAGCGTAAGTTCAATCAGGAACTTTCTTTGCGCTCACTCATTCACAACTCTCTCCATCCCACTCCCACTGTTTCCTCTCATCAGCTGACTGTTGGTGTTCACTCCTCTAGTTATCCAATCACACTTTGCCACGATCTCTCAGCCAATCAGGATGCCACTGCAATATTTTAACTCTGCCCTCTCCTTTGCTGCTGTCAGCCATCATTTTAGGCAGAATCTTCGCGCTGGCAATTGCTCACCGCCCTCCTCCACCCCGGTCACCTCCAGCCATCGTATCCAGAGTCCAGGATGAGCTCTCAAAGGCTCATTCCTCCTCTCATCCAGATCATCGGCACGTCTCCATCTTCCTCTCATCTCATCTTCACCACCTCTACCACCACCAGCGTCTAGACCCCGGGGGGTCCCTATTCGACGATGGATTCATCACTCTCCTTAAATCGAACCATCTCTACGGGGTCTAATCTCCAAAGACTTTCATATTTTGCATCCTTATGTGCTCATGTTAATATTCTTTTACTATAAAAACGTGTCTCTCCTGATTGAAGTATGTTTGCTAATACTTTAGGTTGTTAACATAACTCAAACACTGATGTCAAACCATGGACACATTGCATTTGCGTGATTTGTTTCACTATGTAGCAGATACTTTGAAACATTCTCCAACGCCGTGGTTAACGTGTGGTTAAGTTTAGGCACAAAAACCACCAACACGGTCTCATCCAAAGTCACCACATATCACCACTGGATATCCTCCTGCTGTTGATGTTCCGGGACGTCACAACCAACACCAGGACGGCAACAAAAGCACGTGGTTAAGTTTAAAAAAACACATCATGTTTTGGCTCTACACTCGTACAGGAAGAGAACGGTGATGACTTCGACGACTTTGGAAAAACAACAGGCTGAAACCACCTGGTTACTGGTCAGGAGAAGATCATTTTTGGGCTTAAAATACGCTGTTTAGGAGGCACGGTCTCCACTGGAAACACAGCAACGTCTCAGTGTCTGAAAAGCCAGATGAAAATCAGGGAACGGTGGCTACAAAAATCTGCTGGAAACACAGCAACGAGTCGTTAATCACAACTGCTGCGGTGTCACATCATCCACCTCCTGATGACCACTGAGTCTCAGGAACTACATTTTATATTTCAAACAGAAAAATCAGCAAATCAACGACTAATACTTTAAATATGATGACGTGGCATTTTGCTGATGACCCTCAAAGTTTCTTTGTTTCAGGAATGTGTGACTTGAAATCCTCTCGTAGTGACCAGCACAACTGTGTATGTTTATGTAACATTTGCTTTCTGTGGTTTTATATAAAAACATTATATAATAAGGTGTAAATTCATTTTCTGTGGTCGTATGCAGTCCGTTGGTTTAGTCATTCTCAGCAGCCTGACATTAAAAGCAGCAGATTTGTGGATTAGAGGGCGTAATTGACTCAGGGAAGTGGATCCATCTCAGCTGGAGGCCTCAGACTCAGCAGGCGTCCTCTGCCACAGGAGGAAACTTCCCACAGCCTGCAGCCTTCATCCTGCCTCATCTTCAAATCATCCTCCACCTTTCTCTAATCGTCTCTCGCTGGCTCGCTCCTCTTCTTTCTGGATCTTTGCTCCTTTGTTTTTTGCTCTGTCTCTTTTTTCTCTCCTCTCAGACTTTCATCCTCCAAACTCACATTTTCCATCTTTCTCTTGCTCCCCTCTCGGGTTCAGTCGGAGCAATTAACAGCTGCTGTAGCATGGCTGTGTTCAGACACGCAGCGCTAATTTGCATTTACACGACAAACATAAGTTGGATATATTTCCTGAGGTCTGAGAAGACAGTGAAAGAGCACGTGACCTTTGGATCAGAGCCACAAACAGAGATTTTGATGTATTTAGTACCACGTGCACTCCAGTCAAAGCTGGTGTCTGGATAAATGAGGAGTTTGTCCTCCATCTCACTGCAAACATTTTCATACTACTGACCTGCTGAAGGCACCCAAACCCGTCACATCTGCATCGTTATCACAGACTGACAACAAGCGCCAGGACGCAGAGAGACACTGACACTCTGAACGCAAGGTGACGTGCGAGCTGTGACATCAGACACGTAGCTATGTTCCTATTATTAATGGAGTTAAAGCAGAACTTGTCTTTGTTGTAACGACCTGCATCGCACAAACTGAAACAACAGAATTAAATATCCCGCCACCGATCCTGTCCTGCAGCAACACCCTGTTACACACAGTGATGAATGGTACAGGATGAACAGCAACAGGGATTTTCCATCACCACCTTTAGCTGCACCGACTCAAACCGTGCTGCGCTGATTTGTGTTTCCTTTGTCAGTTTTAACACACCGAGCAGCACCTGAGATGGACCATCTCCCTGCATCAGTGTGGGTTTCTTCCGGGTGCTCTGACATGTTCTCCCTGCATCAGTGTGGGTTTCTTCCGGGTGCTCTGACATGTTCTCCCTGTGTCAGCGTGGGTTTCCTCCAGGTGCTCTGACATGTTCTCCCCGTGTCAGCGTGGGTTTCCTCCAGGTGCTCTGACATGTTCTCCCCGTGTCAGCGTGGGTTTCCTCCAGGTGCTCCGACATGTTCTCCCCGTGTCAGCGTGGGTTTCCTCCAGGTGCTCCGACATGTTCTCCCCGTGTCAGCGTGGGTTTCCTCCAGGTGCTCCGACATGTTCTCCCCGTGTCAGCGTGGGTTTCCTCCAGGTGCTCTGACATGTTCTCCCTGTGTCAGCGTGGGTTTCCTCCAGGTGCTCTGACATGTTCTCCCCGTGTCAGCGTGGGTTTCCTCCAGGTGCTCTGACATGTTCTCCCCGTGTCAGCGTGGGTTTCCTCCAGGTGCTCCGACATGTTCTCCCTGTGTCAGCGTGGGTTTCCTCCAGGTGCTCCGACATGTTCTCCCCGTGTCAGCGTGGGTTTCCTCCAGGTGCTCTGACATGTTCTCCCTGTGTCAGCGTGGGTTTCCTCCAGGTGCTCTGACATGTTCTCCCTGTGTCAGCGTGGGTTTCCTCCAGGTGCTCTGACATGTTCTCCCTGTGTCAGTGTGGGTTTCCTCCAGGTGCTCCGACATGTTCTCCCCGTGTCAGCGTGGGTTTCCTCCAGGTGCTCCCACATGTTCTCCCTGTGTCCTATATGTGTCTGTGAGATCTTACTCATTTCATTTGTCGTTTAAAGTCACTGTTCCTCTGTGAGCATTGCGTCGCTCATGTCGACCCACTCAAATATCAAAAGGATTAAATAATTTAATAAAGAAATACGCAGCATGATTTAACGAGGTCAGATGGTAGCGTATCATTTTAAGGAGGATTGTTGTGTCAAAATCTAGTTTTTAGGACCTTCATTATTCCAGTCTTGTGCTGATGAGGTTCACACTGATACATTAAACTGAGTTTAATCACATTACTACTCAGCCTCTGTGGTTTGGGAACATTACAGTAAAGACAAACTCCTCACAGAGTAGGAGGAACTCTGCAGCAGTCTAATCTGACCATCATCATAAAGCCAAACTCACTGTCCCTCTCACCTCTCTGTTTCATCTCACCCAGTGATGAAATGGGTCTGCTGCCCTTATACCTCAGTTCTCCTGGCCACCCGTCACGCCCCACTATTCTCTGCCACCGTCTTTATGACCAGGAAATGTCCATTTCCGTAAATCATTTGTCAAAAAAACGAGGGGACAAAAGGTATCAGAGAGCACATTGAAGGGACAATGTTTGTAAGTGCTCCACCGACGGCCCCTCCGGGCACGTCCAAGGTTACACACCGAGCTCCTCCTGGCAGCGCTTGTGTTTTTTTCTTTTCAGCGTGTGTGAAGCGTGACATGCTTCTGAGGCGAAGAAAAGGGCAGAAATTGATGTAACAACAAAACACTGGCATCTCGATTAGCCAGGCTTTCAAACAGGAGGATTTTGATTCGAGACAAGAAAATCAGATTTGGCTGCTTCCCATTAAACTCCTCACTGGAGTCCTCGTGTATCGCTGAAAAAAAAAAAGAACAAAGGATTCATATTTTATTTGAAGTCAAAATCTTCATTTTAGCAGAACTGCCACAACAAACGCAGTTTTCTATCCCTGCCAACAATCTGTGTTTGATACGACAGCCGCGCTCCCAGTTGTCTGTAGTTACTAAACAGAGCTGTGATACCAATGCATCTTAATCTAAAGGCTGTCGTTAACATGAACGCAGCAGTCAGGAACATTCTGTGTTCACTAAAAGACAGCTGAGCCACGAGTTATGTTTCCTCTGATCAACTTCCTGTGCGTCCTTATGATGTCTCTATGATGCTCTGTTCAAACTGGATTCTGTACATCTCTCTTCACTCGTCTTTAGGACGTTAATGGAACAGTTTGACATTTCAAGAATTATGCTTTATCACTGTCTTCCTACGAGTCAGACTGACAGCACTCCCTGTCTGTCTGTACGGGTAACATAAAGCTGAATTTAAAGAGGTGGTTGGCTTAGCCCAAAGGTAACACAATCTGAGACTGTCTTTCTCCAGAGTACGACCACATAAATGTTTTCCTGAGCAGAAATTATGACCTTTATTGATGTTTTTGAGGCAGTGACCTCCAGTGGCTGTCGGGCAACATACAGTAAAACTTCAATTGACCTATGGCTAAGCCACGCCCCCTCCACTCACTCGGACAAACTATCAACATTCAGTGAGCGGCGCTATGGCAGGTGTCACAGTACACGGCATTTCACAGGAGGCAACTGATGATTTTTGGAGACATAACGATCAGATGTCATTGAGAAGTAACCAAAAGGGCCTAAACTACGCATTGGAGGGATATATTCATCATTTTATTGTTGAGAAGGTCGATGAAAAGCTTAAATTACAAGCCAAAATTTACAGGTCACAGTGTACGCTTGTGAACCGCATCTGGTTGCCGTCACCATCAAAGACAACAAGTTAAAGTGCCACTGAAGTTAAGGTTTTTGGCTCAGAATATGAGAAAAGGATAACGGCCTTTTTACCATCTTTACCAAGAGTGTCTCTCCGTTAGTTTGGTGCTACAGTATTTACACTGAATCATTCAGCATAACGTTTGCCAACCTTTGTTATCTCTGCCATTACAGATAAGTTAATGAAGCTAAGCTCCAGAAGTTAACGTTAGCTTAACTAGAGCCCTTTGGACAACAGCTAACAATGATGTACGATCACCAAAGTACAAAACTAGAACAAAATAGGCTAATGAACTCCCAGCAAACAAGCTGACATGATGAACAACGCAGCTAGAAGCTAACGTTAGGCTAACTTTAGCTAACGTTAGCTAGAGATGTTAAAGATAACTTTATATTTCTTTCCAGCAAAGTGACAATATGTTGCCTCAAACACAATGTTGACTTACCTTAGAACAGATGTAGACATCATTGTTAATCTTATTCACGTTGAGTTGATGTTGTGGTCTAACGTTACCACACAACTTTATCCAAAGGAGACACTTTTCTCGCTTGAGATGTGGTTTAAAGTGTAAAAAATACACCTGGTCGCCCAGCCTCTCAGGATACCTTGTGTCAGAGTTGCATGTACCCCATGCACACCGTTTGACCATTTTTAAACTTCAAATCTCAGAAAAAGCTCATAAAACCCAACAAACTGACTTTCTGTAATGCATTTCAATGGACGTCCAGGCAGAGAATGTCCCAGTGTATGGGAATGGCTATACGCACTGTGATTGGCTCATCGCGTTTGAGGGCGGGGCTTAGCCACAGGTCAGTTGAAAGTCTAGTCTCAATTTAACACCCAGTCCCTTTTACTAACCCAGTGTGGCTCCACATTCTGACAAATAAAGGCCTGTCTCAATCAGAGGCCTGGTCCAGGTGCCAAACAGTTCATTTTTCTATAGAAGTTCTTCAGATGTTTAAAACCAGGTTGTTGGCGACCTTAAATGATGTGTCCATTCCTCAATTACCCTGTAAGTTGTCCATGTTCCTTCAGTCTGTAAGAGTTCTCAGATCAAAAGAAACAAAAGGGTTTTTCATGAAAATGAATCCAAGTTGTGAGGACTGTTTGAACAGGATAAAGTGGAGTTGTGTCGGTGACGTTAACCTCAAATGTCATTACTCTCTCTGTCTCTGATGTGCTGTTGATTGGAGCGACTGGTTTACACAAAGTCTGATTGTATTTCCTGATCTTTGCTGAACAACAGTTTTGTGTGAAAGGAATGAAAGGTCTGTCCCAAATAGAGGCCTGTTGAGTTCAGTGATTGAAGCCAATAACAGCCCAGGCTTTTAATCATAGTTTTACAGTAAAGAGTGACAAATTCTCACTGCCTGTCCTGCTTTGCTGTTCTTTATAAACGGTACAATTGTGGAATGAGGGGGCAGAGTTGCCACATGACAGAGACGGTTAATAATTGTTATTGTCATGTGATATTATTGTTTATAAAGCGCTGCAGACGTGTATGTCACATGTCCCACCAGAGGCTGAAGCTGTCGTTTTAAATGTGATGCTCATCGTGCCTCTTTTGCTTCAGGGATGTTGACATGCTGTTTAAAATGACTCACCGCGGGGGTTTGATGCCTTTGTTGTTTGGTGCCGTGTAAAAATGTGACAGGTGCGTACAGAGGGGACTTCATAGCAGCTCTATGGCGCCATCTCTGCGTGAAAAGTGCTGAGGGCAGGAGGGAGGGGAGACTGACAGCTAAAACAAGGACAGGACTTTAATCCAGGAAAGTGCTGTTCATGTCCTCTGTGAAACAAGAAGTCAACGTAGAGTTATTTTAACAACCTCATGTAGCAGCTGTGTGACGTCAGATATAGTAACAAAGCCTAATGATCTTTTAATGATCTTAACCTTGCAGTTTTGGTCCAGCTGTGCACAGGAGCAACTTTAATTTCTTTTATCGTTCTGTGTCTCTAAATTTGGAGGTTTTTGCGGGTCTGTGAAAACAGCACAGGCGGAGCTCTCCATGACTTCTTCGGTTCCCCAGCAGCAGTTTGTGACTTGCAGGGTGGATAACTGATCTGTCAAGATGTTCACAGCTGATCAGATCAGATCAATGGATGGATGGGTGAGAGGAGCAGCTGCTGCGAGTGAAAGCAAACTTTTAGACCCAGCAGAATGAACAGTTAGGTTTCACTTTCAATGGGCCTGGTGTTCTGCTGCTCCATCTCTGCCCTGAGTGCAGAAAATCTAGAAAATCTATTTGTGGCTGCAGATGTTTTAAGTGTGGCGGGTGGCCACAAATAAATATGTGTGTGGGGAACCATGCGTTACCTGCGTGTTTAAAACAGTAACAATACGTTGCTCGAATTAATGTGCCTTACTTGACACTGCACGTCCTTCGGTGCGACGACTGCACATCGCAATGTTGATGCTGACACGATACATCCTGCAGCCCACAGTTTAGTGATATCACAGCTAACTTACTTACTTTATATTACAGACGTGAAAATTCAAGTGTCAGCAGGAGCATGAATCATTTCCCAAAATGTTGAACTACATGTTGCTTTGAAACAGTTCGGCCTGATTCTGGTTGGTCACAGCGCTGATGTACAACACTTCAGGACCAGTCCCTCAATTTATTTTGTTTATAAAGGTCTGTGAATATTGTTTAACCATCAGTAAAACTTAATTTCCCTCCTAAATGTAAATGCATGTTTGCCAAAGTTAAATCTGCTCCAGCTCCTGTTCAGATGAGTCTCAGGACACACGAGGAGGAGGAGGAGGAGAGAAAGTAAGTAAAATAAAATCCCTGCAGGACTGACTAAGATATTGACTTAGTGCAGACACAGTCGTGCTCACGGTGCCTCTCCGGCAGGATGATGATGATGATGATGACGATGATACAATCATCATCAAAGGAGTCCTGTGCAATTTTGTGTCACAGGAAACCAAGACATGGGAGCAAGTGAACGTTTTCTCTGATGACTGAGTTTTTCAACAGTTCTGCTCAGTCAGGAGAGAGAGGACCGTACACGCCGTCAGCTCCACAGATAAGAACATGAAGATGTGTGCGAGCAACCAAGAAAAGAAAGAAACGAGTGAGCAGGCTCATCTGAAATATTCACACAGGTGACCAAAGAACATCGTTCAATTAAGAGACATGAATAAATGAACGTACCGCTGATGGTGGCTCTCTTCGGCAGGATGGTGACGGCGCCCACAGCTGCGTCCTCCAGCTGGTGGATGGGACTGTTCTTGGCTCCCCAGCTGTCGGAGCCGATCCACAGGAAGTGACCCACCTGGTCCGCTCGCTTACTGGCGTTCAGGATCCCCCTGGATCCAAACACACACACCAACACTGAGTCACATACAGGCAGCATTTAAAACTTTACAGAGAGCTACAAAACATTTATCTGAGATTTTAATCGATGATTCACACTGAAAATGTTTTTGTTTACGTCAATAAAGCAGCAACGCAATACGGGGTTAACTTTACAGAGTACCGAGGTGTTGTTCTGACTCAGTGTGAAACACAACAGGCTCAAGTTTCACCTTAAAGTACAGTGTGTCAGATTTAGGGCGATTTAGTGGCACCTAGTGGTGAGGACTGCAGATTACAACCAGCTGAAACTTCTCCTGGTTAGAATTCCTTCAGTGTTCGTTGTTCAGGAGCTGAATTATCCTCAGAGGTCTCTTCCTCTCAGAAACAGGGCTCATTTCACTGAAGAAAACTATGATGAAAATGATTCGTCAACGACCTTTTCTCCATGACGAAAACGAGACAATGACCAAATGTCTCCCCTTCTGTTCCTGAGATATGACGTTAAAACATGATGATGTCACAGTCAAGCTGACATTTGACCTTCATCATTTAATCCTGTTAGACATTTGTGTCAAGTTTTGTCATAATAAGTAAATGAATTATTCAGTTATGGCCAAAAATATAGTTTGAGAGGTCACAGTGACCTTTGACTGCAAAAATCAAATCAATTAATCGTCTAATCAAGTGAACATTTGTGCCAAATTTGAAGAAATTCCCTCAAGGTGTTCTTGAGATATCGTGTTCACAAGGATGGGACGGATAACCCGAAAACATAATGCCTCTGGCCACAGCTCTCACCGCTGCAGAGCCATAATATAAAGTTGGGTTCAGTGGTCTGTTAAATTAACTGTATATGTTTCATTCCATCTGACCCATAACTCCCGCTTTAATGGTGTTTAATTCAGGTGTGTTATTTACCTGATATCTTCATCGGAGGCGAACAGGATGACAGCTCTGGCGTACCGAGTGTCCAGCAGCAGACGGATGATTTTATCAAAGTCGGAGGGTTTGTGGTCGTGAGGGATCTTCAGTGACTGAGCGATACAGATTCCACCTGAGGACACAAGACAAACACAGTGAGACGACCTCGCTTCCTCAGCTGGTGGAGCTCCTGCTGAAACATTGGGTGGGAGACAAGACGTGTCATTTATGACTCAACGTTTCAGAACTGTTCTTCCTGAAGTTGAAGTCAGAGTTAGTGCGACTGAAGAAGCTGAGAGAAGACTTTTAAGGAGCACATGAGACGACAGAGCGATGAGCTCTTCTCTCTCTGCTGCCTGACATTTCATGAAGCCGTCGACACCTCTGAGCGCAGCGTCTTATAGGTGAGGGAAACAGGCTGAGAGAGCTCTGAGCGGAGACATCACTAATTTCAATAAACGTCACTCAACTGCACAAAAAAGTGCAGCTTTCTTTTCTTTGATCAGCAGGTCTCGTTCACTGCACAATCACATGTGGATGCACGATCACCTCATATCCATGACTCAGAGCTTATAACAGAGGATCTAAACTTTCTGACCAGGATGAGCTCATTGTTTCTGACATCACATGCATGATAAAGACTGAACCTGTGAAAAACAGGAAGTTAAACCCAAAAACCTCTGTTTCACGAAATAAATTAGGCGTTAATAAATCACCATTAACCCTTTGAAACCTGCAAACTGGCCTGATTTCTTTTAAAAAGAAGGGAAGAATGTAGTGAGCAACAAAAGAAATTACCCAAAAACTAGCAAGAAACAGGCAAAAGAGAAAATTAAAAACAGAAAAACTAGTAAAAAAAAAAGAGAAGGAAGAAAGTGAAAAAGTAAAAAATAAACAAACAAGGAAATGACCTGGAAAGAGTCGTTAAAAATTATAATACTTCACTGACATGAACATTTAAAATGTAATAATAATTATATTGTTTTTTCCTAGCTTTCCTTTTTCCCCATTTTTTCCTTATAATAATAATAATTTTTCATCCTTTTATTTTTTATTTTTTGTAAATTGTGGGTCATTTCTTACCAAGTTGTTTCTTGAAGAAGTCGTACCAATCTGCTCAGACTTTAAAGGTTTAAAAGAAACAAGGAAGAAAAATGGCTCAAACAAATCACTGGAGGAGACAACCAACCAGAACTGGTCTGGTGTATGAAGGGAGTGACTGATCATGAGGAGGAAACAGGTGAGCAGGAGGTGAGGTAAGGTGAGGTAAGGTGAGGTAAGGTGAGGTGAGGCAAAGCCAGTGAGGGACAGGTGAAACTCATCAGGACGGGCACACAATCAAGAGGAGACACACAGACACATCAGGAGAAGATAACAACAGGACACATGACTGAATAAATACAACAAAGTAAAACTGAAAACCCCAAACCTGAAAAACAAAATCCTCTGATGATGAGACATGAAAACAGAGACGGATTACTACAGCCCTGTTTCCACTGCACAAAAACCCGCTGACATCTGTTTTTTAATGTTGTGGCAAAGGTTACAATCAGCAGTCACACGCGGGCGGGTCAATGACTCTGCAGCAGTCACGAGTATTTATCAGCTCCAGCTCCCATCAGCATCGATGGAAACACATCGTTAGCCCCTTACCCGTCAAGATGCAATGACTCATCACCACAAAGCACAGTCTGTCTCTGCCAAGCAGCACTTAAACAGAACCCAAACTAGACGGCACTGAGTTAGAAAGACACACTGACCAAGTAAGAGATATAAATAAAAAGAAGTAACCACCCTAAATAAGGATGTGACAACACATATTTGTATTAAACCGTTGGGTGCAAGGGTTTTGGTTCGGTACACTGACAAACTGAACCATATGTTGACCATCCTGTTACATTCAGAAAATAAAATCTACAGCTTAAACTGTGTTTAATATAATGTTGTCAACACGGCAGCCGACAGGCCGGGACAGGAAACAGTCTGTCTGCTCCTCCCACCCCCAAACCACAACATCCTACTGCAGTCAGACAAACTGGGAGGACGCTACGCTAAGCTAGCTTCTTACAAGATGGTCGGTGACACCATCACCAGAAACAGAAGCTCCTCTGATGAACTACAGGTCTGCTGTTTGGAGCCAAGAGGGTTTCACTTTATGACGACAAGGGTGGATAAAAACACACTGAGCCAACAAACGAGCCGCAGCACAGCTACAGACTCTCTTCAGCAGCTAACCCATCAGTAGTCATGACAACTGATACTTCGGTACCAAGTCGATGCCAACACGCAAAAAATACGTCGCTTTTTGTTTTTTTTCGGTACTGTAAGTACCGGATACAACTTTGCCCTCAGCGGGCTGTGTCAGAACTGACGGGGGCGGTATATGTACGTCAGTCGGTGCCGAGGACGAGCGCCTGTTCTCCATCGTCTTTGCCAGAAACAATGACTTTTACAAGTGCTGCTGGAGCCACAACACCTCGGCTTGTTGAAAAGTCAGGTAGTAGGAGTCGTGTATGGAGAGGGTTAGGGTTAGGCCTCATTTATACCACAAGTGATGCGTTCCCGTAGCGCTCTCCAACGGTCGCTGTTTACTCGCGTTTTCATTGCCGCGAGCATGTTAACAGGTTAGAGCATTCACACCGCATCCGTTCTACGTGCTGCTCAAGTTGCGCTCCTTCATGAGCAAGCTCGAACATAGAAGAGACGCTGATTTTTTGCACGAGTTGCAAGCGAATGGTCGCGGTATTCAACAAAAAACACACAGTTTGCGTGTGTTGTGAGCTCTCTCGGCCACCGTAGACATCTCCCCCTTGACCAAGCGTATTAATATTGGTATCAACTACTGAAATTCTGGTATTGTGACAAGCCTACCCATCAGCACAGTAACATACATGACCTCCGAGCAGAAGCACTGGGGCATGAGAGGTGCTGTGCTACAGCAGCTAACAGCAGCTAACGTTAGCACAAAGCACACACCCACAGCAGTGAGCAGTAACTTTGATTTGATTTGTCCAGAAAGAGTGAAAGGTTCGTTAGTGACAGCTGTTTATCTTGTGTTTATACGACTGTGATGTTTGTTCATGCACTTATTGGACTGAAGGAGCTCAGAGAGCTCGAGGGACGGAGCGAAGTCACCACTCACATACAGCAGGTTAAAGAAACAACACTGACACTGAGAGCTCTGACGTCAGTGGTAACTTTTATTTAGTGGGTAGGGATGCATGATAACATCAGCACGTCATCAGTATCGGACGATATCGGCTTTACATTGTGTGTCTGAATCGGCTGACATCATAACAGTATGCATGTATAATATGATGTTGATTCACTACAGAAGAGACCTGATGATGATCACTACAATTAGGTGGGAAAAAGTGGATATATCAACATCAGTATCAGTTATTGGCCAAATAAGTTGTTATATATCTGCATTTCGGATATCTGCAAAAAATCCAGTATCGTCCATCCCTAATAGCAGGACACAGAAATAATGAAACGAAGTTTAACAATCTAACTCCACAATTCAGTACATCACCGTTCAGTCTGTTCGCTTTGTTTCCTAACATATTTAACGTGTTCAGAAAGAAGAAAGAAATCATCCATTTTAGCCTGAATGTCATTCTGCTTTGTACAAAAAAGACAAAAGCCCAAATTCTTTAATTCTTCATATATTTAGAAATTTAAAACTCGAGGAAACTTCCCTGACACGATCCACTTGTTTGCTGTATCGAACCGAACCGTGACTTTTGTGACCCGTTACACCCGTAACCACAAAGTTGTCACAGGCCTCCATGCTGCTCTCTACAGTTTACTGACTTGTAATCAGGCCTGTCCTTGACGTCAAAAAACACACCAATAGAAAGTCATACTCGTCTGCTGTGCACAGCTCTGGCCTGCTGGCAACGGGAAAAGAGTCCATTGTCTATTTTTAGGGAGTTATCCTGTGTGTAATAAACCTGTGCACGCTCGCTAATTTTGGTGGAGGAGATGTATAACATTAAAGACATATGTCAGATAGGTCTGAGGGCCTCTGGACAACATCTCATGACAATCCGTCCTGCAGCTGCATTACCGTAGCTGCTAACGTGGCTAAAATCATTTTGATCTGCGGCTGTAAAATGCCAGTTATTTGTACTATTGTCTCTGCGGTGCTGATCTGATTTGTTAGCCCGGTCATGCAGATCCACTTCCTGACCCATCCACTAACTCTCTGCAACACCCACGTGAACTCATGACATTTGGCTCAAGTAAGATCTAATGAAAAGTAGCGTGAAGACTTTACACAAAGAGTTTGGCCTTTAAGAGCGGCGGCTGTCAGTGTGGCGTGAAGAGGCGCCGCCAGCGAGTCGGAGTGGGTCAGCCCTCTGAGAATCACAAATGAGATCAGATATTATGACACTTAGAAAGGACACTTGAGGTCAGAGCAGGGACGGCTTTGAGAGGTCAGTGCATGTGGAGACATTGTCTGAACTGAAAGCTCATTTATATTCATCCTTAGTGAACGTGACAATAAGTTACTCTGCCATGAACCTGTCAATAAACCACGTCAACCCCATCAGCTCTGTTGTTTCTGTCATAACACGCTCTTGTTGTGCAGATAAACAGTGTTCACCCTCAGAGCAGCTGTGGTCCAAGGCACGATGATGTCAGACATGTTTTAGAGGAAATGTAACCAGAACATCAGAGTTGAAGTCGTGACGATGTCAATGATGGTGAACCTTTTCCTGTTCCTTCATATTGATGCCACACAACTCGACATCTCTACAGTTCCTGTTTTGTCTGTTAATTGCTGAAGGAAGAACAAGTCAGAAGTCTCCGTCCTGATTGGTTCAGATGGGAAAACACGTCCATATTTATGAGGTCATGTGACCCGTCAGCACCTCAGATGTCAACTGTCACCTCTCATTCTGAAACCGTCAAATACCGCCGCTTTGTCAGGGATGTGGTCATCAGACACCTTTCAAGGCGGTATGATACACCGCTGGGCGGCATCAGGTTGAAACGCTGCCTGTCACTATGTAATACAAGGAGCTGGAGAGTCTCTATAAGGCTGGTGGGAGGGGAGATGGATGGGTCCAACAAACCCAGACTTTCACCTGGACAACCTGGTCCCACTCTGAGGTCATCAAAGATCGGTGCTTGGTCGGTGACTTCCAGCATCAGACACTGACCAAAAAAGTTGCTCTGTCACGCTGGTATTAGAGTTGAGCGATCTTGTCCATATCCTATCGTCCTATCGCGGTCATTACGCATTGCTGCTGAAACGTTCACTTATAGCCTCTCTTTGGCGTTTGAGCAGCTTTAGAAAACTCTTGAACATGTATTGGCTCCTTAATTATCAAGTTGACTTTACATAGATGGCATATCTTTTCAATTTCTCCTGACATTGTGTTATTTGGTTTGTTCACCGCTCCGCGACATGCACGTTAGTATGGAGCGGGTGGAGGCGTTGATCTCCCCCCTCTCCCCACCCTCCGCTCTCTCACTAAGCAGCCTCCCTCTGTCTCCTCTCACTCAGCCTCGTTCAGCCTCGATCTCGTCAGCATGCGCCACACACGCACTGCCCCCCGCCCCCCCCCCCCCACACACACACACACCTGACGATTGCATCATCATTTAAAAAAGACATCGTGAAACAACCCTTCTATCGCCGATGGGCGATCCGATCACCCATCGGCGCAACCCTAGCTGGTATGATACGCAGCTAGATACAATTATTGATTAATGGTGCACGGTAGCATCGCAGGAAATGGTAAAAAAAACACAACCGAAAGTTATGGCGGCAGAAGTCAGAGTAGGGCGGACAGGAGAGGCGGTGGATGGGTCCAACAACCAAAGACTTTCACCCAGGAGTCTGATGTTTGCTTCCTGTAAGATTGTAAAGCCAAACCCTGTTCTTTTGTCCTAAATCCAACCATATGTGTGTGTGTTGGCTAAACTTAACCATGTGTGTGTGTGTTGGCTAAACGTAACCACGTGTGTGTTGGCTAAACTTAACCATGTGTATGTGTTGGCTAAACGTAACCATGTGTGTGTGTGTGGGCTAAATGTAACTGTGTGTGTGTGTTGGCTAAACTTAACCATGTGTGTGTGTGTTGGCTAAACGTAACCACGTGTGTGTTGGCTAAACTTAACCATGTGTATGTGTTGGCTAAACGTAACCATGTGTGTGTGTGTGGGCTAAATGTAACTGTGTGTGTGTGTTGGCTAAACGTAACCATGTGTGTGTGTGGGCTAAATGTAACCATGTGTGTGTGTGGGCTAAATGTAACCGTGTGTGTGTGTTGGCTAAACGTAACCATGTGTGTGTGTGTGGGCTAAATGTAACCGTGTGTGTGTGTTGGCTAAACGTAACCATGTGTGTGTGTTGGCTAAATGTAACCATGTGTGTGTGTTGGCTAAACGTAACCGTGTGTGTGTGTTGGCTAAACGTAACCATGTGTGTATGTGTTGGCTAAACGTAACCATGTGTGTGTGTTGGCTAAATGTAACCGTGTGTGTGTGTGTTGGCTAAATGTAACCATGTGTGTGTGTGTGGGCTAAATGTAACCGTGTGTGTGTGTTGGCTAAACGTAACCATGTGTGTGTGTTGGCTAAATGTAACCATGTGTGTGTGTGTGTGGGCTAAATGTAACCGTGTGTGTGTGTTGGCTAAACGTAACCATGTGTGTGTGTTGGCTAAATGTAACCGTGTGTGTGTGTTGGCTAAACGTAACCATGTGTGTGTGTTGGCTAAATGTAACCGTGTGTGTGTGTTGGCTAAACGTAACCATGTGTGTATGTGTTGGCTAAACGTAACCATGTGTGTGTGTTGGCTAAATGTAACCGTGTGTGTGTGTGTTGGCTAAACGTAACCATGTGTGTGTGTTGGCTAAACGTAACCATGTGTGTGTGTTGGCTAAACGTAACCATGTGTGTGTGTTGGCTAAACGTAACCATGTGTGTGTGTTGGCTAAATGTAACCATGTGTGTGTGTTGGCTAAACGTAACCATGTGTGTGTGTGTTGGCTAAATGTAACCATGTGTGTGTGTTGGCTAAATGTAACCATGTGTGTGTGTTGGCTAAACGTAACCATGTGTGTGTGTTGGCTAAACGTAACCATGTGTGTGTGTTGGCTAAACGTAACCATGTGTGTGTGTTGGCTAAATGTAACCGTGTGTGTGTGTGTTGGCTAAATGTAATCGTGTGTGTGTGTGTTGGCTAAATGTAACCGTGTGTGTGTGTGTTGGCTAAATGTAACCATGTGTGTGTGTTGGCTAAACGTAACCATGTGTGTGTGTGTTGGCTAAATGTAACCATGTGTGTGTGTTGGCTAAATGTAACCACATGTGTGTGTTGGCTAAACTTAACCACATGTGTGTGTTGGCTAAACTTAACCACATGTGTGTGTTGGCTAAACTTAACCGTGTGTGTGTTGGCTAAACTTAACCACATGTGTGTGTTGGCTAAACTTAACCACATGTGTGTGTTGGCTAAACTTAACCGTGTGTGTGTTGGCTAAATGTAACCGTGTGTGTGTGTTTTGGCTAAATGTTACCGTGTGTGTGTTGGCTAAATGTAACCGTGTGTGTGTGTGTTTTGGCTAAATGTAACCGTGTGTGTGTGTGTTGGCTAAATGTAACTGTGTGTGTTGTACCAACGTAGTGCTTTTATTTTGAAAGAGACTATCAAACTGTACATTTCCTGTGAAAACAGAAGTGTACTTTGAAAACAGACAATGCATGTAACAGGCTGAAGTTGACACGGCACAGTGACATGTGGGATGAGCACTGGGTGGACACACGTGTCAACAGCTGTGGGGATGTAAAGGAGACGGACTCAGGCTCGGCGGTGACGGAGGGCGGTTGTCAGAGGGCGCCTCAGTGAGCAAACACACCTGACCTGACTTGTCCAGCAGACTTTACTACAGGCCGACTGGCTGTTGATGTTCTAAAACAATAAGCCAACATGAGTCGAGTCGAACGGCGAGTTGAAACCACTGCAGCTTTGTAAAGTGTTTCCTCTGGTTGTGAATCTTTGGTCTGAACTGGACGAAGATTTTTTTTAATAACTGCACTCAGAAATATCTCTGATAAAAGCTGTGAATGTCGTGTGACATCAAAGTCACTGATATATTCTCTAAAGTTTGAATTCCTTCTTATTAAATTATTGAAGTCTGTTCATCCACCACACGATGAGAAACTTTCCCTGATGACAAAATGAGTGTAAATTGTAAGATGCAGAATCTGGTAGAAAGTGAAGCAGGTCTCAGAGGTCCCTACATGAGGTCAATGAGAGTCCTTCACTTCTCAGCGTGACAAATCAAACTTGAGAAGGTTCTCTCCAGAGGCGAAATATTTATCTCCCTGTCCGCTGCACCGTCTCTGTCTTCTATCAATAACGAACATGTGGCGGCAGATTGTAATGAACCACCAACCGGGAACTCAATTCCAGTGTTGAGAGGTTAATACAATGTTCACAGGGAGTCCACCTTTTATCACTCGCACTAAATCAGCAGTGTGAAACAAACACAACACCTGAGGCACCGTTCCTTCGTCTTCTTTCAGGGAACTCTTTTCTTTCATGCTAATGTCCTCTCTCTCTTCTCTCCTCTGTGTCTCTGACATCATGTTGCTTTTCTGTCATTTACTTTCTGTTTCTCTCTTCACATCTTTCAAATAAATTGTCTTTATTCTGTTTTCTTGTGTTTTTCTTTCTTTCACGAGTCGTCTTCATTTCTTTCTTTCGAGTTACTTCTTCCCGTCCTTTTTCTTCCTTCCCTTCCTCCATCTGTCTCTTTCTTACTTTTTGTTTCTTTGATATAATTCATTCATTTCCTTCTTGCATATTAGCTCTTCCCTTCTTTCATGTTGCTCCTCTGTTTCTCTCTTACTTGCTTTCTTTCTCTCCATAAAATGAATCGTCTCTGCGTCCCAGCTGTATTTATATCGATTAAAATGTACTACAGTCTGAACAACATCCTCTGATTAGCCATTTGTATTCATCTTTGTGTTGCACAATAACATTCTGTATCTGCTTGTTCCAGCAACCGAATGAAGAAACATCCTTTTCAGCTTCTGACGGCTACATGAAGTCTTTTCTCTCATCAGGGGAGAAACACCGAGCTGAGGAACGGGAAGCTCTTCTCTTTATTCTGGAGCAGGAAAAAAGAGAAAAGAAAACGTCTCAGCTTTGTGATGGTTTAATAAAAACCTGAAGTCGTACCGTGGTGCAGCACAGGAAGTACAGGATATATTTCCTGCTGTGTCAGCAGAGGGTGGTGATGATGGTCTTAATCTGAGAGGCTGTCGATACGGGGAGGAGTGGGGACATCACCGTGTCTGTCTGACGCCTCAGAAACATAAATGCATTGATCAATGATCTTATTTGTTGTAGAGACCACATGTGATCTGTCTGCATAGAGTAACATAACTGTCACGTCTGGAGACAGCAGAAACATAACGGGCTGCAGGAGCAGAGAGGGTGAACCAGAGACTCCTCACATCACCAGAGGAGGAGCAGCTACAGAAACAACAGGTGAGCAGGCTCTGAAACCACTCTGACATCATCTCTGACATCATCACTGTCTTCTACACGTAAATACACCAACACCAGGGGTCTCATTTATAAACCAGTGTGTAGGATCCATACTAAAAGTGTACGTGAGGACAAAAGCAGAAAGTGGCGTGTGTCAAAAGTATTCTGATTTATTAAACCATGCGATCGCCTGACAGAGCACGACTTCCTTTGATAAATCCCAAATCAACTTGAACTTGTCAGCGTGTGTTTACAGCATGTAGACTGATTCACACCTCACCAAAATGATCATGGCGATCAGTGTATCCCTGATGCTCAGACATCATCTGAAGATGAAAGTTTGATATGTGAACATATTTGTTTATTTATTTATTTATCTAATATTGAAACTGCTGACGCTCTGCTTTGTAAATATTAAAAACTGTGTCAACCAGTGTCGGCTGCATCCCTCTCCTCTGCCGTCAGGGGCAATGTGACGTTGAGAAGGTGCTGATGAAATAATGAGCAGGATTTGAGGTGAGATTTGAGTCGGCTTATAATCTTTACAAGTGATATGGAGCTGGGTGGAGGCAGCCTGCAGAGGAAGCAGCAGCAGTAGGCAGGACAGAGCAGGTTAAATATGGCGCCCTGAATGAGACTTGACAACTGGTTGCATAGAGAGGAATCATGTGATCTATCAGCTGCTCCATCAGTCGATTGGGCTGCTTGAGATCAGCTGATGTAGCTGGGAGCATATTCAGAGTAGCTTCATCATCATCCAACCAAATACTATAAAACACTTCATACTAGTGTCACACACAGCTCAGTGACACCTGCACACACTTTAATTGTTGCATCGTATTTTCAATGTTTCTACAGTTTCTGTTATAAGATCACAGACTGTTGTTGACATCCCACGCCACTGACATTTTACCGTCTCACAGGCCTCAGGTGTCATCAATGTATGAACCAAATTTCATGACAAAGCATCAAACAGAAGTTGAGATATTTCAGTCTGGACCAAAGTCCAACAGACGGACACCGCCGTCCACAGAGCCGTGAAGTCGTCACTGTGACCTCTGAGTATCTGACTATCCATCATCAGCCGGCGTCAGCAGCTGCTGCTGTTTGTTGTTGACGTTCACTGTAAAAGACGACAGGGGAAACTTATTGTACCTATCAGGATCAGATAGTGAAGCTCATCTCTCTGCTGCGCCAGCGAACACAGCTTATCTGTTAATGCAGGAAAGAGGCAGAAATTTACAACTGTAGTGTGGCTGCCAGTGAAGTGAGAGACAAACATTAAGTTGATAGACAACCCTCCTTAATTAGCTCCTTCACTGGCGGTTGATGTATTACCTTATCAGCGTGCTTTAGGAGCATTCAGAGAGTTCTGAGAAAATAAATGTTTGCCACAACAGATACTTCTCATCATTACCAGCTGATATATGCGCTCTGCTCCCACAGGCTGCAGCCGCGCCCTACATTTAAAGTGACAGTACAAAGATGCAGAGCAACGTTCACGATGGAGTCGCGAACACAAACACCAAGATATCATTTGTAGCTTCACACTGATTTATGCTTCATGTAAGAGTTGATGGGTGTCCTCACATGAAACCAACTGTAACTGAGTATTTAACCTGTAATAACTGATGTTTCTGTCTGTCTCTAAAGCTGTGGGACGGATGGATGACAAACAGGCCTCATGCTGCAACATTTCCTTAAATGTCGCTTATATTTTCTGTGAAGAGAAAAAAAACAAAAGAAGTCAGCTCCCGACTCACTAAATGTACCTAACTATCCAAATCTGCTGCGACCCAGGTGAGCTGATTAACAAACCCCTCTTGATCAACAGTCACCTGTTAACACAGATAACTCCTCCTACACACTATATAAGGGCCGGTGTAGAGCCGTGTGCAAAGACTCTGGCACATGACTAAGAATTGGAGACATGCCACCAAAAAAGGCTGTAAAAAGAAACACTTTTACAGAAGTAAAATTAACACACTGTTAAATAAACTAAGACTAGAATCACCGCCCTGTGGTTGTATGACATCGTGTTTTAGTCGCCACACCCGTAGCAACAGCCTGATGAGGAGGGGACGAGCAGACTGAAAAACGACAGCAGCCTTCCTGCAGGTGACCTTCATCACCTAACCACTGTCAGTGCACCAGATACAGGTCCGGCCACACCGACTTTCCCACAGCGTCAGTTCCACTTGGCTATACTAACAAAACAAGAACAAATCGTGGATATGATCGAAATAAAGAGAAAATGTGTTTGCAGATGGTTTCATGAATGAGGCCCAACGAGCTGAAACTCACCATGAAGCTGCATTAAGATTCAGCCGATCTTTTTCCACCAGAGACACACAACACAGTGTTTTATCATGTCATACATTGTTCTTATAAACATGTACATTAAATATTTTCTGGGAGGTCTGCAGGATGCATTTAGTCTCATAATGATGGAACAGATTAAAGATTTCTGAGGCTCTGGACTGAAAACTGCAGATCTGGTCTCTGATAAACAAAACAGATTAGATGTCAGACTTCAGTCATTTGTCACTGATATTACTGAGCAGCATATGCGCCTCTAAATCATCCATTTGGCTTCATGAAGGCCAAGGACAAAGAAGATCGCATATTCACTCTGTTAAAACCCCATGCAAGCCCTCATAATATATCTCCATGACTCCTCATCTCAAATTCAATTGAAAAATTGAAGCGTGCTACATCAGGAGGAGAGGGTATCTGCTGTGGGCCCCACATTTTATTCTCCCATGAATAAAACATTTGGCACTGGGTATGCAGTGGTCAAAACCGTGCTAACCCTCCCAGATCCTCTCATATTTATACTGAATCTATATTAATCTACATCACCACTAAATTACCTTCACGCCCGCGGACTGTATCAAAGTGTTTCATGCTCCATTACATTTAAAAAAGGTTACAGCATTTTAAAAAATGAATGTGGTTCTTTTCTTGTCAATTTTGTCTCCGTGTAATCAAATAAAAAAAGTTTAGTTTCCAGTTCTCACTATACTCACCTCGTACCACAGACAAAGAGATGGGAAAGCTTCTGTCGTCACTGAAGTGACTGTGGCAGAGACGCTCTAATGTAGGTTTAATTTATGTCTGGATGAAGGTTTATCCTCAAATATGGAAAACAGCCACTACAAACACTGAGGAGTCGTTAACTGGACCAAACAGTGTTCAAACAAACATATGGATTCTAGTTCTGTGATGCTGGTTTGGTTTGTCTCAGCTTGAAAAGCAGCTTTATAGAACACTGTAACGTATAGGGCTCTGTCAAACTGGAGTAAATGACCAGCACATTTCCAAAACCAGACCCTTCCCACTCCCGCTCCATCGAGGAGTGTAACTTTGCCTGTAGTCACGTCACAGCTGGATGAAGCTCCTCCATCAAGGTGTAGGGGATAAACACAGCAGCTGCTGCTTTGGGACAAACTTCCCTCTCTGCGGCGGAAAGAGGAACTGTCCAGACTTTTTGTAACCACGGAGAAAAATACAATTATGGTCAGTAAGTTGGCATCAGTGTAAACTTGCTGTTGGAAGGTTTTATATCTCACGTCCATGTCCAGTTTTGGGGAGACACTCAGTGTGGCGGAGCCTCCGTGTGAACGCAGGAAGTTGGTGGGGAGGGTGTGGTTTGAGACAGGCCTGTGGTGTGTTCAGCTAACAGCAGCTAATGTGTCCTGCAGCAGAGCAGAGACGAGCAGCGCGCTACAGAGCTCACTTCTTTCTAAATCCACATACATAATACTTGTAGTCTTCAAGCAACGCTGACTTAAGAGACATCACATGAGGACGTTTATTGGTGTCAAAGTCAAACACTTTTTTTGCAGCAAGATGTTTGGTCGTTGTTCACACGCTTCAGTTATTTATCTGTCTGATGTAAAAACATGCCATTGACACTAACATTTAAATTAATTCACATAATTTGGATCACATGGTCCCAAAGATTCTGTATTGACATTAAAATAATAAGGTTTGAACATTGTCACTTTATTTTGATACAAGAGCAATGTTAAGTTTAATGGCTTTTCTATTCTTATTTTAATTAAAATATTTCTAATTATTCATATTTTGTGTTGAATCTATGTCTCTGTATATCTGTCCTGGTCCTGCAGCAACATCACTAAGGGCTTTTCTTGTCTTTATCTTTTCTCATCTGAAGGATCTCAGTGTAGGAAGAGTATTTCTGTGTGTGAAACGTCTCTGCTCTGTGTAGTGAATTGATTCAGAGAAGCTGCTGGACCGTGCAAAAACATCCCAGCTGGAATCGTTCCACGCGCCAGCTGAACGAGGCTGAAGTCAGGCGAGCACACAGGAAGGTTTTCAATTCTGGAATCTCAAATTACATCAGAGAACAGCGCACTTAGAAAAGCAAACTTTGGTATCTTTGGTTGATTAGTCTTGTGAGACCGACTGCAGTTGGTGCTGAAGGAGGCTATTTACTTTTTTATGCAGTTTTGGAGGGCTTACTCATGCTACAGATAAGAATTTGCATAAAAGTCTTGGTGAGTTTATTCTGCTGTCTTAGTAACTGAAGTGTGAATGAAAGCACAGACAGCTTTCACCAACTGATCATGAATGCATGAACTCCTCCTGAAACAGAGTCATCTCAAAGTGGCATGAACGAGTGGTTTCAGAGAACTTACTCAAAGCCCCTACAAGGAACTTACATTTAGAGTTGATTTTGGCGACCCTGTGGACAAAAGCGGTAGTGTTTTGCCGGAATGAAGCCTACATTTCCCATGAACTCTAGCGCGTATTGTCGTAAAGACGCTTACCTGGCTCGCGCATGTGTTTGTTTTTGGGGATGAATGAAACAACATGACGGGAAAACTTTGTCCCCGCTCCTATCGGGGATCCCAGCTCACCTCTGCCGCGCCCCAGCTCCACCTCTCCGGCGTAAGCGCCACCGCCGCCAGGGTAAACGCAGCGGTCGGCTGGTAAGGCTGAAGGCCTGTTTGACGAGCACTTCCACGGCTTCTTGGACTGAGTATGAAGCGGTGCCTCACCTCTTTATTTCTCGGCACTCGTTGGACCCTGTCGACGCCTGGCTGGTACCTGTCGTCGGCCCGGATGAGGTGTTCCAGCCCTGCGGCCCCTGCTCTTCTCGTCCCCGAGACCTGCGGCCTCTGTGTGTGGCTCCCCGGACAGCTAACGCCGTGGACCCACCGGCTCCTGCCAGGATTAGGCTGGTAAATGCTAGATCGCTAGCGAACAAAACGTTAATCCTGAAGGATTTCCTGACTTCCCGAGGATTGGATTTTTTTTGGATATACACTATATAGAAATAGCTTATCTTCACACCGATGGTCTCATTTGCTGTTGTAGGTCACGCACAGACATCAGCAGAAACGAGTGACTTTTGCATATCCAGTTAAAAGTTCCTTGTAGCGGCTTTAACATGTTCTCTTAAATACAAACAGTGTATTCTTAATGAGAGGAAGCTCAGAGTAAAAATGCAGCTGCTTTAAAATGTTTATGAAACGTTAGCTAGTAACGTTAGTCTGGCAGCGTTACACCAGACCTCTGTGAACGATTGACCCAGTAGATATAGTAACATTAGATATAATGTTAGTATACCAATGTTGCTAGCTAATGTTAGCAACTGTTCCCAGAGGTCTGGTGAAACGCTGTCAGGCTAACGTTAGCTAACATTAGCTAGTAACATTTGACTGACAGAGTTTCAGCAGACCTCTGGACACAGTTAACCTAGTAGGTACTAAATAGTAGCTAAAGTTAGCCTGACAGCACTCAAAGAGACCTCTGTGAACGGTTTATCTTGTAGATAAAAAAAAAAAAAAGGTAGCTCAGGTTAGCAAACAATAGCCAGTAGCATTAGCCTGACAGTGTTTCACCAGACCTCTAAGAACAATTGACCTAGTAGGTAGAAAATAGTAGCTAATGTTAGCTAAAGTTAGCCAGTAGCATTAGCCTGACAGCAGTTCATCAGTGTTCAACTGCATACACAATAGTTACAATCCACTAAACTCTTTCATCGGCTCAACATGTAATGTTAGTAATGACATTATAATGTTAGGAGGTCATTTGTAACAGCGATAGTGTCACACCGGACAAATCTGTCACGTTGTGGGAAAATGACTTTTCTTTATGTTGTCTGGACCACATCCAACATGAGTTACAATTTTCTGACAATACCTGTTGTTCATGTCGTCACTTCCGTCTGTATCTAATTCACACAGTATACGGATTCATCACTTCATGCCGTCGATCTGAATTTTGCATCTCATAATAGTTACGTGATTGCAAATAAGCTATTTGGGCTCACCCTGCAGTGAACAGCTAGTCTGACGAAAAGGACTCAAATGATGATTTGAATCATGTTCTGATCTGTTCAGAGAACGCTGTCTGTTTATATCTGAAGTTACCGTAGTATTTGTATTTGTTTACATCCCTGCTGTCACCCCAGGAGCCAGGACACTGTTTGGAAACAGAAGTCAAACCTGCTGAACCTCCGAGCACCGACAACATGGACTTGTCCACACAGATTACTGTCATAATGTCTGCAGGACAAGCAGCAGACGAGGTATAACACACACACACACACACACACACACACACACACAGCTATTGATCAGCCTGTAATCTCTCCTCTGAAGCATGAAGAATCCATCAGCGTGATCGGTGTGTGCTGTGATGTCATGTCCATTGAGTATATCTAAAGAAGCATGTCCCCATCACACACTGTGCTGTCCATCCATCAGCTGCTGCTGTATGAGGCGCTGATCTTACTCTATGTTGGCAGGACGGTCCTGTCAGTCTGACACTGTGAGGCGTACAGTATTAACTGCAGCAGCAGATGTTCCACTTACAACGCTTTAAAAGTTCCACATGACATTCAGAATATTAACAGCAGTAAACCACTATTAGTGATGGCGTCCTGAGCAGAGAACAAAGTCACGCTTACCCCGTGTGTGTTAGAAGCTTCTCTGTGGTTTGTTGTGGTAAGCTGGTCCAGCCATGCACACATGTTAAGGCTCATTCTCCGCCCTCTACACCCAGATATTTATTAGAAGTGACTCTTTTTAAATACAAGTACCATCTAGCGTCTCAATAGTGGGATCAGCAGTTTCAGAGTTTGTGCACATTGAAGTCATATGTTTGGTCTTTTTTTAATTTGGGGACAGTTTTAGTTTTAACAATGAAAGCTGCAGAGAGTGAAAGGCATCCCGTAAGAGCTCTATGGCTTTAATTCAAAGAGGATGCCACTGTGTAGATGAGCATGTCACCACGAACATATGAAGATAAGCTGAGTTCATTTATAGAGATAGAAAATAAGATAGGGGCTAAAATTGATCCCAGTGGGACCCCTTTGTTTATTCTAAGTGAAGCTGAGTATCTGAGTTCTTCCAGATAAGTAATTCTTACACCATTTTGGAGCCATTTCACTGAGACCTATACATTTAAAACGTTGAGCACAAATGAGTCCCTATGGTGCGTTCCTAAGTGCTGGGAGGTAGGAAGTCTCAGACCTCTGACTGGGAAAAATGCATTGAAATGCATCGCTATGCAAGGTAACTGGGTCTGCTGTCCTCCATGTTTGTTGTTTACGTTCAACATCGATCGTTTGGAATGCTTTGCGGTGAGATCTAGTTAACTCCAGGTGGGATATGCCCCACCTCCAAATGCAGCATTAGTGCATGTGTGTATCCCACTGGCTCATGGCTGCCACAGCACTGCATTTACGCCCAGGCCACACTGCCTGCGTGAGCAGCACTGCTCGCGACAGAACATTTAGTTATTTGGAGTTTTGCCTATTTTTTCTGTGTGCAGTTTTTGGCAAAAGCAGGAAGTAAACATGGTGTCCTGATTATCTTACAGACATCACACCAGCTTTCACTCCAGTTTAAATGTCTATACGGGTTACAGGCATGAAAACAAATACATAATTCATTTGAAGCACTTCCTGTTTTTGTTTCAAAATAAAAGCCCTCTCACAATGTTTCTGTGGACGGAATCCCTTTATTTGTTAACAAAAGGCTTTATATTGTGAAATATTTTCAGGACTGTTTCTGTGTTGTTGACAATGCCGTGGCTGCACAGCTCCATAAATTAGTGGTGTATCAGCTTTTAGTTGTGTAAATACAGTAGTTACAGCAGCAGGCAGCTCTGCAGCAGCAACGCTGTCTGTGTGAACACTGCAGCACTTCAGTGAGGTAGCTGTAACACGCTGCTCACACAGGCAGTGCGGCCCAGAGTAGCGCCCACCCTTTAGGTTCCCCCCAGTTAACACTGTTCTCTGTAATCACTGTTGCTGTCTTTAGTGCTGTCTGTGGAGTTAGCACCGTTAGCTGCCACCTCCATGTTGAGAACCATGTGCTGAAATCCTGCCTCAGACCCTGACTCACAGACATGCTCCTACATGTCACACACAGCTCCTTTAACACCAGAGGTAAAACTGACAATCTAACTTTAACTGGTTTCATTCCAGGGGTCGACAAAATATTATTAAATTGTTATTTTTATCTATATTATAAAGCTGTGCCGAGGTTAAAGAGCCATGCAGGGAAATCTTTTTTAAGAGCAATAATTATTATAACTTGATTTATTAGGCACCATTAAAGTACAAAATACAAAGTGCCACTCAGTAAAACAGCTCAGTAAAATGCTGATAAAGTCACAGATAAAATGAGATAAAATAATCAACAATTATTCCAAAAAGGAGAGAGAACTGGGCTGAAGGGCCTCGACAGCAGGGGCCGACTCACTGTGAGTGCCAAAGGCAGATTTAGGAGCCACTACAGCCCTGCAGAGGATCTCCAGCAGCCCACAGGCTTGTAGGGAGCTAAGGGATCATGAGAGCTTTAAAAATGAGCGGTAAAATCTTAAAATCAATTCTAAAACTGACAGGTTACACTTTCTCTGAATGTGTTCAAAGCCTGGCAGCAGTACTCGCAGTATTTGGACGTTTGCCTGCTCAGAGCAGAATAAAGTGTAAAGCAACAGTAACAGTCAGGATTGGAGAAGAGTTTGCAAAAACATCTCTGGATCTGCAGATGAAAGTAACGATCAGATTAATGTTTACATGTCTCAGCAGGACTGTGTCAGTTTATTTCACGTTATTAGAGACAGTCAGGCACCAAGATGAGGAACAGGAACACCTTGTCATCCACCTATCAATTCCAATTTTTCAGCTTTTCCTGATCGATATTAACTCAACAGCACCTGTGCAAACATTTCACATTAAAAGCCGACCAGTTATGGGGAGGCTGGAATACATTTAATGTGAAAAATCTTCATTCACTGTAGTTTAACAGGGAAAACGCTGGTCCTCTCTGCTGCTGATGTACTTTTATTATCATACATTTATTGCAGGTATTTTTCAGACCTCTACAAGTTACTCTGTGTCGGGTTGGGCCGGTGTAAAAATGTTCAAACTGGTTTGATATGAAGCCAAACATCGGACCGGTATACTGAATTTTACCCACTACGTCACACTTGACTCAGCAGCTGCTTTGTGGAACATAATGACACCGTGTCCCGTGTCCTGGCGTCTGACTGTCACAAAGCATCACGTAACATCCTGTCCACACTGAATCCATCAAATATGAACTTCTGTTACTTCATTTAAACAAACCACGCAGGTCAGACTGTAGATGTAACCACTTAAAACATGGGTGAATGGTCTATTTGTGTGTCTTCCTATGTTTGTAACGTTACTCTTTAAACAGAAAACATGTTTCATATGGTGATATTCACAAAACCGCCAACAGCAAGTAGCCTAACCTGTTATGAGCGATGGTCCTTTACCACAAACTTTCAGCTTCCTGTTGAGCTCCATCAGTCAGCTGACACCTTATTTAGGTTTCATTAGTAAAATAAGCAGGTACTAGATATATTTCCATAATTCCTCATCTCAGCTTCATGAATCAGTCGTTCCTCATTCAAGCTTCCAAGGCAAGCGACAGAAACAAGTAGAAACGTGGCGTCAGACAAATTCTGAGCTCAACGGCTGCGCTGCGTCACTCTTTCGTCTGCTTCATATCCAGAATGTTGCCGTATTGGTGCAGATTTAGTTTTCTTTAGTGACCACACTGCAGAGGATTTGACTCTCCAGCTGAAACACACGTCCTCTACCCTGATTTCAAACACCAGGTTTCTGGTTTTGTCCCATGTAAAGAAATCAGCTTCCTGGAGTCGAGTCAGTTTCATTCATATAGTCCAGTATCACAAACCACATTACAATCTGCTCACCCTCTGTCCTCACAGCCTCCATTCAGAGAAGGAAAAACTTCCCCTCAGAACTCTGTGGGGACATTTGTGGCTCAAGAGGTCGAGTGGTTCGTTCACCATTTGGAAGACTGGCGGTTCATCCAGTCTGCATGTTGAAGTATCCTCACACAAGACACTGAGCCCCAGATTTCTCCTGATGGCTGTGCCGTCGCTGTGTGATTGTTTGAAATAACTGAGGAGCAGGTGGCAATAATAATATAGTTTATATATAATAAATGAAAAATGAAAACTGAAGTGCACATTAAAGGACTTGAACATCAAAGTTCCCGAGAACCATCATGAATCTACGGCCACAGACATTCGACCTCCTCAGATGAACCTGTGCTTCACTAAACAGCAGCTCACAACTACAACCACCATCTCTCCTGCTGTACTCTGCGATGTCGAGGGTTCCCCGCCAGACGGACGGACAAACAGCACTCATAAAGACCAATGACTAACCGCCTCCTCTGCAGCTCACACACTGACCACACTTCAGCTCAAAGCCTTCCTTTGAATTTATCTGTATTACTACGACTACATATTGATCCAGGTGATCATTCTTTGCTTAAAGTACGTCCACGTGTGTGTGTGTGTGTGTGTGTGTGTGTGTGTGTGTGTGTGTGTGTGTGTGGGGCCATACAGTGGACTGAGTTATGGCCTCATTCCGCTTCAACCAGCGAGCGTTGGAGTTATGGCGGCGAGTGTCAAAACTTGCAAGGTCGAAGTGTGAGGCACTGCCGTCGTGTCGTCAAGGCTGAGCGCTCACAACGACTGCTGGAAGCGAACACAGCGTCGGGATCCAGAGCAGCTTATCACAACCTCATAAGTCTGTCGCCGTACAGTACAGCACGAGGCCAACTGGGCTGCAGGGGAGCATTTAACCCTTTCATGGTCCCACCAAGAACAAAGCAACAGAAATAAATATCTATACTGCATTTCTCGGTTCTCTGTGAGCCTGTTCAAAATGAAGGAGATGTCCATCTGCATCCATGTGTAATAAGTTTATTTTTTAATTCAACACTGTGTTTGTGTGTGTGGTCACAGAGCACTATGAATGCCCTCATAATGCATTATACACATGATCTTCATAGACAGTGTTACTGATTTTTTTTGTAGCTAAAAAAGTGCCGTTTGATTTTATGTACGTGACGCAACAGTTTTCTTCGTTATCGTAAATAAACACTGATTTGGCCTCAGATAATCCAGATGCCATGGTGACAGGCAATTTTAGTAAAGCACTCTTTGTCTTCTGTCTGCTGCATCACTGACATACTTTCCTACACTGAGGGAGCATTTTACATTTTACAAATACTTCTTCTTCTATGAGAGGAGACTATGAGAGCACCTTTCCTGCAGGAAAATCCTTTTTGAAAATTCTTCAAAGTCGTTTCAGAGTTAAAAGGCAGTAATGACCCGAGATGTGTAAAAACCCTTTCAAATAAAAATTCCATGACTGCACATCTGTTGCTGCTATTGTGCATGTTCTGAAAGGAACGTGTGGTTTTTGAAGCAGAAAGTGATGCAGAAGGTTCACAGACTCCAAATGCGCAGGTAGGACGGAGCCGGGCCATTAAGTCTTTATAGTTTGGGTCAAGGAGGGAACTCTAAATGCCAGCGTGGACTTCAGTGCATCGCAGACACAAACATCTACCTGTGAAAGCAAACTGGATCTCAGTGTTACGGCCGCTCTGGTCCTGAGGGAGACCATTTCAAAGCAACCATCTTCTGACCTCGACTCCTACCTTTTTATCTTCCACTCTGAACCAACAGGAAGTGAGACTGTTTTAGTGCGGTGGTGAAAAAAACAACAAGCAACAACCAAATCCAAGGCAGAGAAAGTGAAAGTGTCACTCTGTGTTTCTGTCAGTCTCTTTCTATCTCTGTGTCTGTTGTACCATGGAAACTGCCTCACACACACTCTCAAACACCAAGCCGGGTGCAGACAGATACTAATCTCTCAGTCTGGACTCAGAAAGCACTTAAAACTTTCCCTCTGATGTACTTTCTGTGTTCCACAGAATGTACCTGGTGAAGTTTTCCTCTGGAAAACATTAAAAACTGTTTTAAAATACATGAAGAATATCAGTCCGACAGACGAGAGGAAATCTTTGAGGCAGCAGAGGAGAAACAGGAGAGAGAAAGAGAGTCTTATGTAAAAGAAAGTAAATTGTACAAATGCACATAAACAGAAGAAGACGAAGGCAAAGGAACAAGAACTGACAAAGTGGTGTTATTTTTCTGATTTGATTTGCTTCATGGTCCTACATTTTTTGTTGTTGCATTTACTTGGAACTGAAAAATCTATAACTTCTTCTGTGTTCGGCAGCGAGACTCCAGGAATAAATTCCCCTGTAAGACACAGAGCGAGTCACATTTCATCAGAGACATGACGCACTGAAGTCAGGACACTCTTACACATGTGTTCAGACTCAGTTCTGATACTGTTCAGCCTGTTCTCATGCACCCTTCATACGTTCTCCTACGAACACTAATGCACCAACAATTGTGCATATCCTACGTAATCATGAGCCTGTAAATCCAACACGTCCTCATCCCAAGTCGTCACATATCAGCGCTTTGTTAGTGGACTTTGACGTCTACATATTACGCACTACGTATCCTCCTGCATCTGCTGTTGACAATCCAGGACATGGCAACCAACGCCAGGATGTCAACAATAGCACATGGTTAGGTTTAGAAAGAAAACACAACATGATTTGGCTCAACGCTGGAAGTGAACACCGAGCTCACAGGTGAAAGTCCAGGGTTGACTGGCCTCGTCCACCTCTCCTCCCACTCGCCCTGCAGGGACGTCCCAGCTCCTTATTTTACATCGTTACCAGCAACCTTTCAAACCGACGCCATTCAGTGGCGTATCATGCTGCCACGACAGGTGTCGCCAGGCCGACTGGCAGCGTATCATAACACCATGAAAGGTTCTGTCCAGCCGCATTACAAAAAGACACCACCTCACATCCAGAGTGAGTATGAACTAAAGTGCTTTTGCAGTATCAGGGGGGTCAGGCCCAGACTTCTCAGACTGCAGGACATTTTTGGGGATGGCTCTGCACCTCATTGGTCAGGACCTGCAGCTCATTTAGTGTTCTGTGTATTATGTTCTTGGCACAAACACAACAGTCATAATTTGCCAACACATTCTGATCCCCAACTCGTCACATATCACCGCTTGGTCAGTCAGTTGACTTTCACGTCCACAGGTTACGCACTGGATACTCTGGATGCATCTGTTGTTGAAGTTCTGGGACGCCGTGTCAGTTAGGGCTGCAACTAACGATTAATTGACTAATTATTTTATCAAAAAATGTGTTAAAATGTTGAAAAATGTCGGTCTGTCTCTTCCTAACCCCAAAATTACGTCATCTAATGTCTTGTTTCGTACTCACGCCAAAGGGTTTTAGTTCACCGTCATGGGAGAGTGTGTAAAGCTGCCAATATCTGAACGTGAGAAGCTGCAATAAGAGTATTTTGAGGTACTTTTATAGTACCTTTCTATGAAAAACTGATTAGTCGACTACTGAAATAGTCAGCGATTATTTTAATAGTCAATTAGTCATCGATTAGTTGCGTAATCGTTGCAGCCCTAGTGTCAATTTATGCTTGTTACATGCATCACGTCTTTTCAAAATATACTTCATGTTTCACAGAAAATGTGCATTTCCAGCTCGTCAGATGCACACAGTCTTTTTCAAAATAAACTTACGTCTTTAAAACACCTCAAATTTACATGTAGTTTCTTTCAAAGCACGTGGTTAGGTTTACAGAAAAGCATCATGGTTTGGCTCTACATTTATACGAGAAGCTAACGGTGGCTTCTAAAGTAAAACCCTGGTGTTGTTGGACCCATCCGCCTCCCCTCCTGTCCACCATATAGGAACTTTCCATTTCCTTCATTTACATTGTTGTTCGGTGGCATGTCAAACGTACGCCACCTGAGAACTTAACACCGCTGCGAAATAATGCCTCTTTTACGTTGGTGTCTGACACGGAAATCAATGGCCAAGCAGCGTATTTGCTGACTTTTGTGCAAATTGCACTGTACTGCAAAACCATTATAAGCATGATATTTTTGTGCCGCAATCCATTTTTTGAGATTTCGCCCAAGAATGCATTTGTCTCTGGGGTCAGCGCTGACTGCTATTGTTCAACAAAATGCTTTTAATTACTACTGAATGATTTTTATTTCATTCAAAAGTATCTGAGTTTGTTTGGCTGCACTGTAAAGAGAAAAACCAGCTGCTAACTGTAACATTAAACTGCACCTGCTGTTAGCATGACAACCATGAGTTTCCCAAATCAACCAGGACTGAAATCTCAATATGAGCGATCCCACATTAAAGGAATATTTCACCTAAATCAATATAAACTGCTCTCCTCCTGCAGGCTCTTTATGGCCCCAGAAAAGTTTTTCATCAAAGGGCGTTGAAACTTTGCTGAACAAAAGACACATGAAAGAGTTCTGAAAAACTTTCTGTCTGTGCAGTGTGTCCAAGTGCCGTATATCCATTCATGAGCTCACTGAAATCCAAACAACTATTTTCAGCAAACTCTTGCTAAACAAAGTGTTTCTGGATTATCCTCCTACGAAGGAAAGTCTGTGCTCTGAATCAATAACCCACGAGGATTAAACTCCTAATAAATCATAGGAGGATGTTCTTCTTCTTCTTTGTTGCTTTCTAACTTTTTTACTGATTAAGACACAAATATTTCATGTCACATGAAACACTGTACATTTGAAACTGAGCTTTCAGGAGTTCTGCTAAAGTCCCCTTTGACAAAGTAACCCAGTTCAGGATCAGCACAGACTGAAAGTAGCTGGAAAATGATTTTATATGAGGTTATTATTTCACTAAACAGCCTCAACATGCTGATTGATTCGGAGTCCTGTTTAAATCGTATTTGAAGGAGCTGATTGGATTAAACCAAGACGCTGGACGCTCTCCCTGAAACCATTTAAATTAAGAAAGTCTGAAGTGTTCTGGCTTTAAAAATGTAGAAACATGTAGAAACATCATGCATATTTTACAGTGTTTGATCAAATACGTTTTAAATGGTTAGCTTTGAGAGTGGATGAATCAGAGAGAGGCACTTTCATCATCAGAGCCATTTTAACACTGGGGCCATCAGCAGAATATCAAAGCTCTGCATTTGTATTCACACTGAGCGAGAAGACATAACAGGCCGACTGAGCTTGTTAGTGATACGCAGGCGATAGCAGTGGTCAACCCCGGGTCAAAGGGATTTGCATACCGCGCTTCAAAGCGTTTGGTGACAGTGTAGAAAAGGTCCAAACCCTGAGCTCCGACAGGACGGGTGATAGTTTTATTACATTGTTCGATTCACCACCAAACAAAAGGCAGCGACTTCCCTCGGCTGTAAACACAGATGTTGTGTTTCAGCTGCCAATGTTCCGCTGTAATCCAACATTGAGGTTTCATTTCACACAGATATTAGAGACACGTTGTTTTCATCAGTTACACAGATGAAAAGAGGGTAAAAAAATCAATTATGCCTAGTTGAGTTCTTTTAATCTGAGTGAATCCCGTAGTAGGAGCTGCGCAGATAAACAGATGCACAAGAGTTAGAGGAGGGATTTTAGGCTTTGTAACATCTGAAATCTGCTTTAAGGCATAATCACAGAAAAGTCTTCAATGTTTTGTGTTTTTCATGCAGACAAGATGTTTGACGAGCCAACCCAAACAGATCTGCCCCAACGAAAATAAATAAAGTTGATTTTAATGTGTTTGTACATCTTTGTCACAGTTTTCTTCCTTTCTTCAGAAAATAAAGTGACGCAGTGAGACGTCGCTCTCTGTCGCTCTCTGTCGCTCTCTGTCGCAGGTCAGTGTCGTCTATACTGATTATAACAGGAGCGTAAATAGAGACGGTTCAGACAGTGCTGTTACACTGGGGCCCATGGGGTGGGGGGGCCATAGAGAGTGGCCCGCTTTCTCTGCAGCAGAAAACAGGCCGTTGCGAGTGATTCAACTCGCCACCTCAAAAAAATGCCTGTTTAACATAGAGCACACGTTAAAATACAAATCTGTATTCTGTGATATCTGTTGTTGATATATTTGTGAAACAGTCAGTAATCTATAACAAAATTAAATGTTCATTTTACAATAACTACTATAAAAAACAGTTCAATGCATAATTTCTTACTTTATTTGGAATTTTTGTTACGAACAAATTTGCAGTGATGGCTGGTAACACGTGTGTTGAAGTCGTCCAACGCCACGTCTGTATTTGATGATGTGATGATACTATAAAATATACGGTAGCTGTTTTGACGCAAAATCTGGCACTGGGGCTCGTCATAGCTACAGTTCACCACTGACTACAGCAGATCTTAATTGTTCTCGATGACACTGTTTCAAAGCTGCTTTTGTTTCATTTCCTGTCAATAAATGAATCAGAACGAGACGACCTTACCTACAAACACTGGAGGTCTTGCAAAGAGAAACACACACACACACACACACACAAACACACAAGAACCTGAAAACCAACCCACATGTGAAAAAACACAGAGTCTACAGCTTGATGGTGTCACTAGAAGAAGTCAGAGGATTATGAGAGTCATTAAGGTTCATCCTCTGGGCACCCTGACTGACGGTGTAACATTTCATGAGAGTCGACTCCATAGTTGTTGAGATACTGTATGTCAGTGTGGAGCAGAGCGACAGAGCAACAGAGCTTTACACATGGCTGAAAACAAATGTGCCCTCAGGTCGCTCTCTTTATATACCTGCAGAAAAGTTGGCTGCATGGTCTCATCTCTCGTCTTCAAAAAGCTTTACAGGTCTGATCCATCATCGTCCATCATGTCGTGTCATCACCATACGTCCTGCTGCCACTGTGTCCCATCTAACAATCAGCAGGCTCAAAGTGCTCAGCAGAAATCACAGCGCTGTGGCTGACGGAGGTCTGAACATGCTGTAATATTACCTGTCAGTAAAGAAACCTGTGAGTCTCATTTTCTTCTTCTACTCCACGTCTCTTTATTCCACCAGTAACGGCTTCATTCAGACGTCCTGATACGAGTACAAAAGGCGGTTAATGTCGGCCTATGAGACGAGAGCGAAGCGGAAGAAGAGACAGTTTTCCTGAGCGTACTGAGCCGAGCTGCTCCATGACAGCAGGGAAAGAGAGGCGTGGAGATGAAACAACAGGCGATAAAGTCAAAGACAGAAGCTGGGCCGCTGGAAAATAAATCACGAGCTGAGAAGCCAGTAAATCGCACAGATTGGCCTAAGCGGGTCAGAGTGTCTGAATACGACTGAGGGCGGGACGAAACCTCATAAGTCAAACTAGAGAGACAAAGACAGCAGCTGGAATGAGGACAGACACAGAGTTAAATGGACGGAGTGTAAAGGAGGATGCGTGATAACAAGAAGTGAGAGAGGTGCCAACATCTTATTCTGGCAAACTGAGCTGATCACGTGAAAACCGGCCCGATGCATCACTGTGCTTGGATGTTATTTTATGAGGCTCTGGTGTCTTTCAGTTGTCTCTTTGTCTTGAACGTTACACGGCTCGTCTTTCTCTCGCATGCACTCTTCCTACTTTTCTCTGTGCTGTCTCAAGTGCTGATATAGATTGGTCGTGTTGCCGCGGGACGTGGCGACTTTAACTTTTAAACTTTTACACAGCACGTCTTTCTGTTCAACGTCGCCGTACCTGAATCCAAAGTATCGCCATGTAATAGACGTTGTGTTTTTTTTGCCACCAACTCAACCTGTTCATGGTCGTGCTCACGCTCTTCTTCAGCAACTGTGTTGGTCACTGCTGCACGCCAGATAGTCACATGACCGTACGTGCTGCACACAGCAGGATAGCTTGTGGGCGTGGTGTCAATAAACTCCACACACTACAGGAGAGGCAGTCACGTTCACAGGCACACGTTAACATTTATTTGCATCAAATCGCAAATCGCAGGCTTTTATGCGGCTATGTCATCGCACAGCCTGACATCACGACTGCGATCAGATTAATCGTGCAGCACTAGTGTATAACATGATGTTAATTCCACAACAGACGAGACTTGATATCTCAGGGCTGGGCGATGTGTCCTGAAAATTATATCGCAATATTTTTGGGCTATATCTCGATACATGATATATCTTGATATTTCAAATCTCCTCAATAGCATTTCCTTAATGGAGGCTGGGAGACAAAATCCAACAAAACAGTACTTCAGACCAAACAGCCTCTCTGATGCGACAAAGTTGTTGAGATGACTATTGTTATTGCTTTTTGTTTTGTTTTTCCAGAAAATATTAATATAATGGTATTTTTGATGAATAATAATCAATACTGTGGATATAACAACTAAGTGGGTTGAGGCAAGTGTTAAAACAAAGATAAGTTTAGTAAGTTGATGCATTTACATCCCTTTACTGTAATACAGCCTTTAAAATGTGAGGAAAATGACATTTACGACCTCACTGTCTTATATCTCAATAACAATATAATATCTTCATGTTGCCCAGCCCTGCGATAACAGTATCAGTTATCGGTCTAATGAGCTGTTACATATCAGCATATTGGATATCAGCAAAAAATCCAATATAGTGCATCCCTATAAATGACATGTGTGCGTCTCGTGTGTGCTCGATACACACAGATGAAAACAGAAATACCAAATTATTGATGCCGAGAGTTATTTTGTGCATTAATGTAACTGATCGGTTGATTTGAAGAAAAACTGCAAATTCAGAGTTTTATTAAAATTCATTGTTGACGTAAAAGAAAATGTTTCAGCTTCTGAAATTTGCAGCTTTTCTCTGATTTATTTAAACAAATAATCTGACGGTGTCACTCTTTCTCTCTGAGAACATGAGGTTGTTTTTGTCACTTTTAAAGACAACATGATAAATATATCAATAATCAATAGATCTTCAGCCTCTGAATCTAAAGGCAGCGTCTTTATTTTAGGCTTCATGGAGTCGTGTGAGGACGTGCGCTCTGCTGTCAGACTCAGAGAGCAGTGTGTGTCAGTGTGAGGCCTTTCTGCTCCGTCACTACAAGCATCCGTGAGATTGAACTGTGAAATATTTATGGTGAGGAACCAAAAAATGGAATAAGAACATTTCTCATGGGAGGGAAATTTTCCAGGGCTAAGTTGTTGAAATGATTAAAACATGCGTGCCGTATTTCTTTATGCTCGTGATCCCTTCATGCCTTTTCTCACTCTGCATCTCTCTGCTGCGTCTGTTCTTCTCTCCCTCTGTCTCTCCTCTCTCCTCCTCTGGTTTCATCTGTTCTTTCCTTCTCATTTCTTCACATTCAGGCTGTAACAAGTCGTGTGCACATTCCACTGTGTGCTCAGTGTGTCTGCATGAAAAGGTAAGAGACCTTCCTGGAGGAGATGCCCCGACTCTGAGTCTGTTTCTCTTATTGTGCAGATGTTGGAATCATTTCTAGCAAGTCCTTCTAGTTTCAGATTATTTTTGAGTCACTTTAATGCACCACCTGACCTGCCATCTCAGGAACCTTCAGCTAAAGGCAGGTGTGCTGAAGTTAGTGCTGTCACAGGGTTACAGTGAGTTTGGATAATCTTGATTGATACCTCACTGAACTTTGTTTTTGTAAAGGCCTGTTTATCTGTTTATTTGGGGATGTTGTCACCTCTATGATGCAGCACAGCGTTCAAACACACCTCCACTATCATTAATGACAGCGTGGACAGATGCAGGGGTCAGCGCGGTATAAGGCCGAATTTATACTTCTGCGGTGAATCAACAGTGTACCTACAGCGTAGACTCTGAGTCCACGTAGTGTCTGCACCACAGCCTGACGTGCACCTCCTCAGAGATGTAACTCCATGTCACGGTGACCCAGACCTCCTGTCTGTCTCTGTAAGCTGAAACCATTTCCCTCAGTGGAAACAAAGCTTTGATTTACTTTAATTTCACAGATAAGAAACAATAAATTGTGAAGTATAAATGCTCACAATGGCGTAGGCCTGGTGCGTAGGGTCTGCCACACAAGTATAAATATAAAAATAAAATAAATATAAATATATATATATTTGAGGAGTTTTTCCTTATCCGCTGTGAGGGTCTTAAGGACAGAGGGATGTCGTATGCTGTAAAGCCCTGTGAGGCAAATTGTGATTTGTGATATTGGGCTTTATAAATAAAATTGATTGATTGATTGTTTGAAATCCCGCTTAAGGGTGGCTGTGTGTGTAATGGTTTCCTTTTCTCAACCAACATGTCACAAGTCTCTCAACACCAGTCACAGTGAAGTGTTTCTACAGTTCCAGCTGGACGAGGACATCTAACTGGCCTACTGTCCTTGTCCCAGTATACAAGCACGGGAGGGGAATCCATTTATTGAGCCAAGTATGTGCGACTCCTCTACGATAGGTGGAGATATGCCCCCTTTCAGCTTGTTAGTATTGGACCTTTTTCCTGTTGACCTATTACGTCACAGACCAAACAATGGACAAACAAGTTAGCTACGGTTAGCTAGCAGCTAACTGCTACCATGGTGGACAACTTTACAGCTCTGTACATTTGGTCCGTCCAAAAAGTCACGGCTCTGGATGTAGATTTCTCCATGTTGTTACCGGCTTCTTCTTCTCTTACACATTTAATGCTATTGGACTTCCGGGTCAAAGCCCGGGGCGGAAACTGTGGAGCATGCTCAGAGCGCCTCGGCCAGTTTGGGTCTGATTGACTGTATACATGCAGGAGTCACATGATCTGGGTGTGTTAGTCCCACTGTGACACATTCACTGCAGGACCATTTCACTCACACTGACATGTTTACAGGGATTTTAAAAGACTGACACAATAAATCCTCTGTCGTCATGGAAACGGACAGTCTCTCAGTGTTCTGCTACAGATATGTAAAAAAAGGCAAAAAAAACCCGTTAAGTCCAGCTCCACTCTGCCTGTAGTCTCTGCCTGTAGTCTCTGCCTGTTGTTGGTGAAGATCTTCAGTCGTCCAGGTCTTGGTAATCTTAAGTGATTTACAGGAGGCAGCTGTGCAGCTTGAGTTTCTTAGAGATGTTTCACCTCTCATCCAAATTAATAGATTTAGAAAATTATTTAAAAAAAAAAAAAAGGAAAAACTATATTTATAATCATTATTATTACATATTTAAAATTATGGTAAAGATAAAAATAATAATGGTAATTATTTCCTTGTTTGTTTGTTTCTTTTTTATAGTAAATTACTTTTTATTTTATTTTATATTTTTACTAATTTGTTGCAATATCTTTTGTTGCCTTCTTCCTGTGTTTTTGAAAGAAATAAAGCCAAGTTGCTCAGGTTTCAAAAGGTTAAACTCTGTGTGGGTGTGAACCCTTGCAGAGTCACTGAGGTCACGTGCCTCAGTTTCTGCCTGTTCCATTACAACTCTGTTTATGGTAACATGTTTCACAGATAAACCAAGACAGTGTTTCCCAACTGGTCGACCCTGAGGGTCCCTCATACACCAGGTCACCGTCCACACGCCCAAGAGCTCACACCTAAACTCAAAGTCAGGACCTTTTCACTGTGACGAGACAGAGCTCATCTCTCTGCTGCGCTTCAGGTTTACAGAATGAAAACTAACAACACTGCTTTAAAGTGCAATAAAACAAGCTGCACTGCAGCGACAGAGTGCAGTTAGAGCTTAGCACCCACGTTTAAAAAACATTAGAGGCATTGATTCACACGACGCAGCTGATTCACACTTATTCAGGCCTCTAAAACTTCTAAAGTGAGTCTGATAAAAACAGCAGGACAAAACACCAGCTGATGTTCTGAACATGACAAAGAGAAAAACTGTTTAACACACTGATAAGGTCAGAGCAGCCTGACCGACAGAGTCATTCATCAGCTAAACCTTAAAACAGAAGCACTAACCGATCTGCTTGTGACCCACTGTGACCCGGGTCAGGGCGCCTTGGTGGCCAGATTTCCGACCACAAATTGTTTGGTCAGAAACCATTTCCTGTCGCCTCTCTTCTGTCGACTATCAGCCACAAAATCTCTGTGCAGCCTCTCCACCTCCTCTCTGTGCAGCCTCTCCTCCTCCTCTCTGTGCAGCCTCCTCTCCTCCTCCTCTCTGTGCAGCCTCTCCACCTCCTCTCTGTGAAGCCTCCTCTCCTCCTCTCTATGCAGCCTCTCCTCCTCCTCTCTGTGCAGCCTCTCCTCCTCTCTGTGCAGCCTCCTCTCCTCCTCCTCTCTGTGCAGTCTCTCCTTCTCCTCTCTGTGCAGCCTCTCCTCCTCCTCTCTGTGTAGCCTCTCCTCCTCCTCTCTGTGCAGCCTCTCCACCTCCTCTCTGTGCAGCCTCTCCTCCTCCTCTCTGTGCAGCCTCTCCACCTCCTCTCTGTGCAGCCTCTCCTCCTCCTCTCTGTGCAGCCTCTCCTCCCTCGGCCTCTGTCCGTATTCACCTTAGAGTTTCACAAACACCTCCCGGAGGCTGAGCTGCTCTGGAGTTAGAACATCAATGAAAGAGGCCGTCAGAGTGAGGCTCAGAGAGAAAGAGGAGAGACGAGGGAGGAGGAAAGGAGCACCATGAGGCCCTGCGCTCCTGCAACACAACATTACCTAAGTTAACCTGCAGCAATAATCCTGCTCCTCCTGCCAACTAGTGGTGACAAGCGGTAGAGATTACTTTCACCTCTATGAACCATCCTCTCTCCTCTTCCTCATGTTTAACACCATCAAATGTCCTGATCTTCATTTCTGTTCCTCCTCTCTAAATCTCTGCGTCTCACCTGATGACATGTCTCTACAGCTCGTTCTGCAGAAGCTGTGTAGCTGCCATCACACTGACAGATGTGCTGAAAGTGTGAGTGTCCTGTTGTCCACTAACTACACACATGATAGTTCCCATTTGTTTGCTTTGTTTAAACACGGTGGATTAATAATCATTTCACAACACAGTGAGCTCCTGGAGGAGTGCGCGTCTCCAGGATGCTGCAGCTGAGCGCTGGAGACTCATCAGCTATTTTCAGTTTCATTGTGCGATCAAAGAGATTCAAACCTGGGTCGGTCACATGGGACCACAAACAACCACAGATGTTCGCCGTGCTGGAAATCCCACTCTGCCCCAAACACAGCGATGAACTGCTGCTGCTTCCCCAGGAGAATCTTTCTAAATGAAAATCCATATTTTGTTCAGTTTCTCTGCCGTCAGCAGAAACTATGAATCACTGGGAAGGTATTCACTCAGTCACAGCTCCTACACATGAGCTTCATTTTCTTACTTAATACTTCATGTGAGTATTTTCGTTTCATGCGACTTTATTGTTCTAATCCTGCTGAGAGGACAATGTGCGGCTTCTTACTTCACATCAGTGTCGTGCATGAACACAACTGAACATGCTTGTATATTTGGAGAAAGGTGACCTGAACACATCGTTTACAACTTATGAACCTGACAGTCGTTCACTCTTGCATCAGCTAACAATGTGTTTTACAGCACACGAGGATTTGTGACACATGTCGGGCCCATAGAACACCAGCACGGCTCGTGCTAATGGAAATTCAGGCAAGGCAGCTGCAGACAACCAGTGCTGCTGGAGCAGGTTCATGTGGATATCTGAAGGACTGTCATGAACAAATACGGACAAATTCCTGCAAATAAAAATCTAATTTTTTTGCAAATTGTGCTGCTGGGTCTGAAAAACACGTCCGGACATCAGTCGCATCGACAACAAATTTGAACCAACGAATCGAGTTGAAGCATCGGATCAGTCCTGGTTAATATCTGTGAGTGAACGACGGAGTGTTTCGCTGTGAGTCTCTGTTCTCGACTCTCTCCTGCTGAACACACCTTAATCTCGGTGACATCACCTGATTAAAGAAAGGTGAGAATAATAATCTGAGCATAAGCTTCTGGTCACCGGGGTTACTCAGCTTCAAGTGGGAAACTTTGCCGGTAGAGTCCATAAATGTTTTCACATATCTCATGAATAACAGACAAATTTTGTTCAAACACTGTCGGTACTGATTTCCCATGAGGCTCGGGGGGAGATGCATCATACATGAAGGGTGGAGGACTCCATGAGGACATCAGGTCTGTCCTATCTGAGGAAGATATTTCTGCCTGCCGGCTCTCAGAGAGGGCTGAGCCTCATTAGAGATGATGAATGAGGAGAAGCTCTGAGCTCTGGGAGTCAAACCACTGCAGCTCCATTCACTCTCATTATTCCTCCTCCTCCTGCTGCTGCTGCTGCTGCTGCTGCTAACACACACACACACACACACACACACACACACACATGTTCAGGACATGTCTGCATTAATGCAGCTAATCTGAATAAAAAATGATTCATATTGAAATGCCCTTCATTCACAACTGAACTGACAGTTTTGCACTCTGCTCACTGAGTCTGTGTCGTCCACACTGACCCACAGACAAACGGCTGAATGTCTTCTGCCTGCTCTTTAATTATTTGTTTTTATTTGAGTGTTTACAGCGATAACTGCGGCAGATTTAGCATCAAAACACATATTAATGTTTGAGCCACTGGGTCCATGATCTCAGACAGAAGAAGACAAAAGCAGCTTCTCATTTCTAGCTGACGACCAGCGATGTTTCCTCCTGAAACCACAACACTTCACTCACTACGTTTACACGCACAGGAGACGAGACAAACTTTACCCTTTATGCTTTTGTTGCTAAAAACCAGCTGCCAGCCATTTGACCAGCTGAGTGTCAGGTGACATCATCAGCTGGCTTGAGTCCAGCTCAGACCGGCCAGTTCACACTGCTGACACTTTTCTCTGCAACATTTTAAACCGGTTTCATCTCATCACAAATCTTTGGTCTGAACTGGACTTCATTCTGAAAAATACACAGCCGTTTCCACGGCTAATAAAAATGCATATTCCACTAATATTCCAGTTTACATGCAGCTGTACATGCTCTGATTAACATGTCTTAACATGTCGTGTATCACGTCAAAATATAGAAACAATTGAAAAGCTGGAGCCACTTGTTATCTTGCTTCTGTTTTCAAAGTTTCCTCCCAGAGGTGGACGTGTGGGACCGTGTGAACACAGCGTCCCTCCATCTGTCCTTCATAATGTCTAAGAGTTGGTGTGTTTCTGCTTCAAACCAGAAATATGTGAGCTTCTCTTTCAGGCACGCATCTCTACACCAGCCAGAAAAACTGTTGGTGAATTGGTTTGTGAACGCACAAGCCGACTGTGAACAGACAAGAGGTTGTGTGTGGCAAACTGACACACATATTCCAAATGTGCTGCACACGTGTCCGAAGACTGCTGCAGAACCCTGAATAATATGGACTTATCCCACATGACTTCATCAGGAAATGCTACGACTCCGCCCACCAGTCCACCCTGTGGTTGTATGACTCCGCCCACCAGTCCATCCTGTGGTTGTATGACTCCGCCCACCAGTCCACCCTGTGGTTGTATGACTCCTCCCACCAGTCCACCCTGTGGTTGTATGACTCCGCCCACCAGTCCACCCTGTGGTTGTATGACTCCGCCCACCAGTCCACCCTGTGGTTGTATGACTCCGCCCACCAGTCCACCCTGTGGTTGTATGACTCCGCCCACCAGTCCACCCTGTGGTTGTATGACTCCTCCCACCAGTCCACCCTGTGGTTGTATGACTCCACCCACCAGTCCATCCTGTGGTTGTATGACTCACCCACCAGTCCACCCTGTGGTTGTATGACTCCGCCCACCAGTCCACCCTGTGGTTGTATGACTCCTCCCACCAGTCCATCCTGTGGTTGTATGACTCCGCCCACCAGTCCACCCTGTGGTTGTATGACTCCGCCCACCAGTCCACCCTGTGGTCGTATGACTCCGCCCACCAGTCCACCCTGTGGTTGTATGACTCCGCCCACCAGTCCATCCTGTGGTCGTATGACTCCGCCCACCAGTCCACCCTGTGGTTGTATGACTCCGCCCACCAGTCCATCCTGTGGTTGTATGACTCCGCCCACCAGTCCACCCTGTGGTCGTATGACTCCTCCCACCAGTCCACCCTGTGGTTGTATGACTCCGCCCACCAGTCCAGTGTCTCTGACGCTCTCCATCCATGTCAGTGAAAACATGGATGCTTCACACACAGAAGATCTATACAATCAGCACAGTTTCAAGATTAGAGTCACCAATTCAGTATCTGACCAAATGTCTCCCCTTCTGTTCCTGAGATATGACGTTAAAACATGATGAGGTCACAGTCAAGCTGACCTTTGACCTTTTGACCTTCATTATTTTATCCTGTTAGACATTTGTGTCAAGTTTGGTCAGAATTAGTGAATGAATTCTTCAGTTATGGACAGAAACATATTTTGTGAGGTCACACTGACCTTTGACCTTCGAGGCAATCTTAAGATATTGCATTCACAAGAATGTGTAGGACGAGGTCACAGTGACCTTGACCTTTGAATTTTGACCACTGAATTCCAGTCGGTCCAGTGTTGAGTCCAAGGGAAGGTGAGTGTCACATCAGGTGTTCTTGGGGTGTCGCCCTCATGAGAAAGAGACGGACAGACGAACAACCCAAAGACACATCAGCAGCACAGAGGCCTAATTTGGAGCATCCAAACAGAATGTGCTGAATATCTGGAATAACTAAGCAAACAGGAGCTGGTTGAAAAAGCCGTATCACATATTCATTCCCAGTTTGCTTGTTTGCACAGACGATAAAGCTTCACTGTGGTCAGAGGCAAAATCTCAAATAAACGAAGAAAACATCTTCACTCATCCTCCCTCCGTCCTTCTTCTCTTCCTCCTCATCATTTCTATTTCCTTTCCTTTGTTCCTCCTCATCCTCCTTCCTCTCCTTTATTACTCCCTCCCTCTCTCTCGGTGCTTGCGGTGATGAGTGGGGAGAAATAAACAGCTCTGGGGTCCATGAGCTCCGCCAACGCTCCCACCTCCCCCCGCAGACCCATTCACCCCGGGGAGCTCATCAATTGACACTGAATTTGCTACAATAAATGCCAGCGAGAAGAATGAGCCCCCTGGTTTGGAGACGCAAACACACACACACACACACACACACACACACACACACACACACACACAGGCACAAACAAACAAAGAGCAGCTGTGACTTCTGAGCTTTAAATACATTTTAACACACCTGTACAAACACACACACACACACACAAACACACATCGTGACATGCATTTTGGCTGTCCATTAAACTTAACATGGAGCTGATCCACACACACACACACACACACACACACACACACACACACACACACACACACACAGAGTGAGGACAGCCCGTTCAGACGCATCACCTCCTCATAGATCGCTCTTTAAAGCAGCCGCCTGACACTCGAATCAATTCTCGGGCTCCTCGTGCGTTACGGGCTCTTCCTGAGAACGAGCGACGTAATGACCCACAGACGTTTGATGAAGTGGAAGTTTACAGACTGCAGTGTGTGCGTGTGTGTGTGTTTAGGATGGAGCTCTGCTTGGCGATGACCTTTGACCCCAGCTTCTGTGTCATCATGGCTGCTGTGTTGATGCACTGAAACTGTTTGGATGTTCATGAGAGTCTATGTGTCGTGAGTTAGAGAGAGAGAGAGAGAAAAAAGGGGGGAGTACACCAACATGTTTTCCTTCTGCCACACACACACACACACACAATGAACAACTGAAGTCAACGTTATGAATGTCTTCTAGAAGACACTGACGGACATCGTGAGCCATTTTCACGTTAATATCACGTCCCCCTCGTCTTCTCTGTGACGTCAGCTCTCCGCTCCTTCCTGTGTGGCCGCTCAGCTATAAACTCATTTGCTTTCAGCTGTTGATGAAAACATGTTGAACAAATCGCTTCTTGTCGAGTGTAACCGACACTAATGCAGACGCTGATAAGACTCATTAAAAAAGTTATAAAATAAAACCGATTTCCTGCCACAAACTCTGACGTATTACACATGAAAAGGGGAAACAATCTGCAGAATAAAGTGATGGACTTCCTGTTGACGGCGCCCTCAGGGTTACAGACAGACGTGGATTAATGACGTGTTGTTACTTTACAGATATCCACGACCGTTTCTCTGCTCAGGCTGTGACGGACAGATCTGAACACAAACCATCAGCTGACTGTTTCTGTGTAATAACTCCGTTATGACCTTTTCAACACGATAATAACACAGCACGGGACAAATTATATGTAGTAAAAAAATCAGTTCATGCCGACGTGAAAGGAGCCGTCACAGTGATTAAACGTACGGAGTGAGTAATATCAAACCGTCTCTCCTCTCAGACTGCGTTCACACACGAATTAACCGCTGACCTCTTAAATAGAAATCCCATGTTAAACTTAAATTAGTCATAAACGACGGCGGAGCATCAAATCACTTCACTGCAGAATAAAACATTCACGTGAAATGTTTAACTGAGCTTTTTTTTTTTTAGAATATTCTCAGACTGTGTCTCACAGAGAGTTCAGGGTCAAAGTTCAACCAGTGGCATCGACACAAACATTTTGACTGTGATTAAAAAGAATCATGTGGATCTGATACTGACTGAGGCCACAGATAGTCACCTCTGTGATGCGCCCAAAGATCCTTTCCCAAATATTGCTCCCTTCAAACTGATGCATAAATATGTCAAATCTTTCAAGTGTTAATACTTTGTGCAAAACATGGCGTCAGTCTCGTTAAACACATTCAACAGCCCCCAAAAACGACTCTTCAATGCATCACTGGTCATCATGTGTATGTTTGATGCACTGATTCAGCAGCTTCTATGTAGGTCAGCTGCGCAGGCTCATGTGATACATCTGTCCAATGACCGACCAGCTGTTGTTCTTTGAGGAGCAGGTACCAGACGTCCCGGTCAGCTCCACAGCCTCCTGCTGCATTAACAACTGGTCTCACTCTTGTTGAATACCGGCGCTTGGTCGGTGACTTCTGGCGTCAGACACAGATCAATAAAGCCGTCCATTCACATCGGCATGATACGCAGCCAGTCGCTGTAATTGCGTAACAGCACCCTGCAGTGTCCGGGGAAACGCAGTGGGCCAACACTGCGTTTCTCCTTCAGCAGCTCTCTCCACCTGGGAAAGGCTGCCCCGATGTTGACCCTCGCTTTTTGAATTCGCCGCTCACGTTGCCTTTTTGATTCCCTTTGCACTTTCTTGGCGACGAGGATTCCGTCTCCCGTGACGCTGCATGTGCATGACCCTGCATTATGCTCAAAGAGTGGGACTGTGTTATGCTGCAGTAGTGCCGGGGTCGTAGTGAAGCGCCTCTTGCTCCTCTCCTTCAGCTCCTCAGTCACGCAGCGCTGGCCTAAGGCGGGGCTGTATGTCCCTCGCTGGCGGAGGTATTCTCAAGATGGTGAAATGTTATGGAACCCCCCAGACGACTTACCCGCCCAATGTACAAACAAATCTGAAATTCTGCTTTTACGAGAATAAGTCAGATTATTGGTGGAGGTAATGATGCACCAGTGATGACATGTTTATGAATTAGAGATGGGTCACAATTTTCAAATTTCGAATAGTCGTTTTATTTTGAAAAATCAATTTTTTAATGCGACTATTACTATTCGCCGTCTTATTCCCCCCTTTATTTGACATGCAGTTCAGCTCCTAACTGCACGAGGGCAGTATAGGATTGCTACAGCGGTGTGAGATGGGCTGCCAGCTAGTTTGATGCTCTTCTACAAACAGGAGAAACATGCAGAGACTACTACAGTCATCAGAAAGTTCCGTGTGGAACAACTTTGACAAAATAAACGAAAATGAGGTGCAGTGCAAACTCTGTGAGGCAAAGCTTGTGTATCACAAGTCTACAACAAGTATGCACAGTCATTTGAGAGCGAGGCACGCAGGAGGCGGCGAGGGACTGTAACGCCAGGGCCACACTGCCCGTGGAAGCGCTGCGAATAGCCTCGAAGCGAGGCCAGTTTCCTTTCGACGCCCATGTTAATTGATTGTGTCATCCACACCGGCGGCGCCACACAGCTCCATGGCTGGCTCACGCCCTGCAGCGATCGTTTCGGTGTCTGGTCTATTTTCTGTACGAGCCACGAGCAAGCCGGGTGACGGAGACAACAGCTGTGAGCAGAACCACTTGTCGACCAGCGTGGAGAAATGCGCGTCTGATGTGAACGGAAATGCTCCGGCTCGCGCAGCACTTCCGCAGGCGGTGTGGCCCTGGCGTAATGATGAATGGATCTCTGTGTGCGTGGCTCCGGGAGGTGGCGGGGGGGCGATTATTCGAAAAATTGTCGAATAGTTGCCATGATTTTCGAAGTGTTTTTGCTTGTGCTGCCCATCCCTATTATGAATGCAGACATCGATTTTTGCCAATAAACAACTGAAAATGTTTCACACTGTGCCTTTAAGAGCCGTCTCAAACCAACTAGTGAGGAGTGAGAGTGAGTTATAAAACCCTCCGACGGCTAGCCTGCACGATGTCGACTTACTGACCATGTACAACTCAGAACTATGACTGTGACGGAAGAAGCTCCGTACAAATACAGTTCCACGACTACCTTACGAAATGTAAACTGTTCAAAATAAGACAGACATTTATTGTTGTCATACAGATGTTAACATCTTAAATGCTACATTTCATTTAGGAACAAATCTTCAACAAAACAGGAGTCGTGTGAATTCTAGAGTGAAACAGGAACTGTTGCAAAAGCCAAGAAATGTCACCAGTGAATCTAAGTTAAGTTTTATATGCTGTCATATATTATCTATTTATTTATTTATTTATCTGTTTACTTTTTTTTTTTATTGATTCCATTTTTTATTCTAATTGCAGAAAGATATTATACACTAATAAAATCCCAGTGAACATCAGCAGGAGTCAAATAAAAGTGATACAAATGCAGATAAAGATCACAAAATAAGAGTAATCTGACTTCTCTGTGTGGTGACCACACTGAACAACAGCTCCTTTGTGTTCGCTGCAGAGAGGAAAGTTTGTCCCAAAGCTTGTCGCTGTGTTTGCACCCTACACTTTAATGTAGGGTTCATCGTTCAGCTGTGAGGGTGACTACAAACAGAGTGACACTCTGGGTGGGGTCCAGTTTTGGAAGGGCCCTGTGTCTTGTTCCTGTGTCGGAGAGGTGGCGGGGCCCTTTGCATATCTGTGCCCAGGGGCCACTGTCTCATTATCCGCCCATGATCATAAACGAAGCACAGTCGGGGATTCATGAGCACAGACGGGCTGAACTGGTACCATCACTAATCTGTGTCGCTCCGGCCTCAGCTGATAATAACTGTCATGAGACTGATAAAGAATCAATGGCTGATAAAATGTAAATGACAGAATAAAGGAGATGTGAAACAAAGTGAGATCTCATCTTGGCTGCAGCTCATTATCCTCTGAGGTTTCATCTGTTGTAGATCAGCTGACTGATCTCCATCAGAGGACGGCGAGGCGAGCGGCAGCTCTCAGGTGACATCAGAGCGTCTGTGGAGGGAGCTGAAGGTGGATGTGATGTTCTGCTTCACCTCAGAGATCTACACCTGCCCTCTGAGGCTTCATCACAGTCTCCTCTGCCTCAGTCTCTGTTCTCTTGCCACGTCTGATGGGAACACACTGAGGCGCTAAATTAAGAAAACCAACCGCTGGCATCCCAAAAACATCTTGAGCGCTCTGCAGCTGGTTTACAGACAAACTGCTAGTTTCAGGTTTCTACTCTCAATAACCCAAAACACAGAAGATGAGTCAGTCCTCACCCACTGACTCCGTCTGTACATATTTATATGCATTAGCAGACGGTACATATGTTCACCTCTTTCACTCACTCACGCAGAGATCTGGTGCAGATATCTAATGCCAGCTGCTCACTGCTTCACCTCATCTTATTTATACTTGAACTTATGTTTTTTATTCCCATCATCTTGGTGAGGCTCTGTCCTCGCCTGTGTTTCAGTTACACTGCTGCTGTGACACCTGAAGATCCCTCTGGGGATTAATAACAGTTTGACCTTATCTTATCTCAAGTGTTTCTCCTTGATCTCCTTGTTACTGAACACAGAAACTCTCCAGACTGATGTCGCCATCGTGCAGGTTTCAGGTATCTATACAACTCTGTCAGTTTGGTGCACGGCTCTTAATACGACAATACCCATGAGCCTCAGCTGCTGTTGCCATGGAGAAGAATCTAGTCAGAGGCATGCATCAGTAATGAACTCAAAATACTTGGTTGTTAAGGTTGTGAAAATCTTCAGCTTCTAGCAGCTGTAAAAAGTCCTGTGATTGGATGTTTCTTGCTGAAATGCACCTTGGGAGTCGTAGTTCACATCTCTTCTTCTGGTTTTACACCCAAAGGTGTCTTTGACTTATCAGAACAAGATATAATATTTTCTGACATCAAACTGATGATTCAACCAGCAGTTTCATGTCCATCTGAGACGTCACCTACATTTACGACATTCACAGAATGACTTTTTATTAGAGTTTGATTGTGAGGATGAAACACAGGTGTAGATGTCAGGGAGGACACAGGGGACATGTCCCCTCAATATTTACAATATATGAACTTGTCCTCTCAATAGAAACGTGAAAGTAGCAGAGGACTTTTGACAAAATTTAAGACATTTACATCATAAATTGACGCAGAACAGGCACAAAACACTTCAGAATATGTCACTAGTATGTAGAAAATTAGTGTTTGGCTGATCTCGTCCTCTGCTCGGAGGGTAAGGAGCTCCTGGACCTCGTTGGTTTCACTATTTGTGGACATTTTAGCTGCTGTTCTTCTTCTGTGAGTTAGCTGCTAACTGCTAACGGCTACATTTGAAATCTCCCACAGTGGATCGCACACAACACATTATCAAAATATCACACACGTGCCGGCCATGATCCCCTCCTGCCGGCTGTCCCTTTTACACAGACATTTATTTGGCGATGTTACTATCTCAGGTGCGAGACAACTCTGTCCCCACATCCCAAAGAATGGTGAGGTGGAATAACGGCGCAAAATTCCCGCCTTGAAGACACAGTGTAGGGGCTTATGTTCAGTGTTGGGTTTGTTACTCTAAAAATGTAATATATTACTTATTACTTGTTGCTCTTTTTAAATCAGAATCAGAATCAACCATTTCAGGTGACTACCTCTTGAAGCTCATGGAGAGAATGCCAAGAGTGTGCAAAGCAGTAATCAGAGCAAAGGGTGGCTATTTTGAAGAAACTAGAATATAAAACATGTTTTCAGTTATTTCACCTTTTTTTGTTAAGTACATAACTCCACATGTGTTCATTCATAGTTTTGATGCCTTCAGTGAGAATCTACAATGTAAATAGTCATGAAAATAAAGAAAACACATTGAATGAGAAGGTGTGTCCAAACTTTTGGCCTGTACTGTACATACATATATATTGTAAGTTGAACAAGATTATTTACACGAACAGAATATATACAGTCAGGGTGAATGGGGTTATTGCACAAGTTAAAGTCTCAGGGCCACTCAGAGGGAGGAGTTGTACAGTTTGATGGCCACAGGCAGGAATGATTTCCTGTGGCGCTCAGTGGTACATCTTGGTGGTATGAGTCTCCCACTGAAAGTACTCTTGTGCCTGACCAGCACATGGTGGAGTGGGTGTAAGACATTGTCCAAGATAGTTCGTAGCTTAGACAGCATCCTCCTCTCTGACACCACCATCAGAGAGTCACACTCCGTTCCCACAACGTCACTGGCCTAAAGTAATAATGTTACTTTACTTATTAGGTTTGAGGGCGTGTTTTTCACAGTGGAAAGAGTTTCAGTGCGACTACCTGCAGCAGCAGAGTTGTCATCTTTCCTCCGGACAAACTCACAGTAATGTGAAGATTTCAGGGGCCAAGGTAAAAAGTGTTTCCATCTTCCAAACTAGTGTGCCGCTCTGTGACGTGCCTGTGCAGCGCCATGATCACGAAAATCAGTCCGCTGATGTGATTGTTGTTTTTCATGTCAGTAGTTATGTGATAACAAAAGTAGGGTTGAAACCAGTTGTTTGTTTTTGGGTTAACTGTGATATTATTACTGACATTTTATTAGTAATTAGCTACACTACTCGTTACTGGAAAAAGTGTCATTATTACTGTAACACGTTAGTGTCCAACACTGCTTCTGTTGAGCACAGATGAGAGGCAGCAGTTGGACTGTACACAGTAACACAGGCTGCTGTCGGTTCTCTGTCTCCTTGTGATGGATTCCTCTGTCAGTGACTCACTTGTGTTTTAATCACTGAGTCTAAAAATAAATTTAAAAAAAGACACAAAAAGAAGTTGCACATTAGCGAGTGTTTTCATTCATGCCCACATTCTTTCCTCTTCATGCATATTTTAGTCATCCAAACACTGCGGTCTCCAGATGATCTTCATTTGTGAAGCTAATTTCAGTCTGCAGGTTAGGCTAACAGCTTCCAGCCGTGAGCATGTCTGCAGCCTGAGTGAGCGAGGAGGCAGGTCATGTTAAATGGACTGCTGTGTAATTGTGCTGCTGGATTGTGATTGGTGAGCTAAACCAGCTCGTGGGACTGTAAACTCCCAGCGGCCTACATGTCCTGCATTAAAGCACTCTGTGTTCCAGGTTGTTGAACGCTCCTCTGCTGCACGGGATGACTGGGAGGAAGCTGGCGTGATAAACTGGAGTCTAAATGGTGATTTGAAGCACTTCAGAGGTCCCAGTTAGGCTTCAGGTAGCGAGCCGATGGCTGTGGTGTCATGGGATGTTGCTGTGGATCTTGCACGGTAAGCCAGAAGCTAGCTGGTGAATATGAGTCTAGGTCAAGGCTCTGCGTAGCTGGCTGGTGGCTATAAAACTGCAGGCCTTCTGTTGGACAGTCCTCATCACTAGGTGAGATTCTGGCATACCTAATGTGACAATATAAATAGCTCCGGGCGGTTAGCTGCTGGCTACACAGGGGCCCAGCAGTCTACAGGTGAAACAGATGTCAGGTTCAATCTACTGTGAGCCTCCAGAACAAACCTACAGCCTCAGAGACGTAGGGCAGTGTCTCCTGACTGTCTCCTGATCTTCTCCACCCTCCCTCCTTCTCTCTGTGACTGATGTCAGCGTGTCCCGTTACGCCAACGCCGCTAAAGACCCTTCTGATGGAGGATGCAGAGGTGCTAATTTTAATACTGACTGATGCACTCTAATAAATGATCCCAGCTAATTATGACTATTAACAGTGAATGAAAACACAATGACTCAAATGGCAGTGTTGTTGTCTCAGTGGCTGAGATGATAATGAAATACAGAACATTAGTCACCCCTCTCCTAACGGCCCACACAGTCATGCACAAGCTATACATTAATATAAAGAGACAGTCATCTTTGTTGTAAAGCTCATTCTCAGGTTGTAGAGGATCTTTCTAATGTGACAATGAGAAATTATCAGAACTCTCTAAACTGCTCTAAATAATTTAAATTAATTTTAAGAACTTCAAATCCCCAGATCCTGACGTTCGGTATTTGCTGGGTATCTTATTTTGAGTTATTGTGCTCTGAAAGCAGGACCTAAAGAAAGGAGGGTGTTGCAGCTTCCAGCTCGTCACATATGGCAGCTTGGTCAGTGGCCCTACGCTTCAAACTATGGCACTCAGGCAGCCGACCTCTCTAACACAAAATGTTAAAGTGACCTCAGCCCAGTCACCTCAAGAAAATGCTGGCATTGTAAGTTTCCTGGTGTCAGCGTGGGTTTCCTCCGGGTGCTCCAACATGTTCGCCCAACATGAGCGTCGCAGCCTCCACAAAATGACTTGTGTCGCTGTTGGGATTTGATCCATTTGGTCTGGTAACATTTCAGAACAGCTGCATGATTAAATAATTTCATTCCCATTCAAGTTAGCGGAGCACTGAGCCCAACGTTAGCTGCTCGGCTGGTAGACGTCTTTACTGTGCCTGCTCTATGGGCCCAATGATCTGGAAGCAAAACAGGAAACCTGAGTAATTTTACACATAAAAGTCAAACTGTTTTGGCTTCAGGCGCCACTGACCAACTGTCACAAGAACGAACAGGACTCAGCCTGTGTCCAGTTCTCTTTGTACATCCTTGGTTGACATCAATGTCTGTATAAAGATGGACGACATGACAGCTCCCCATAAGTGAAGCCAAAACATCTGGATCACCTCCTGGTGGCTGGCTGCAGTATAGGTCATAAACCCCACCCCCTCTATGTCAGCCAATAGGACAGGGGCTGAACTTTAAACTCATAGATGCTCAGTTGCAAAAACATAAATGGCTGAGTAGCGCCCCCTACAACATTTCTACGAAACAGCCCCAGAAGCTGGTTTCACCTATGTGTACAAAACTTGGAAGGCACATGTAACCTACACAAAAGTCTCCTGGCGCCATGCCCTAAACCCAACAGGAAGTCAGACATTTTGAATTTACTGTGCAATTTTGGTGCATTTTTGGCCTTTTCCAGAGGTCGTACTTTAACAAACCCCTCCTACAGATTCAGTCTGATTGACGTCAAGTTTTGTCTGCCCCATCTAAAGACCTTATTAGACCTTATTAAGTTATTAAAAGCTTGAGTTTTCGTTGAACCAAGTGACCGTGGCGAGGTGTCAAACTTGCATGTTTACTTACAAGTTTTTTTTTCCTTACAACTTACAAGTTCTTATCACCCTGAAGTTTTTTTCTAATAAGTTTGGTTTTAATTAATTATCTGATGCTATAAAAAGGGCGTCTGACGTCATGATTGACAGCTGTGTGTCAATGGGGCACTGCTCGCAACTGGGGCTGGTGTTTGGGTGGGAGCAGACAATGCGCAGACTCTGGCTCCCAGATGGCAGCGGCTGTATCCAGGATATTTTGGCTTAATTTCTGTACAGCAGGAGGAAGTGGAGACGTGTCGTTTAGTCACTGGTGTCCACTACCAGAGAGCGGCACAGTGAAAAAATAATCTGTGCATCTTCACTAAATATTTGGTTCTAGAAGTTTGCTGACATTAAGTGACTTCTCTCAGGGAGCTGGTGAGCTAACAGCTAACTATGCTAAGCAGCCAGGCTAGCATAGTTAGCCACAATAGGCTATATTTTGTCTGCCCCTTCCCCTCGCTAGCAGTTTATTCAAAGACATATGTGTCGCATGTCTCTTGTCTCCTGACTGTGTGAACCACGTGTCTGTTGTGAAGCAGTTTCAGCTCTTTATACTTCACCCCGCTGCGATTCCTTTACAATGATGTGAAAAGTTTCCACCAAATTTTGCTGTTTTAAATGCTGGTGTGAAAACTTTTTAAGAGGTTCATTAAATTTCATTTTATTGCACAGCATGTTCTGCAGCAGAACATGGAGAAGGCCCTGAGCAGCAATAAGTGCACAGGCTTTTATTACTTACAAATGATTTGTCCAAATCCAACTCTTACACCAACAAAACTTTTAAAATCATTTTTCACAAAACTTCTTCCTGGGGGAGGAGACCCCTGCAGGAGGGATCAGGATCTGTGGATCTATCTGATGAAGGTGGGGGCTGCTGGGAGGTATATATGATCACCTGATCGTCTTGTTTGATGAGAACACAGAGAACAAAGTTCTGTGAGAGGTTTTCATGTTCCCGTCTGTAGAGGAACAGGACGAGGAGGTGGTGACAGGAGACGAAGTGAAGCTGCTTTCATCTCTTTGTGGTTTAGTGACTGATGTCTCACCCCTCCATGTGAGAATCCTCCGCAGGTCTCTGCTGAACTGCAGCACAACCCAAACATGTGGTTCAGCTGCTGCTGTTGTCCTCGCTGTGGTAGTTGTCTTCTTTCTGTTTATCTGACGGCTGCTGTCTGAGGTACACAATGAATTTCCAAAAGGACTAATAAATCTAACAATGCATTTGTAAAATATAGAATATTTGTTAAGTATTCTTGCCTGACAATAAAGAGAGCAGATTCCTCACTGACGTTTACTTCATGTCGACTGTTTGAAAGAAGGGATCAATTCAATATCGTGTATTCTTGGTGAAAATCACATCCTCTTTCATTCCTGCTAAAATTGGCCCCTGGCTGCAGTTGTATAGCTGAAGGCTTCATATTGTGTAGTTGGGATCTTGCCTGTGGCAGATGTAGCTTAGGGAAATTATGGGTGGATGTCATACATAAGACTGGATAGGTTTACACAAAATTGCTACAGAGTCATTCAGGCTTTGCTATCTCGCAGTAACTACCATTCATAGTGACACACAGGGAGCAGAGCTGCAGGGAACGCTGCATATAAAACACTGCATACACTGCAGATACTGTAGGACTTTATACACTGTGCTGATGCTCAGGTGTGCTGAAACCCCCCAAAGGCCTGAAAGACGCATTAGAAGAGAACAGAGAAAAACACTGTGGATAAATTATTCAAGAGTTGTGGTTGAACCACGGGTGGAAAGAGTACTACAATATTTTACCGTCACTTTAAAGACATTTTATTCAAGTCGAAGTGAAATAAATTGTGTGCTGAGTTAGTGGAGGTGGTGTCTGAGGGTGGGCCCACAGTCTGAGACTTATGGTTCAGACGACACAATATCAGCCTGACAACAGCCTGACGCAGAGTCATATGGTGACCGCTCGGATCGTGAATGACAGTAAGTGTTGTACAAAATAACCTTGTGTAGTGTGTCACAGTGAAAAACCACCGTGGGTCTGTGGGGACTGACTCGCTCTTGGAGCCAGCCTCAAGTGGACATTAGGGGAACTGCAGGTTTTGGCACTTGAGTGTTGGCTTCATGTTTCAGCACGGAGGCTGCTGCTTGTTCCAAACATTGATGTTTTGTTCCAAACTGTCGTTACTTGATCAGCCTTTTCTTCTGCCACATAAAGCGGTATTTTTCACAGAGACATCGCTGCGCTACCAGCAGGGATTGTCCCCTTAAAACTGGGTTATATAAGCCCAAACATGATGTGTCCTAACCATGACTAAGTGGTTCTGGTGGCCAAACATAATCACGTTAACCACAGCATTGCTGAAACATAAAGTTTCTACATATCTGCCACATAATAACAGGCAAATGTAACGTATTTGTGGTTTGCAGAAACGTACAATACCATCATTTTATCTAGTGACTGGGCTGCATTGGGCTAACTGTCCAGACAACTCATCCTCACTGCGACCTCGTCACATGTCCACGTTTGGTCATGGACTTTCCACGTCCACATATGACGTCCAAGGTACCCTGGGTGTGTTGGTTGTTGACGTTCTGGGACGCCGTGTCAACTTCAGCCTGTTACATGCATTGTCTGTTTTCAAAATACACTTCTGTTTTCACAGGAAATGTACAGTTTGATACAGCCTCTTTCAAAATAAAAGCACTGCATTGGTACAACATCATAAATTGTCTTTTTCTTTCAACACACACACGGTTGGGTTTAGGAAGAAAGAACAGGGTTTGGCTTTACAGTCTTACAGGAAGTGAACACCAGCCTCTCCAGTTAAAGTCAGTGGTTGCTGGTCCCGTCCACCGCCCCTCCTACCCGCCCTACTCGGACTTCTGCCTCCTTAACTCTCATTGTTGATGCCACTGGGTGCCTTTAAACAATAACAGAGCAGCTGCGTCTCATGACGACATGAAAGGACTTTTTTCGTTGGTGTCTGACGCCAGAAGTCACCGCCCAAGCAGCAGTATTAACCCTCTGTGTGAGACCAGGTTGGTCCAGTTCGTAGGATCTTTGTTCCTCACTGATTACATGTACAAATTAACTCTGCTGGTTGTCTTTACAATAACTGAAGGGACAAACTGTCAGTGTGACGTGTCTGTGAGTCAGCTGCAGTTTTTGTTCAGCAGGAAATCCAGAGAGTGATTAAATGATGAACTCATTCACCACGACTTCAGACATTATGTTATTATTTCTGCATCATTTAATGCTATACTGAACGTTAATACACACACACACACACACACACACACACACAGAGCTCTAGTAATCAATCCAGTGGTGTTTCTCATCTCTCCTAATGAAAGAGGAGATGCTCAACAGCAGATCTGCTCTCTAATCTTTCTGCTAACAGAAGGCTAATAAAGGGCCAGAGTCAATTATTGACCAGAGAAATGAACATTTGATGAGGTGGTGATAGTCGGGGGACACAGCGAGCTGCATTTCTATCTTCTCCAGGGCACAGGGAGAGAGAGTGTGTGTGTGTGAGTGAAACTGCCATTTTGTGAACACAAACACACTCAGCAGCAGCAGCAGCAGACATCGTAAGTCCCACACTGACTCTACACTAAAGCACTGACTGAGAAATTTCCTCTGAATATCTGCAGATTCTGCTGGTTGAAGATGGAGGTTCACACTCACAGGTTCATTCAGGTCCTGTGTCCACCAATACCTTTTTATTTCCCCAGCTGAAACACCGGGTGCTCCTCAGGAAATGCCCTGATGGGAGCGTTTGAGAGCGCTTTGGAGCCCCTCGTTTTTTCAGCTAACACACTTTGGTTGCGTCTTGTTGCTATGATACTGAATATCTGCAGAAGTCAACATGTCTGCAGGAGGTAGAGTGCCTGCTCTGGCTGAGGGGAGGGGGTGAAACACAGAGCCTCCTCTCTGTGGTGTCATGAAAGGAAACTAGGGCTGTCAAAGTTAACACTTTAATAACAAGTTGACCCACATTTCCACACGCGCGATTAACGCACATATGTTCTGTAATTAAGACTCTCTTAGGTTGGGACATCAGGAAGCGATGCAGCAGGTAGTTATGGAGAGGGAGCACAGATGAAGAAAAGTGTCTTTTGAACAGCAAGTTCAGGTTCACAGCTCAGCCAGATGGTTCTCTCGACAAGTCCAAAGTTATCTGCACTTAGTGTCGATGTGAACTGAGTTACCACCAGAGGACGAGGAGTCTCAAATACCATTTCCTGGCCAAGCACACAGCTGATGCAGAGAGCCCTCCTCCCCCTCACCAAAGGCAGACGGCCTAGGGCTCATTTATGCTCAACGTTAGATAGAGAGATGGACAGAGCTTTCTGTTCGTACTCTGGATTGATTTCATCCATATTTATGCACATTTTCTGAAAGCTTACAGACGAGACGGAGCAGAACCACCAGAGATCATCGGGCAGTGTAGCGTAGTTCAAGCGAGATGCAATCGAATGAGGCAACAACGAAATTTAAATTCTGGCAAAATGAAACGAATCAGTAATATAGTGAAAAGAATTCTTCATCCACATGTCGATATGTATTTAAGACCGCACAGACCACCTGTCTGCAGCACTGCTTCTGTTTAAAGGTAAAATACGAGACCTCCATCTTGTTATGTGTAGCTTTTGACTCCGCCCTCTGTATCTATACCAACATGAAGGACACATAGAAGTACGAGGGCAGTGACGTTCACAACCTTTGAGACAGTCGCATCTATTTTTGTACGTAAAGGGAGAATAACTGAGCCCTCAGACTCGGTGCGCTCTGAACGTCACAAACGGCTCCTTTACTGTATGACAGACAGAAGATGCTGCGTTGGTCCGTTCGCTACAGTTCGTCTGACGCCACTATCAACAGGATGACATCACTGTTTAATAAATCTAACGGTTTCTGTGGTGAAGGTTTGGTGCGGTTTAGGCTCAGATATCTCGGTAGGTTAATGGTTTGGTTAGGGAACAATGGCGGTCGTGGTCAGAAGTGTTGTTGACTGTTGGTCAGAAACAGGAAGTGAAGAGTGGCCTCTGGTGTTCAAGTCTGATGTGAACCGTCACTCCACCCAAACATCCTCCATCTGTGGACTCCGTGTCAAAACAACACCTGATTCCCTCCTTTACTCCCATCATAATTCCCACTGCCATTAGGGGGCGCTGTCACTTAAATGTAAACAGATTTGCTGAAACAAAGGATGTTGTTGTTGTTTTTCTTGACAGTCTCCTTTAATCCCAGATTTTATATCATGCTGGTTTAAAGTCCTTCCTAAATGTTTAATTATCTGTAACTGGCAGTTTCATAAATGTAAATGTTTGTCTGAATGTTGCATTTTTGCTTTTATTGTCCTATGAACACATGTTGCTGATGAAAAACAGAGTCAACTGCCCTCATTGGACCGCTCTGTATAAATAAAGGTGGCTCCCACATGAGCTGAGTAGAAGTGCAGCATCAACGAGTCACCATTAAGTAAAAAGACAATTTGCCACGAGGGTTACATCTGCATCTCCGCACAGGAGAGCGAGAGGTGAAAAAACACTGAATGCAACACGAGGCAAAGACTGAAGGAGGACGAACATGAGTGCTGTACGACCGTCTGCACAGGATTTCACCATCACAGCAATTAACACAAATTCAGCCAATCCCTGTGAATCCTGCACAACCTTGCAGTTTTGTCCAATCACTTCAAACTGACCACAAATTTGACAGTTTAGGACGGATCGATCTCATTTCACTAGTGCGTATTGATCCACTTCTTGCCCTGCTGTGTGTTTACCACAAGACTGCTGCTGCTCAGTAACACACAGTGACAGGGTTAACTGTTAGCAAGTGATGACAGCGTTTTCTTTTAACCGCCTCTTCTTCGTCGTCGTTTTCTTTTTAAACGGCAAATTGCAAACAGATGGTCGAGCACTGTCGCCAACATTTGACGCTGTCTGCGCCCACACATAAACCCAACTTACGCCACAACAACCAGCTGATTAAAATGTGCAGCTATAGCTACGCACCAGTCAGCTAGCTAGCGAAAGCTAACATTAGCACTTGCATTTGAGTTCACACGACCAAATCATTACAGACCCAACAAACATTTTGACGGCTTCTGTTTGCCAACAGCAGGCATGACCAAAGTCTGGCCCGGGGGCCAATTGTGGCCCCCGGGCCAATTTTAATCAGCCCTTGGCTTGACTTTCAAAATATACCATATGTGGCCCTTTACACAATAATGGTTAATCGAGCAAGATCACTTTGCATTTTTACCCTTCACCTCACAATGATAGGACTATCATACAGTTTCATCAACAACATCAACAAACAAACAATTGATGCGAAAATCAGCCGGCCCCCAGGTATTTTCACGTTGTTTTATCTGGCCCCCATTCAAAAACGTTTGGACAGCCCTGGCCAACAGTTTTGGTACTTAGCACAAAAAAACAGGCTCCTTATTGTCCCCACCCGCCATGTCAGAAGTTGAGAGGTTTGTCATGTAGCCTCTGCTACAAACATGGCGACCATTGAGGGTGAGACGTGTCCGTCATTCCACACTCAACTTTTGGATCGTTTTGAGTGCACCAGTAGTCCACTGCATTTCCCCGTACTATGCAGCGTCAACACACTCAGAATATGAAGTGTTTAGTACAGAAGGATGTGATGTCAGACACACTGTCAGCTTCATCACCATCAGCGCTTTGGTGTTGGTGTAGTGTGTCTGGGCTCCAAAGGTCCTGACACACCAAGCCGATGGTTGGCCATCGTCCAAAGTCGGGCCGTCGTTGAGCGTCTGTCGCCCTAGTTGTTGCGGTGTGTCCCGCACCGTCGGCACTGAGGCGTCGGCGGCTTTTTGGTCGATTGAGCATGTTGAATCGGCGGCGGAGCTTGTTGGTGAGAGAGATCACTCTGATTGGCTGTTCAGGTTTTATTTCCTCGCCCCTGTAGCGAGTGAATCTGCCTGTAGTGAAACCGGGGCTAACCGGTGCTTCCTCCTCAGGCTCCACTTCACTCAGCTGCCCCACAGACCCGCTGCTTCTTCACACTTTAACCTGAATAACAAACCGGAGCTAGCTGGGAGCGGCTAGTGGAGCGTTAGCCGCAGCATGACCGGAGGGAAGCACAGCCAGTTAGCCTCCGCTAGTCTCTGAGCTAGCCCCGGCTCTCCGTTTGGATCCAACCGGAGCACCGAGCCCTGGTTTGTTATTCAGGTTAAAGTGGGAAGAAGCAGTGGGTTTATCGGGCAGCTGAGTGAAGTGGAGCCTGAGGAGGAAACACCGGGACCGTCTGGATGTAATAGTCCGTGGAGGTGCTGCGGTGCTCAGCTGCACAGATAGGAAACCCCTCGGCTGACAGGATGTACCACTCTCTCACTCCGCTCTCTCTCACGCAGGCGCAGAACGTACGTGCTACTTGGCCGTCGGATGTAGTCCGTGTAGCGTGTTCAAATGCAACTGACACAGGGTGACGTGAGGCGACGTAGACGACGCGACAGTTGGCTTTCGTCGCCGCTAGTTCTTTGATGTTGGTTTGGTGTGTCTGGGCTCTAAGTCAGAGGAAGCATGAAGACACGCTAACAGAGGAGGATAGAAGAAGAGAGGAGAGTCAGTTTAATCAATAAAATAAGTTCCCATGCAGAGTTAAGAGAAGTGATGCTGAGAGAAAAAGCCTGTTTACCATTCACAACCACAGAGACAGAGACAGAGAGGTGTTTTATCATGTGACAGAGTGCACAGCATACTGTACAGCAAACTGAGGCCATTACAGAGTCCGCTGCCTCCAGGGACACAGATAACAGGAATCTCACATTCATCACTTGGAGGTCCACAAACTCAAAGCAAAGGCTGCAGATACGATGAGCTGCAGTCACTGTGTGAAACCTCACTGTCAGCGTCACCTTTTATACAGTACACCGTCACTGTGACACTCAGGCTGCAGGTCACGGTTGTTTCCTCAGTGATCAGTTTATTCTTTGGTCCAAAAAATGTCACCTCATCACCTGTTCACTGGGTCCAAAGTGACGCACAAACAGTGACGCACTGGATGATGTCACATCACACACGTTCATGTTCTGACCTTCAGTTAAAATATTATTATTTTGTTTCTGACTGATCAGGTTTTATCTGTCAGGTTGTCAAAAACACTACAATACCCACGATCCTCAGCTGCTGCTGCTGTCGAGTTGAAGGTTTTTTTTTTTTTTTTTTTTAAAGGCATCGTCAATGCAGTTGAGAACAAACCCCGTCGTCATGGTTACTGAATTCATCCAAAACTGACAGAGATCTGATTTCTCAACACTGAGAGCGCGCGTCACAACATCAGGCTCTGTGACTGGATGTTTCTTCCTGAAATGCACCCTGGGAGTGGTAGTTGATTTCTCGCCTTCAGTTTTTATGCCCACAGGCTTCTCACTTGTTTGACTTTTTCGTAATCTATGAACCAGATATTTTCTAATTCAGTTGTCAATATTTTTTTCACTCAGAGCTTCAGGTTGATTCGAGCTCAGCCTGTGATTCACTGTGTCAAATTATCTGTAAGAAAAATGAATCAGAGTTTCTGAAGGAACCAGTGACGCCTGGAAAACCTCCTTTCACTTCATGACTGGATGATTTCAGCTGCGTCTGCACACTATGTTACATCAATCAATCAATCAATCAGTCAAACTTTATTTATAGAGCACTTTTCATACATCCTGTATGTACGTATGTTTTAACTCCATTATCACTGTGACTGGACTGTTACGTGTTCTTAAAGGCTAGCGCAGATATCTTTGGGTTAAAGCTACAGCCTCAGTATCCGTTAACTTGTGTTATAACTCAATACTCTACACAATGACTCAATATCTTAAAAGAAAAGTTCACCCCAAAATAAAATCTGTCATGATATTTAGATTGTTTTGTTGCGAGCTGCCCTGTGTTGGAGGTATCGGCTGTAAAGATCTCTGCCTTCTCTCCAGGGCCTGTTTGAAGCTCATGTTAGATGTGATCATAGAAAGCAAAGAAAACAACCAATTTGTCCGTTGTGGACATGATCGTCGTTGCTAATGACCTTGTCCTCTTTGTGTGAAGCTGGGTCGACTAAAACTGTTTTTGGGAGGGTGAGAAAATGTGCTGGAGTAAAATGGTTTTATATTTCAACTCTGTACATGGATTCACTGCCGCCAGGCTAACATTACTAGCTAACATTAGCTAACTTTAACTACTATTTTCTACCTAATAGGCTGACTGTTCCCAAAAACCTGGTCAAACACTGTCAGGCTAACATTACTAGCTAACATTTGCTAATTGTATCTACTATTTTGTACCTTACTAGGTCAGCCATTCCTTGAGGTCTGGTGAAATGCTGTCAGGCTAATGTTGCTAGCTAATATTTGCTAACTTTAGGTACTGTTTTCTACCTTCTAGGTCAACTGTTCCCAGACGTCTAGTGAAAAACTGTCAGGCTAACATTACTAGTTAACTTTAACGTTACTACTATAACTAGCTTACATTGGCTAATTTTAGCCAGTATTTTACCTACAAAGTCGACCTTTCCCAGGTGTCTAGTAAAAAGCCGTGCAGCTAACGTTACCAGCTGACATTAGCTAACTTTAGACCTACTAGGTCAATGGTTCCCAGAGGTCTCGTGAAACGCTGTCAGGCTAACGTTACTAGCTAACGTTAGCTTATTTAAGCCACTGTTTCCTAACTAGTGAGTCAATCTTTCCCAGACATCTGGTAAACACTGTCAGGCTAACATTATTAGCTAATGTTACCGAACCTTAGCTGCTATTTTCTACCCACTGGGTCGACTGTTCCTGGAGGTCTGTCTGGTGATGAGACACCGTTAAAACATTTATGTCTCTTTCCAGATATCAAGAGCCGCTTACTAAAGATAATCCACAGACCTTGTTGTGAGCAGGAGCCATTTACTGTCTCTAAAAGTATATCCGCCAACTGTATCACAGCACAGAAGGAAGCGTGCATCTACTGCTAGCTGACCTAGCACCCCTGAGCTAGCTAACGTTACAGCTCACCTGAGGAGGACGCCATTCATGTGTACATGTCAGGCTGTCACAAGCCTCTTGTCCATGAGCAGACACACACTTTGAGGAAAAACATGTCGACATATTTTTGATTTTGGAGTGAACTGTCCCTTTAATATGTCAGCACTGACTGTATTGTGTCCTGATGTCGTGTGATGTAAAGAGTGTGTAATCCATCATCACTCTGTGTTAACAGTAAAGAATTCAATTCTGACCATGAAGCTCTGTTGATTAATTTATTTGCTCTTTCATATTTACATTATTACACGCCTGCAGCACGCATTAGCTACTGTGCGCTGAGGCAATCACCTGCTTACATATTCCATCATGACCAGAGGTACACGCCGCTCCATATGTAGCATACGACACGCAAACCATGAAAATCATTATAAAGATAATTTCATGATCTAAAAATGGAAACGGTGAGATGTGGACGTCTTTCCCGAGCTGTAATGTTGATCTATTATTAGAGATATAAATGAGATTTTCCTGTGATGTTGGAAAACAGCGCTGGGTCACTGGATCCATCATTTAAAGTTGTCAAAAAAAGCAGTATAATGTTCTGTAACATAATTCATCAGTGTCAAATCTGAAAACAGTTTCAACGTGAGAATGAAATAAGAGAGTTTAAACGAATGCGTTGGGTAAAAACTTTATAATCTGTGTGTTACGTAAAAATGATGAAATATTCAGCATCGTATTCAAAGTCATTTATTGGCAGCCACAGAAACAGAAACAGTATTTTGAGGAAGAGGTGGTCAGTGTTTGTTATAATCCTCAGATTATTCACCATCGTCTCTAAGACGACTGTCAGTATGCATTCAGGATCCTTTGGAAATCAACTGCTGAATAATTCAAACATGACCACCTGTGTTCAGTTCATGTTTCACAGTTTTGGTTCCTTCTCCTGATTCCATCAAATATAATTTGGCTCACAGAATTTAAACTTTGGTTCATTTTGAACACAAAATAATCCCCTAATGTTCGATCTGATTACAGGACCACTATTTAGACAAAATCAGTTTGTCACTGTGGCCCCTCAGCACTTTTAGAAACAACAGGAAGTTCACTGTTGTAGTTTTTCAGTAATTGAGACAGACACAGCTCATCAACACAATTCGGGTCCTTTACAACAAACACAACAGCTGCAATCAGTGCAAAATCCCTCTCCTTCCTGGATCTAGAACTCAGACAAATCTTAATAAGGGCCCACACATTTCTACCAATTCTATCAAAACTTTTCCACAATATTTTACCTCATTTCCATGATTTAAGTTAAGCAGTTTAAAATACGTCGGCCTACATAGTGATACAGCAACACTTTATTAAACACCCACTCTCCAGGTATTTGCAGATTAGCAAACTGCTCGCACTTCTGATAACTTTAGTCGCTCAACAGATCCAGAACCAGCTGCATTTGTCAACAGACCGAACCGGCCAACACATTCTCATCCCAACTCGTCAAACATCGTCGCTCTGTCAGTGGCCCTACACGTCAAACTGTGATGCCCTACGGTAACCTCCTGTATCTGCGTATTAATTCAGACCTGCTATATGCACTGTGTCTCTTCAAAATAAATTTCCATTTTCACAGGAAACGTACCATTTCTGCTCGTTAAATGTAAACAGCCTTTTTCAAAATACCCTTTCAACACAGGTCAAATACTTCGTTTTTAGGTTGATTTCTTTGAGACAACAAGAGTCCGTGGTTAGGGTTTGTAAAAACCGTCATGGCTTAAAAAATGACAGTTGTTACTAAGATGATGTCATGTCACCAGACACACGTCACTAGCGTAGCATGCTACACATACACATGAAACGACCCACATGAAAATATACAAATATAAACAATATACAAAAAATCAGTCAATTAAATAGAAACTGAATTGGAGACTATTTAAAATCCTTTAAATCATTTTTCATGCAAAAACCTTTCATGGTTCCAGCTTCTCATATAAATAGATGAGGACTTGCTTCTTTTCCTCTTAATTATTTTTTAATTTCTTACATTTATTTAAACTTCTCTGCATGAGTACTTTTACTTCTAATACTTAAAGCCCCTACAAGGAACTTTCATTTTGAGTTGATTTTGGTGACCATGTGGACAAAAGCGGTAGTGTTTTGCCGGAATGAAGCCTACATTTCCCATGAGCTCTAGTGCGTATTGTTGTAAAGACGCTTACCTGGCTCGCGCATGTGTTTGTTTTGGGGATGAATGAAACAACATGACGGGAAAACTTTGTCCCCGCTCCTATCGGGGATCCCAACTCACCTCTGCCGCGCCCCAGCTCCACCTCTCCGGCGTAAGCGCCACCGCCACCAGGGTAAACGCAGCGGTCGGCTGGTAAGGCTGAAGGCCTGTTTGACGAGCACTTCCACGGCTTCTTGGACTGAGTATGGAGCGGTGCCTCACCTCTTTATTTCTCGGCACTTGCTGGACCCTGTCGACGCCTGGCTGGTACCTGTCGTCGGCCCGGATGAGGTGTTTCAGCCCCGCAGCCCCTGCTCTCCTCGTCCCCGCTGGCGCGGGGTGAATCTGCGCAACCTGCGGCCTCTGTGTGTGGCTCCCCGGACAGCTAACTGCCAGGATTGGGCTGGTAAATGCTAGATCGCTAGCAAACAAAACGTTTATCCTGAAGGATTTCCTGACTTCCCGAGTATTCCCCTGGATTTTCTCTGTGTGACTGAGACGTGGCTGACTGTTGGTGAGTCCAGTGCTTTCACAGAACTTTTAACCGATGATTGCTGCTATTTTAACTCCCCGCAGACGTCGGGTCGAGGAGGAGGAATAGCGACTATTTATAAGAGTCACTATAAATGTAAGCAGCTAGGTAAGATGACGTGTGCCGTCTGAGTGATGTAAATCGTTTCATCCTGGAAGCGACCTGGGGCGGACCCGGACACAGTTTCCTAAAGGTATGGATATACACTATATAGAAAAAGCTTATCTTCACACCGATGGTCTCATTTGCTGTTGTAGGTATTTTGCATATCCAGTTAAAAGTTCCTTGTAGTGGCTTTAAGCACATTCTTCTGACTTTACTTACATACTTTTACTTGAGTACTATGTTCAGTGCGGCGCTTTTACTAGTAACAGAGTATTTTTACAGTGTGATATTAGTACTTGTATTTGAGTAAAGGATTTGAATACTTCGTCCATCACTGCTGCTGACAGGGCGAATGTTTTGCCATTTCTGGGTTTTTGGATTTTCCTGTAACACCAGTACTGAGACTAGAAAACTAGATTTACTTAAGGTTTACTGAACAGTTTGTCAGTTCCACTTCTGCATACTTTCTTCTTCTTACAGAAGTTTTCTGGAGACATCTCTGTGCATAAGCTGGGTGCATAAAGCACTGTAAGATTTTGTTTTAATTCACATTAAGGCTTCCTTTAAATAAAGTCGGTTGCACAAATCATTCCTCAGTCTTCTCCTTAAGGTTTCCTTATGTTTAAAGAAAAGCTTTAAATTCATGCACAGAGGACCTCAGCTACCAGAGTAAGGCAAAACACACAAGGTATCTCTGACTGCATCGTCACGGCAACATGGCTGAGTTTATGCACACAGCACAGCACCTGCCCGTCACCTGTGCTGACAGGTTATTGATGATGGAGTGGGATTCATCATTCAGACACCTGGGTAAGAGCTGATTTGGTTGGTTAAGAACACTTGGTGCATCTGGAGTTGACTTATATATTTAGTTATATTTTCTCTCACCAAAAAATTAAGAGAAATTCAAGAGGACGTTGCTGCGTGAGGCCAGACTGACATAAACTGACAGAAGTCATAGAACTGAAAAGGTGAAGAGCAGTGTGGGGGGGTTATTTTATATTTCCTTGAGTTTATGGTCCTTGTCCAATCACTGAGGCTATTTGTACCAAACATGGCGAACATGTGCTCGCATCACTTCATGTGGAACGTAATTCAAATCTAGAGAGAACGAGAGTGTGAAATCAGTGCAACTCCTCCAACCCACGGGGAGCAGTTTGACAGCTCAAATGAAGCACTCAGCTGATGTATCAGTGCAGCGCCACTCGAGCCGTCTCCTGCAGCTCTGCACTTTAACTTGATTTTCACTAAGAATCATCATTTTCCACTCGGATGACGGCGTCCAATTGTCCATGTCACAGGAACCAAAGCTGTGAAAACTTTCCCTGAAAATTATTTATTAAGTTCAGTGTGATCTCAAAGTGTCTGCAGCAGAAATGCATTTTGGAAAATGGAGGCAGTACATAAGCTAAACACTGCGCTCTGTGTGTGTGTGTGTGTGTGTGTGTGTGTGTGTGTGTGTGTGTGTGTGTGTGTGTGTGTCAGGGTGATGGATAGACTAATACGGGCTGTTATGACTGCATTGTCAGTGTGGAATATGAGCTGATGAATGAGGTTACACTGAGCTTGTACATATCTCTGGGTCTCTTTAGAATTGCAGAGTTTTAATGAGAAAATCTGTTTACGATACAAAGCAGAGTCCAGGCGAGCAGCTGCAAACACTGAGGTCATGAGTCTGTGGATTTTTTCAGATTTTATGTGTTTCATTAACTGAATCATTATGATTTCTGTGTTTTTTTCCAAACATGAAGATATGAACGCTTCTTTAAAGCCAGCTCCACACTTCAATGAACCACATTCTGGTGGTAAATACTGAATCTGTGACTGTTTGTCGTGCAGATAACACGACCTCTGTGTCTTAAATTGCGGCCGCGGCCTTGAAACAAACCATCCTTTAGAAGATTTGCTGCTGCTGCACGCCATTTTAACTTGTTCTCCACAGCCTCTGACTCTGTTTTCGGGAAAGTGTGTACAACACATTGCAGGAAATGTTGTTTCTTTTTTTTTTTTTTGTGCCGTGAAAAGTAGCGTATTAGCTTACTTTATCCCAGTTCCAGTCTTTTGACTCTCATTTTAAGCTTCTTAGCTTATCTGAAGGAAGGCATACAGGCTGATTTGAAAGGATGTTGTCTGCTCTTATCTTTCCTCTTTGGCCTCGAGACACAACGGATGCAGAGCGATTGTGGAAGAGCTTCTCCTTCACTTTGGCTCACAACTACCCGGAGAGAATACATTATGTGGCACATTCACAAGACATGAACTCTGGTCAGGTTCAGAAACAGATTTTACTGGAATAAAACCTAAAATATGTTTAATAAGGTCCTGTACAGTTCATCTTAACTCACCTCAAACACGTATCTGAGGCGTGCAGAGGAAAATAAAAGCTGTTCTTGTTCCAGTATCAGTACATGTACAAGCATGATCTCATTTAAAAGGCATCACTCTTAAGTTTTTTCCCAACAGTCAGAATCACTGTGAGTGCCTCTGTCACTGAGATACAGAAGTTGCAATGTAATGTAATATATATATTTTTTTATTTTCTTGAAGAAGATGCTGCAGATGACGAGTACTGGGAGGTGTTAGCTGGGAAACACAATGGGACCATATGATGAAGCCTCACGTGGTCCAGATTCAAAGCAGATAACAATATCACAGAAAATAAACACTTTTCAAAAAGAGGGTAAAACAAGTAACTGAATGTGTGAATACGAGTGAGAAACTAATTAACACAGGCAGAAATGTTTATTTAGGAGCTCACTGTTTATAAAGCACTTCCAGAGAAGTGATAAGAATACTGTTTTTTTTTTACCTTAAAGAGGCAACAGACAGGATTCGTTTTTTTTAGCTTGGCACCACCTAGCGTCAGTGGTATTGCGTCGCACTGTCGCAATGACCAAAGTGAGCATGGGGATCAGAGATAATCAATAAAATGTAGGCTGTAAAGCCACCAGTATACCTCTGTGTATATGTAGAATGAGAAGTCCTCTCTGGTCTAGCTAACATTTAGCCGTGTTACTTACTGATCCATTAGAAAGAAAGCTAGCTGGACATGGGTTTTGAAGCCTCTTTGGTCACGGAGCTCCCTCCATCTCTTGAACGCCTGACTGAGGTTTACTCTTGTTTTCCCTCTTCTTTTATCACTCTCTTCTTTGCCTCCTCACACAGAGGAGCTCCTTTTCTTTTGCTAGGCCGTTTTTCACTTGTCTCCAAACTTTGTCCGTCTGCCATTGTGCTCGTGACTCAACTATCTCATGCCCATAGCTTTAAATCCCAGAAATGTCAGTGATGCATCAGCTCAGACCCTGGTTGGCTATTGAGGCCGTAACAACAGCACTGGAAGCTCTTGTTGGCTCAAGTGAGGTGTCAAACAAAAGGTCAGGAGCTCTCCTCCATTTTGACATTTGCCATTTTGGTTGTTTACATGCAGGAGAGAGTGGGATGGGACAAGAGTGAAAATCCACTCCTGTGTAAGCGGCTACTGTCTGCACCTTCAGAGAGAGTTATTAATGATGTACTTTTTGGCTGATGTGGTTAAAAACTCCAGACTGTGTGTGAACGTGGCCGTCGACCTGTTTTAACAAACGTTACAACATGTCAGGATCTCAGCAGGTCGTCCTCCACAGTGTCTTAGTTACTCCTGAACAAACACGTGTTGATACAGAGAAGCTCAGCACGCTGCAGAGAGTGGTGGAGTCAGACTGACTGTAGGACACACACACACACACACACACACACACAAGATTTATGTTTGGAATTAAAAACTCAAACTTTTGAAGGTAAAGTGATGAGATCCAGCTCCTTGGTTTGAGTTGAAATCACAGGAGTCACGACTCGTAGCGCTGATGAGTCACTGAGTGAGTCATCACCTACACAGGCTACACCTTCCTCTTAATGACCTGTGACTCGGCTGACGGCTCTGTAGGCCGCCTCCCGTGGTGGAAGTCATTAAATCAGCGAGTTGCACTTTGATGAAGTGACTAAAAAGACGGTTTCATAACCTGGTTACTGCTTAAAAACTAGTTCCCATGTGGAGTGTGATGCCCACAGAGGAGGAGGTGAATCATGTGTCCTTCAGGTGACGTAAAATGATGGTGACACTGACCTTCAGCTTTCAGAAACAAAAAAACTGCTCTGTTGTTTATTAACCTACTGAAGTTTGTCAAAGTACTACTAAATGTAAAAATATACTATAAACTATATGAGATAAGTTAACAGTTTATTGTCACTGAGCACAGGCTGGCTGAAACTATTGAGACAATGAAATGCAGTTTAGCTTCAAACCAGAAGTGCAAAAAGCAGCGACATGCAGGGTGATGTGTGGAGAATAAACTGTAGGCGACAGACATAATGTGGTTAACGTGGTGACGTTCAAGCACAAAAACCACCTGGTAACCATCAGGAAAAGATCTTGGTCAGGCTTAAAACTCTGTGACTTTTCCAGGTTTTTCCATGAATGTGGGAACTCTGCCAGTTCTGGGACACAAGCCCTGCTGGAAACACAGCGATGACTAAAAAAACTAGAATTACCACCAAGAGGTTGTATGACTCCGCCCACCTAGCCTCGCGTCACCAGGCTTTCAGGCTCTTTTATTTTGACGGAAAAGTGCATCCATCGAATTCTGGATCCTGTCTCACTCGCCCTGGTTCCAGTTTCTTACCAAAATGGCCACTAACGGCCCCAGACTAGTGGTTGTATGACTCCACCCACCAGCCCACTCTGTGGTTGTATGACTCCGCCCACCAGTCCACCCTGTGGTTGTATGACTCCGCCCACCAGTCCACCCTGTGGTCGTATGACTCCGCCCACCAGTCCACCCTGCGGTTGTATGACTCCGCCCACCAGTCCACCCTGTGGTTGTATGACTCCGCCCACTAGTCCACCCTGTGGTCGTATGACTCCGCCCACCAGTCCACCCTGCGGTTGTATGACTCCGCCCACCAGTCCACCCTGCGGTTGTATGACTCCGCCCACCAGTCCACTGTGGTTGTATGACTCCGCCCACCAGCCCACCCTGTGGTTGTATGACTCCGCCCACCAGTCCACTGTGGTTGTATGACTCCGCCCACCAGTCCAGTGTCTCTGACAGTCTCCATCCATGTCAGTGAAAACATGGATGCTTCACACACAGAAGATCTATACAATCAGCACAGTTTCAAGATTAGAGTCACCAATTCAGTATCTGACCAAATGTCTCCCCTTCTGTTCCTGAGATATGACGTTAAAACATGATGATGTCACAGTCAAGCTGACCTTTGACCTTTTGACCTTCATTATTTTATCCTGTTAGACATTTGTGTCAAGTTTGGTCAGAATTAGTGAATGAATTCTTCAGTTATGGACAGAAACATGTTTGTGAGGTCAAAGTGACCTTTGACCTTCAACCACCAAATTCTAACCAGTTAATTCTTCAGTCCAAGTGAACGTTTGTGCCAAATTCAAAGAAATTTCCACAAGGCGTTCTTGAGACACTGTGTTCATAAGGATGGGACAGACGGACAGACAGACAGAGTGAAGACATGATGCCTATCGATGGTGAGGAGCCATAACAACCACTGTTGCTGTTAGTTGGTGTTGAACAGCGGTCTGCAGCTCGGCTGGCGTCTCTCTGAGGTGTCACATCATCCGCCCTCCCCTCCACCTTCTGCTGACAGTCAGCTCATTCACTATATCACGATAAACAACGCTGACACGATACATATAAAACGCACAAATGTAACCTACTTGTGTTTTTCCATTAAAGCATAATGCTAGAATCTTCTTCTGGTGTCTGAGCTGCAGGATCAGCGTCTTCAGTGTCTGTGAAGTGATGCTGATCTGATGCAACTGTTTGCAGAGTATTTAAATGTGACGACACCTGTTTTATGTTTCCTCAGAATTCTGACGTCTCTGAGAGATGCAGATCTTTACTGCACTAAGCTGACCACTAAACACAAACACGCTCTTTCCTCTCTTCTCTCGCTCCATCCTTGGTGTGGAGCTGATGTGTATCAAAGCAGTCGACTGCATCCTCTTTGAATTCTACAGAATGATGACAGTTCACATGAAGGCTGCACCTTGAAATATCGATGTCGCTTCGACTCAATACTGCAGCCCGCGGGACGCCGCTAAGCTCCTCTTTAAAACGCTCGTTTGGAAATGACTCAGCATCAAATGTGGAATTTGCTTGTGCGCTGAAACAAAAGAGCGAAGCATGAAAAGGGATCAGTCAGTGTCACTGCAGAGATGGAGAAACACTGCTGTTTGGTGATCATGACTGAGCTGAGGGGAAGAAAGAAGAAGAAGCGATGGATTTGTTTTACAGAACGGAATATTTAGAGGAGAGCAGATGAGTTAGTTTGATGAATGGCGGCCTCGCTGCTCTGAGATAAGCTGAGGAAACATTAGTACAGCCTGAGCAGCCATGAACTATATTACTGAACACTGACGCCGTGCAGCGTGTTTCCTCTCGCTGACTGATCTCCCCCTGAATCGCTTCAGACTGGTTATCATTCGCGGAGTAACACACCATGGTCTGATGAAGTAAAGTGAAACCACCTCTCCTTTCTTTTTTAGCACCCTCACCCCCACCTCCACCCCCGCGCTGGTGATAAGTATGTGTCACCACTCTGTGTTTATGGGAGCAGAGGAGGCTAATAAAAGGCCGATGCACGCCATCCGGGATTCCCAGGTAATCAAATACAAGAATTATGTGCTACATTAACTGGTGTGTTGCTTCTAATATTTCTCCAGACTAATGAATTTATAAATAAACACAGTGAGGGGGACGGCTGTTTAGACAGAAGATGGAGGAGGATGAAGAGGCAAACAGCTGCAGAGAAGAGTGATGGAGCCGCCATGGAAACAAGACCTGAGGAGTCTGAGCAGAACACGACAAATGTCCATGGAGATGGATGTGGGCTGTAGGTGGAAGTAAACAAGCCGACATCTCTGCAGCAGAGCATCACTTTGAAACCTGAATGAAACACTGATGGAATTCACTTCTCAAGAGCATCTGCAGAGAAATCCGTCCTGCACATCCTGACGTTCAAACAAAAGGTCAGAATGGAAAAATCTGTAACTTTAAATGAAGTTTGGTCAAAGTTTCAGCAGACAATGAGACTGCTCTTCTCTTCCAACAACAGAATCCAAAAGTCTCTGCTCCATGAAATTAATTTCATTTTGTTTCATCTACATTAATCTTCTGAGAAGTGTGCAGACAGACGACCGACCAGGAGCACGAAAGACCATCAGTCCGCACTGGGCCGACAACGCTGCTAATCTGCTGGCTGGTCTCTCTTATGTTTCAGATGTTTGTTCATTTATGTGTTTGTCATGATTCACTATGATTTAAACTTTTTCAAGATTATCTCTGATGTTGATCACAAATAAACATCCATAAATCAGCTTCTAAATTACAGGAAAAAAATGCATCTTAATGCAGTCTAATCCAATCTAAATCGAATGTAATTAATTTGCTGTAACCGCTTATCCTGTTGGGGGTCACGGGGGGTGGAGCCTATCTCAGCTGACACTGGGTGAGAGGCAGGGTTCACCCTGGACAGGTCACCAGACTATCACAGGACTGACACATAGAGACAGACAACCCACGCTGACACAGGGAGAACATGTCAGAGCAAATCAGCTCCAAGTGGCTGTGTCAGAAAACAGATCAACATCAGGTATGAAAGTCCTGTGAGACAGAGTCTGGCTTTCCGAGGTTTCTTCAGTTGTTTTATTCGTTGCAGATCTTTACAACTATTCACCGACAGAACAAAGCAGGTGTGCCTTGTTGCATGATCCATAATTTGGATGCCCCCAAAGGGGGATTTTGAAAACAGCAACACACTGATAGCAGACAAAAGGAGAATGCCGTCTGAAACCAATGACCCAAAGGCAGGTTTATAGCCACAGTCTACATCCTGTGAGTCAGACTAGCTTGAGGCTAACCTGCTGTTTCAGTGTCACATGCAGCCACGTCGTGTTGGTGTTCCTGAAGAGTAATAAACCATCACTCAGATTTGTCCACGCTGTGATATCGCAGCCGTATGTGAGATGTGTAATTTCATGAATATTGCTGATGATGTCAGCACCGCTCATGTCAGAAACCAAACAATGAAAACAGTTTAATTTCAAACCAAACAGTAGCTGCAGGTTCTGTTCACGCCTCATGTGATTTTTAGCTTGACTCTAATGCTCCACATGGCAAATAGCTGGGAGACATTATTCCCTCCTGTTATCTGCTGCCAGGACTCTGCTCAGATGGTATTACGGGCGTCAGTTACCCAGTCAGCATTCTCAACCTCTGAAGGAATGAAAAGCAAATATCTCTCAGCGTTTTTCTTCACAATGCTGCTGATTCAGAGATAATAAGGGCAGGTTCCTCAGGGTCTTACAAATGTGTCTGTGTTCCAGGAGCTGCAGAGTAATAACCTCTGATCAGGAAACCCCTCTGACACCACACTTTCTTCCTCATGTCCAAACACAAACAGATCTGAAACTGTGTTTCTGGTACATGCTTTACACTCTAAGTGTCAGACTGCAGACGCAGGTTTGGTTAAACTCAAAGGTTTCACTAACAGCATTGTGGCTTGACTGAGGCCAATGTTAGGACATGAAATCCAGTTAACGTGCGCAGCTCCTGCTGAAACAGACTTTATTTATGTGCTCATTTATTCTTAATTAAAGCTATGGAGTACTTACTTCCATCTACAAGACAGTTGAGCATACACTTCCAGCCTAACAAGGGTGAGTATCGACTACACGTTCTGCACTTTATGAGCTCGTTTTTATCTCGAAGCAGATCTGTGAAAATGAAATCTTCAGAGTTTCAGTCTTCACATAAAACAACTGACTGAGACAATTACACAATGAAAACGGTTCCTCCATGTCAACCTGTCGATACTCCCCGCTCTGCAGAAAAAGACGTTTCATAGCGTGGTGTATATATCGACTATCTACTGCGTGTGTATGAAAAGTAGAGCACGTCTTCTCCGATGTCTCGTATACTTTTATTACTTAGTGGATCGGAAACTCGTTCTTTCCAAAGAAAAGAGACGTTTCTGGAAAACATGGATTTTCTTTTCTTCTGCAATAAAATCTGAGTTTCATTTTGTGTCTGTTTAATTAATGAATGGTGATAATGTGGGAACAATTGTTTTCAGTGCGTTGTGTCTTATTTAGTAAAGTTGGGTCAATTTCCGTTTTGGTGAACGAGCTTAAACCAGTTTGATTCAATGCAAACCAGCTGAAGCAGCATTTGTCATTATGACGTGTTCTGGCAAAGTAAAAGTCGCCGACATCATCGACCTGCGCTGATGGCATCATGGCGCTAAATCCAACTTACACTGCTTTAGTAATAAGCAACATGATTAACATAATAATATGTTTATAAATTAACAAACGGAGCTGCTATTGTCCGACCTGCAGTGAGCCAAGGACAGCAACATGGAGTTCAGATTTCGGGGCAGAGCGGCGCAAGCAGTGTTTGTTTACAACAAAGTTCATGTGTTTTGGGGCGACAAGAGGAGACATGGCAAAAAAACTTAAACTGCGCCAACATGGCAACACTTTGAATTGTACGCTGAACTTTTGTTGGATGCTGTGTTTCTATTTAAATCTGTCGCTGGCTTTGAAATCACCACAGTGGACGAGGAACAGCTGATTCATGAAGTTAAGATGAGGAATGATGACACCGTACCTTCTTATGTCACTACAACAACCTAAATGAGGTGGAGGCTGGCTGAAGAGAGATCGCCAGGGAGCCGAACGTTTCTGGGGAGTGAAATGAATTCTGCTAATAAAAAGCTAGGCTACTGCTGTTGGTCATATTATCATTTCCAGTAAATATCACAATGTAAAAAATGTTTTCTGTCTGAAACAGTAACGTTACAAACAGACAGCAGGCAGGCTACCTATTTATCTTTTCAGTGGTCACGTCTCCAGTCCGACCTCGACCGCACAGCTGATAGCTACGTGGTTTGTTTTAGGAATGCACGATATATCGGGCCGAAAAATTATGTTTCAGTTTCAGTCACACTAACATGTTTACGTGTTTTTTAAAAGTGCGGTTTTAGTCGTACCGACACATTAAACCCATTTTCTCTGATGTCATGGAAACATGTTGAGTGATGTCATGACCCTTCCTTCTTTTTAAGGTTCCCTGATTTCAGCAGGAACTGCAGAGGGACCATTTAGAATGTTCATGTTTCAAGTTTAAAACAGTCTATGGCCAATTAACAATCAATACCTGATCAGTGTCTGTGGTCAGGATCAGGGTGGGATGTCTTCCTGCACACCTGACACTTCTGCAATGAACGAGGAGAGATATGATCGACTGTCTGCTGGGAGACTCTGGACTGTGACATGTCCATATCCAAATATCCATCAACCTAGATATGATACTCCAGTCTGTCCTCACAGCGCGTGTTCGCCAGGACGTCACTTTGTTCTGACTCTGCGGTGGCGGTTAGTTCATCAGAGTCGACTCAACGACTGCAGGGACGAAGAGAAGTTGAGAGAGAAGCTGAGAAAACTTTAGATAAGAGAGAAACTGTTTCCCTGCTAATCAGTCTCCCACCACCTGACTAATCACTCTGGATGTGTGTGTGTGTGTGTGTGTGTGTGTGGGTTCCTATCTTCAACACCCTGCTGGAAACCAACGCTGCCTAATTATATTACCGCCGCTGTGTGTGAGAGAGTTTACATGTGTGTGTGTGTGTGTGTGTGTGTGTGTGTCGACTGATAGAAGGAACCTCCCGCAATCAATACATGGTGGATTACTCACAAATCTGCAGATAACCCACAAAGACCTGAGCACATTTCTCACACACACACACACACACACACACACACACACACACACACACACAGAGCTCCTCTATCAGATATTTTATAATAGTCATCTAAGAAGGCGCAGAACGTATTCTGGGATTGATAGCATCAGAAATAAGAGGATTTAGGGGCAATTACATCATCTGCACAAAGACCAGACTCTCCTAATGATGCACCTCTCATGGATTTATCATCCATCTCTGAATCTCAGCGCGGTCCTGACTGACTGACGGCAGACCTGTAACAGCAGACCTGTAACAGCAGACCTGTAACAGCAGACCTGTAACAGCAGACTTGTAACAGCAGACCTGTAACAGCAGACCTGTAACAGCAGACCTGTAACAGCAGACCTGTAACAGCAGACCTGTAACAGCAGACTTGTAACAGCAGACCTGTAACAGCAGACCTGTAACAGCAGACTTATAACAGCAGACCTGTAACAGCAGACCTGTAACAGCAGACCTGTAACAGCAGACCTGTAACAGAAGACCTGTAACAGCAGACCTGTAACAGCAGACTTGTAACAGCAGACCTGTAACAGCAGACCTGTAACAGCAGACTTGTAACAGCAGACCTGTAACAGCAGACTTGTAACAGCAGACCTGTAACAGCAGACTTGTAACAGCAGACCTGTAACAGCAGACCTGTAACAGCAGACCTGTAACAGCAGACTTGTAACAGCAGACCTGTAACAGCAGACCTGTAACAGCAGACCTGTAACAGCAGACTTGTAACAGCAGACCTGTAACAGCAGACCTGTAACAGCAGACTTGTAACAGCAGACCTGTAACAGCAGACTTGTAACAGCAGACCTGTAACAGCAGACTGCAGAGCTGGAACCATATTAACCATAAAAGCATATCTCCTGTCACACAGTCTGCAGGGACGCGGCTCAGCGACTGAATGTTTAATGTGCTGTCAGCAGTACAGTCCTGTTACACTGTGTGTGAGGTCCGGCTGTTACTTTCTCACACTGCATTGTTACAATGCATTTCTATGCACGAGGAGTAAAACACACATATATCCGTCCCAATATTAGCACATACTGAAGAATCAGAGGCCGTGCTCATAAAGCATCCTCAAGGTGATATGCTGCATTTAACTGACCTCAACGGTCAGGAGTCAGAGCTGGAAATGATGGTACACACAGTGTTAATGTCATCAACAAAAACTATGACAAAAACTATGAGTCAACGACCTTTCTTTCCATGATTAAGACAAGATGATGACGAGCTAAAAATAGATCTTGATAATAAAAACTAAGATGAAATCTATGTTTCATTTTCATTGATGAGACGTGATGAAAGTGTTGGTGGTGGACTGTCGGACACTGACAGCTTGTAATGATCTTCAGATGTCTGATGAGCCACAGGCTGGTAAACTCCAGTAAATAGTCTGCACCAGGATGTTTGGGTTGGTGCGAGTTGTGAGCTGTAACTCAGCAGTAAATAATCAGCCGTGTGTGTCTGACTGTGGATGGTGGAGCTGCTGAATGGATTTGCGGAGTTTGTTAGTTGCAGCGGTGGCTGTTAGCAGCTAGCTCCGCTCGCAGCCTTCACAGCTTCACCCCGCAGGACTCCACTCAGTCCGGACTGGAGAAGGTTTGTGGGTTGATGGTGTTTGACAGGCAGGTAGGAGGCTCAGTTATCTGTGAGTGTAGCTGTGCTGTAAGTAAACAGGCTGAACTCAGATCAGTTTTCTCTGACAGAGATGAAATGAGATCAAATGACTACAAGTCAACTAAAATGTCATGGCGTTTTGTTGACTGAAACATTTTGAGTTGTTGTCAACTAAAACTAGACTAAAACCATGAAGGATAAAATGCTGACTGCACTCCAGTACAAAAAGACAGAAAACCAAGAAGTTGTTAAAGTGACCACTGTTATCAACAACACCTGACGACACATTACACTTTATCTAGTGCACACTAACACTGTCGCAACACGTCCACAGGTAGAAGCTGGACTGAACTGTGAGTACGACTGTTTTAATGAGACACAGGTCGACAGAAGTGCTCAAACAGTTCATCACTTCACCTTTCACTGCTGTTTATGCACTGAGCCACGGATGCACCACCGATTCATGAGGTTCCTCCAACTTTCTCTGCTAAATTTCTGATGTCAGGGGGCGTTCAGGTTGAAATTTCCAACTGGGAGCTCAGAAATTCTGACATTCGGGTGCAGTTGCATCGACATTGACTTTAAGATCTTACTCCTCACCTTTAAGGTCGTCCACAGCCTCGCTCCTCTGTACCTCTCCCAACTCCTGCACATCCACACCCCCACCTTCACTCTCAGGTCTGTGTCTTAAATCCACCTCACTGTCCCCATAGCTCGCCTGACCACCATGGGGTATGAAGCCTTCAGCTGCTGCGCCCCTCGCCTCTGTAGCTCCTCCCATCGGACATTTGTAACATCAACTCTGTCTTCACTTTTAAATCCCGCCTCAAAACTCACCTCTTTCAAATCAGTCTGACTCCTGTCCATCCAGCCACACACATCCACTACTGACACTGAATTTTATTGACTGTACACTTGTTTTACTGAATGTTATTATTATCTTATTATTTATTTTCTTATGTGACTCTATTCCTCATCTTGTTGACCTTTTTAATCTGCTGTTATCTTCTCTGTAAGGTGACCTTGAGTGTTGTGAAAGGCACCTGGAAATAAAGTGTATTCAATCATTAAATGGAAGACACCAACAGTAGCTCCTGACTGGCAAAGTTAGAGTGCGTGTCGACACTAAGAGTGATTAACAAGGTGATAAAAGAAGCTCTGAAGTCTGAGAGAAGTCGCAGATGATGACACTTATTGTCTCAGTGATTTGTAAAACTACGGTTATTAAACTTTGAGTCTGGTAATAATCACCTCGTGTCTGTAACTGTCCTGAATATTGTCTCAAACTCAACCTGTTGCACAGATAAAGAGACTGAACGCAGCTCGGGGTGATGCTGAGAAGGACCGCTGTGCAATTCATTTTATCAAATCACGCTTCAAAAAGCAGCACAGATCAATGATCAAGGTCTTATCCCTGTGAAAATACTGGGCCAGTGTTTGCTGTTGGCACAGTTAAAAGATTTCTCGGGGCGTCCTCTGTGCTCCCTGGCAGCGCTGTGTCCTTTAATAATCCTCTAAAAACTGCAGCACATAAATGTCAGGTCACATCCTAACTGGTGAGTTGTGAAGAGTCATCAGATCGTTCTAAATGTCACTGAGATTATTCAGGGAGCAATCAACATCACTGTACACTCTAATTAATTCCCTTCAGGCTCCTGTGACTCCACAATTGATAACTGATCTGCTTTTGTTTTTACGTCTACATGGAGAAACACATCTTTTAGTACCAGATCTGTGTGCTAGGTACCCCAACAGAGGGGGGACCAAACATGGGGACGCTAAGGAACGCTTCTGTTGGTACCATTCACACAAAGTGTACTGAACCATACCGTACTGCTCAGTGGAAACAGGGCTTTAGAGTCACAGACTCCGCCATGTTAATAAATAACTGCGCCACCTGCTGGGACACTGACAGTGCAACAAAATGTCAACCTGGTGACCAGGTAACAAAACGGCCTCTTTTCTGATTGATCGTCGCTACAGAAACTGATCAGCATCTTACCTGCTTCCCTGGAGAGCTGCATGAAGGCGTCCACTCCTTTCTCCCCGTAGCTGCCCTCTGACGCCACAGTGGAGACGTAGTTCCAGCCCATGGCCTTGACGATGTCCACCATGGCCTGGGCCTGGAAACTGTCCGGAGGGACCACCCGAGAGAAGAAGTCGTACCGCCGGTCGTCACTGAGCTCCGGTGCCGTGGATGCATAGCTGATCTGAGGGATCTGGAAGGAGAGAGGGGAGAGAGAGGATGAGGAGTCAGGATGGTCGGAGCGTCATCGAGGACTGGGGACAGAGCAGTGTACTGTATGAATGTGAGGTAGGGTTGTGCTGCTCAGTATGTCTGGATGTGTGAGGGTTTTAAAAAGGCCAAACATTAAATATCAGACACCATCACAATGTTAAACCAAGCGACAACCTCCAGGGCTGACGAGCGCCGTAATGCGCATGTGCCAAAAGCTGCAGTTCATCCACTGGCCACTGGGGGCTGGGTGCAACAGAGCAAATCCTCACAGACTCCAGATGTTAAAACTGATCTTTATATATTACTGGTAAATATCAATTCAACATCTTCCTGGTGCACAGGCCAAGGTGATGTGAAACCTTGATGAGACTCTCATGTGTGGACGGATGACGTACGTTTCCATAACATCAGAGGAAATGATTTATTGTGTCAGTCTTTTAAAATCCCTGTAAACATGTTAGTGTGAGTGAAATGGTCCTGCAGTGTCTTTAAAATGTGGAGCTGCAGCTTCATTAAGTGGAAACGGAGTTAGTTCGTGTTAAAGGAAAGTTTCCCTCAGAGCCGCTGCTCTCACTGTGTCTGTATGAAGATGAGGATGAAGGCAGGAGATGAAGAGGGGATTCCCTCTGTTTGCTGCAAAATGAGTTTGACACACAGTGAAGAGTAAACGTGTTGACGGTAATTAGACTGTGTGAGAGGTCAGGGATTATCTGATCTCTGTCCGTTAGGGTCGTCACTAATGGACGGTGAAGATTAAATTCCATCCCTCAGGAAAACTCTTAAAGTTGCAAATCCTCCCTCAGCAGATATTTCTTCCTCCAATTACCCTCTGATCCCAGCGCTCACTCACTTTATGTCCAGGTTAAAGTTGGTTGTATGCAGAGCAGTGTTGCTGTGTGTGTGGAGCAGGTCAAACACTCACACAAGTTCCTGTCAATCACCCACAGCGTCTTTAAACTGAGGTGCTCAGTGTGGTCCTGCAGCAGCTGCAGACTCACTCTGGGTCCACAGAGAAAATATCTGCTTCAAGAGTTCATGTGTTGTTTGGTAAAACAAGTTGTGCTGGAGCAGACCTTCTGTTTCTGCGCCATACTGCATCACACTGTGTCCGTCGTTACATCCAGACTGCAGACAGTCAGCCTGGTTCCAGGATATTCAGTTTATGCATATTTATAAATATATATTTATATACTGCTGGGATTTCACAGCCCAGTCAGCAGAAGTAACTGCTGGCATCATATGTTCCTGCAAACCACAAATACATTACACTTATATGTTGCATATGTGTCATGTCAGCGTTTAGTAACATGATCTGAATTCATCATCAGGAGGTGGAGGGGACGGTGGACAGAGTGACACCTCGCCTGTCAAGCTACAGACCTCTGCTCGAGACCAACAAACAAACTGTCATCACTAACCTGGAAATCCAGATGCTCCGCCCCCAGCAAATTCAAATTTGCTCTGCACGGGGATCTGGCCCCGACGAGCAGAGCCCGCTGAATCACCATCGGACCAATCGCATCAGTCTATCTGACAGAGGCGGGCTCTGGGCGGTTGTAACATGATGAGCACAGCGCTGCACCGCAGGAGTCTAAAAGTAAACAGCCAAGATGGCCGCTGATGAAGGACCGCGTCCATTCAATTTAGCTTTGGAAGAAACGCTAAGCCAACTACACTTATCTTTCTCCTTGAGAGGAACAGAAGACTGCCCTAGAAGTCTTCGCTTCCAGGAAGGACGTTTTTGCTGTTTTGCCGACGGGATACAGCAAAAGCATAATATATCAGTTAGCCCCACTGGTCGGCAAACACATGGGGCTTAGTGCAATGAATACGTCACCTTGTTTTTTGCTCTGATTGGCCATCGTGCTGTCCAATTGCGTGCGGCAGCATTTAATATGCCTCAGTTAGTGCCGCCCCTTGGGTAGGAAGGGTGTATCGGTGAGGGCCAGACTCAAAATCTTTCTAGATTTCAGTCTGGATTTCCAGGCTAGATGATCACGGTTCTTCCAGCGTCTTTCACCCCTGACATTTGTTTTTTAAGCTGCCTTTGGTTCTTTTGCCTGCGACTTCTCAGCCCCCGAACAGGTGATGTTAAGCTTCCTGTGGCTCTTTCTCCAGCATTTCACCCCCCAAAACGTTGACTTTTCTTTGGGACCCATGGCTTTTTTTTTAAGCAGGACTAAAGCCAGGAAAAGCATCTGACACTGCTGTGTCTCCAGCGGGGACTGTGACTTAACATCAGGTCAATCAAACCAAGTCAGGATTTTTTTCCTGCCCATAACGAAGTCTTTTATTTTATCTTTTTGCTTAAACTAAACACATCATTAACCACAGCATTGTTGAAACATAAAGTTGAAACATTGCTGTCACATAAACATACAAACTGAACATATCTGTGATTTGCAGAAATGTATAATTCTAACATTTATTTTGGCTGGGATGCATTTAATCACCACTGAATCACACAGAGATGTTGAGCTACATTTTGCAGCTGTGTGCCTTCAGTCTTCATCTCATGTTGCACACAGCTTTAACAACACCCACCATTAAGGCAGAGCGACCTGTGTACAGCCTGAGAGGTGAAACCCAGGGCAGCACCACTCGCTGCTGAGTGAAGCTTATTTCTGTCAGTGGACGGTGATAACTGAGCATAAAAAACATCCTGACCAGCTTCTCTCCTCTGGATTACAGATAGTCACAGGAAAGTGTTCAGAGAATTATAAGAACAAGCTTGACAGTGATTTTGAGTCTGTCATATATTCTTCCATTTCATTATGCTTGTTTTTTTCATTATAAAGCAGTCTCTGAGATATACAAGAAAAGTGAAATGACATCAGAACTTTATGACATGAAAAATGACTTAGATGGGACTATTTCAAGAAAAGGAGAAACTGACCTCTGAGGAACAGAGGAGGTCAGACGGACAGATTAAGATCAGCTGATTAAACAGTGTCTGTAAGTTTCATTTATCAGCGTATTGTCATGCTTCAGACGGTCCACACGACGCCTGACAGTCACAGAGCAAAGTAAAGTGATTTAGTGATTGAGTAAAGTGTTTGAGGTTTTGTACCAAGCTGCAGTGAGGGTCAGAGTCACCTGTCACAGTGAGGCTGAACACAGCGATGCAGCCGCAGAGCCTCAGGTCTTCACCAAACTGTGCTGCGTTAGTGGCGCCGTCCTTGAAACAGCTGAAACGTGTTTAAGCTTTTATGGCTTCTGACTCAAGAAGTCACAAAGGCCACCTCATCTGGCCGCCGGTGATAGATGCTGCATCACACACACACACGCTAAGTCATAAAAATACTCGCACACAAAATGTGAAGCACACACACACACACACACACACACACACACACACACACAGAAGTTACTGTGGGTGAACGTACTGTTGCACAAACCAGAGCTCAGAGACAAGCATGCAAGCACATGAATATGCAGATATTGCGCGCACACGCACACACACACACACACACACACAGAAGTTAGAGGTTGAGGCCTCCGGCATGAAAACATAGTAAAACCTCAGGGAACCAGAAACACCTTCAACCTGCTGCTGCTTTATTCTGCACCACACACACACACACACACACACACAGTATGCAGGTTCATCACAGTTACTGACACTGCGTGAGGCCGTTATCCTCCCAGAGAGAGACGGACAGGAGATCTGACAGCGTCACTTCTTAATTCACACACTAGTTTTGGAAGAAGCAAAACAGCTTCTTCTGATGTGACCCATAAACACACCTGAGCTGAATAAGCGTGCTGCGAGGTGTGGTAGGAGGTGGAGGTCTGTGGACTTGATCTCTGACTGACCCTTAGAAAACCTCCATGTGCATAAACACATTCTTAACAGGAGGAGACACTCGAGCAGCTCAGACACCGATAGATAAAATAATCAGATATTAAAGACTTGATCCAAACTAGACTTGCACCGATTTATCAGCAGTGCTCGCCATTGGGCCGGTTTCTACGTGATCGGACATGACCTGCGGCCAGTCTAAAATATGCCGATTTATAACACCAGTCAAATTCCCGGTGCGCCGCATGATTGACATGGTGTAACATCTGTAGCGCACACACACACTCATGTGCAACTCATGGCTTGGGCGATGTGAGGAAGTGGAACATGGGCGGCCTTAACCCTTAAGGCCTTAATCATTCACGCACACACATCAGAAGAGAGACCTGTGTGAATTTTCCACAGGAGATATTTTTACTTTTTTGTCTACTCAAGAAATTACCCACAAATGCTCTACACCAAGAATTATTGTTTTATTTATCTGTTTTTATTTATGTATGCCTTTTTACTTATTTATTTTAATACTGTACCTGAAGTTATATTTGAGCAAAAAGGAAAATGTTTCTTAACAGGATAAGAAACATGTCACTGTTTGTGTTTGTTTGAGATGATTATTGAAGAGCTGGTTGTGTCTTGGTTAAAATGTTCTAATAAAGCAAAGATAGAAAATATTGCAATATCTTGTGTGCTGTAAAGTGGTTTGAAAAAAATGAATCGGAATCGCCCCAAAAAATTGTAATCGGTGGAAGTCTAATCTGTGGAGGACGTGAACAAAGAGAACACCAACAGCCCAACACGTCTTCACCCTCAACTTGTCAAACACAGCTGCACTGAGGCACCCTGTGGTGTTTGTCTGCGACGCACAGCGCTGCATCGTTAGCTGACGCTCAGAGCAACTGTGTGGTGCGGACTAAACACTTTTTTTGGTGGGCGGGGCTTAGCTGGAGGCAAAACAATTAGCTAGTGCTAGCTAGCAAATTCTGTTGACTAGTTTTCGACAATAGAGGAAGATGATGTGAGTGATGTGTTCAGAAATACTCATTCTGAGTGTGCGTGTGTGCGTGTGTCTGTGTGCATGTGCGTGTGTGTGTGTGTGTGTGTGTGTGTGTGCAGGTGGACTGCGGGGGCACTGCTGTCTCACGACACAGAGAGAGAGGGGGTCAGGGAGGGGCTGAGCGAATCAATACGCTGTGTGCAGCTAAACAATGGTTAAAAATGTGTATGTATTACACATGTCTGATTTGACAGGTTAAGTCAAAGCGATCAATTTTAAATCTTTATAGAAACACTCTACAATAGCCAAAGTGTGTTTGTGAAGTGTTTTAATTTACTTTACTCAGAGCAGTTTACAGTAGTGATGTCAGGTAGGTGTGGTCAGCTCAGAGCTCACACTGAATCATCCACCTTTGCTCACTACATCTCAGCCTCTCTCACCCTCAGCATGTATAAATTACAGGTTATGAACTCCTATTTAAAAAACACAAATGTGAAAGTATCAGTTATCTCATCAGTGTCGGCCTTAAGAAGTAGGTCATTACTGGTTTCTACTGACAAGAATCCACATCATGCATCCCTAAATGCAAACAGCAAAGTCACTTATTAAATGCATTCCTGAAAATAACGTGTTTATGTGCTTAGTGGGAGGAGATCCTATCCACGCACACATCCTGTCATCTCCACAGCAGGCTGTACATGGTGAGCTCCACGCTGAGATGAACCCGCCCAGACTTCATCATGACAGGCTCGGGCGCTCAGTCACCTCCTCTCCCACGAGCGCTCCTCTCTAAAGATAATCTTTTCTCAGGTCTCCACACTTTGAGGAGCAGAAATAACCTCTGGAGCTGATGGTTTGGGGCCGAACGCCTTTAGAGCTTCATCTCTTTCTGTTTCTGCTCCACTGATGGGCAGCTGTCTGCCTCTCACAGGTGGATCCTGTCGTCAGTTTACGCCGGCTGAATCTGTACTGGCCCCTCCACCACCTACTGCCCACGAGACATTTAGGAGAGGACACTTATTCTGATATTTATCGTCTCACCACAGACACAGTCAGCGTCAGAGCTGCAGCAGAGACACAGGTCCTGGAGGATGATGATGTGTTTGAACCAGAGTGCTGCAGTTTGGGTAAAAAATCGAACTCCTTCTGCTCAGAGTCCAAAATGAGTCTGAACACAGATATAATAATCAGATTTATAAATTCACTGTGACTGTGTGTGGATTTCATCTTCTCCAAAGTCCATCATGAATACATGTCCAGAGACCTGTGTAGAAATCACAAAAAGAGACGGCTTTGAGGGCTGACGTCACAGTGACATCATGTTATCAGCTGGAGGTGCAGCTGCCTCTCCCCCACAGGGCTGTAGGCTCCATAGGAGTGTTAAAATGTGTTTGTCTTGTTGTGTTATTGGGAGCCAGAATAGAAGGAGTCATGGCTCAAAACCAGCCGCCACTGCCCGTCAACAAAAACAAAGACAACTATGGTTAAATGTGATAAGACCAAAGGACTGGACGGAGGCCATCATCAAAAATGCTCACATGTGCAGCGCACACTTCATATCAGGTTAGGGAAAAAGTATTTCCTGTTGTAGGGATGAATAAGGTTATGTGTATTAAGGGTTATCATGTCCACCTCATCAGAAACTGGGGAGGGATTAAGAGGAAGATTGGATTTCTCTGCAACGCTAACTTTTTAGCACATTAGCTAACGTTAGCTTCCATAGCAAAACAAACAAGTGTGGTCCTCCTTTGTAAGATTGGCTTCCTGTGACATCATCCATCATCGTTGAGTCAAAGTGGACATTTGTGCCAAATTAAAGAAATCCCTGTGAGGCGTTCTTGACATGGTGTGTTCACAAGGGTGGGATGGACAGATGGCGCAGAGGCATAAAACTCATGCTGCATTATGGGTATGTTTAGCCGTGCTAGCAGCATGGCTCTTGGGTTCTGACAGAGTGTGTGAACACTTCCTTTGAGCCGTTATCAGGAGAGCTCAGACCTCCTCAGAAAGCTGTGCAGCAGATCTGGAGGGCCTGATGTTGCAGCTCTCCTCAGGAGCTCTTAAACACGTTGATGTTGCCTCCTGTTGGCAGACGTCACACTCCTGCTCCTGATAAGGAAAGTGAAGAGGAGCAGCTCCTCAGACTGCCATATATGTGGTGACACAGCAGGCGCTCAGGTGGCCTTCAGAACTGACTCCATACATTCCTGTCTAACACGGCGTCGGGCCGACCGTGTCCGCCTCCTCGGGCTCCAGCAGACACAGCTGCCTGTCAGACGCAAACACACACACACACACACACATACTGCTACAGTCACACTGATGACACGCCCTCTGAGCTCTGTGTTACTGCACTGACATTTTCACACACACGCACACACACATTATGTCAGTGCTGGGAAGTGATGAAAACATGGGACCAAAGACAGAAAAAGATATCAGATAAAAACAGACTGAATTATTAAAGAAGACGGTGAATCCACATTATCTGCAGCGTCCATCAGTGTGACTCTGGGACATCTGCCCCCGTGTTCATCCTCTGAATCAGCTCCAGGTACAGACAATGAGACACTCGACAGGTGTGACAGGAGAGAAAAGGACAGAAAATATAAACTGCTCCTAAAAATGAAGGGTTTGAGATCAGCTGATGTAGCTGAGATGTGAGCTGAGCGTGACATCATGTCCTGTCTGAGCTAACACATTAGCCTTATGTTATTATGTGTTCACAGAGCACGCTCCACATACACGTGCCCACAGGAGGAGTTACAGGTGACTTAGACAGATCTGTACTGACGTCAAGAGCCAGCGTGCAAAGACACGTCATGAAGCAGTGGTGCAGCAGAGGTGTCTTCCTCAGGGTGAGGACAGTCCCTCCCTGCGTCTCTCTAAGAAATGGAGACACCATCACAGAGTCGTGTGTCACCTGCAGGACTGAGGCTTCAAACATCCCCAGTGAGCTTGCACAGCAGCACTGGTGTCCCTGGGACAGCCGAGGGGACTCTTTGGGGCTGTGGTGGTCACTGTGGAGGCCCACATGGTGAGTCCACAGTGGGGGGGGTGGGGGGGGGGGGGGCACCAGCGTCAGCACAAACTGACTCAATTTTCTCAGCTCAGAGCCTCGAGGTCATCAGTGACAATAAGGAGAGCAATGGAAGGAGAGGAGCTCTCCGCCTGTCGCTCTGCTGCTCAGCTGAAACCTGCTGCTAAACTGCACTTGGTGTTGGTTATTTTATCAACTGTGTCGAGCACATGGACTCATAAGACCCCAAAATAATGCTGCAGTGGCAAACTGTCGGGAGATAACAGAACTTGTTGTAGAGAATGTGACAAACAAAGAACTCTGCCAAGCAAGAATATTCCTCCCTAAGACACGACGACAGTTTTCTTTTTATTATTTTCCTTGCAGGCAAACATTTTACTACAAAGTGCAGCACTTACATCACATTTAATGAGCAATAACCATGAAAGTGACTTCATCTAAATCACATCAACAAACTCAAATTCTGCTTCAGATCAGCCTCCACTCATTTTGTACCCAAATGAGCTCCGGCTCAGGTGCATTTTTTAGGATATATATATATACATTATATTTTAGCACATTATATCAACATTTTTCAAACATTCTAATAATATTTTTTTGGACATTTTATCAACATTTTTTTGGACATTTTAATAAAAATTCTAAGACATTTATCAGCAAGTAGTTGCCTATTTCAACTCGTCTGATTGTGAATCTTTGCTGTAAACTGTGCTCAACTTTAATCACAGGTATCCACCGTCATTCATTTGACCTTTAAGAAATACTTTGCAGATTTTCAACCATCTTTGTGTCAGAACAATGTGTCGTATGTTTAAATGAACTGTCACAAACTTCCCTCCATCTTATCAGCGCCCACATCTCCCTGCTTCTCCTCCATCTCAAAACAGACGCATGACGTGAAACGTGTCATCACGCAGAGCTGAGCTGACTCTGGGCTCTCTCACCACCAGTCGGCCATCATATTGTTTTCTGTGTCAAGCTGATGAGTTTGCATCACATCACCCACCAGAGAGAGCATTCATTGGTCCGATGCAGCGCAGTGCATTCTGGTAGTTGTAGGTTTTCTTGAGTAAAGAGAATGTCGCAGTTCTTTTCTTCTGTTTCCTCTGGTCATGTTTCACTGATTTCAAAAGTATCTGCATCTCTCTGCTGCACAGACAGCCCAGTCTTATGAAAAGACCGTCTCCAGCAGTGAAATACGTCTTTAATCTGACCTCACTGCATCTTAAACTGTCAGCAGGTGATTCAAATCAAAACTTCTTCACTGAACTTCATCCACTGATGCTTTACAGAAACACAGGCGTAACATGCAGGAATGCAGAGGTGCATTCAGAAACTTTGCCAGATCTTTCACTCAGCTCGTTTGTGCTGAAACACTTTGATGAACTGTGCTTGGTTTTAAATTGGAGGTGTGAGGGGAAGACTTTTAATTAGCCAGGTGAAGTAGCTTTGAGGCTTTATCAAAGCTGCAGACGTGATGTGCACAAACTAAACCCTGAAACATCCGGCGACACCACTGAGGGTTAAGATGAGTTCACAGCTTCCTGTGCACGTTCATGATGCTGAACGAGACGTGTGTGTTCCAAAAACAGGTAGCAAACACACAAATAAATACAAATATATGTGCGTGACATGAGGACTGAAGAATAGAAAAGCTAACACAAGGAGCCGTGTGACTGAAGTCCAAAGTTTGGCAGCAGACGCTTCGCCCTCCACCCTGTGATAGATTAGACTCATAAGCGGCCTGGTCATCCCTCTCTCCCTCTATCATACCTGCTGGCATCTCTCTTTCTTCCTCTGGACGTGGAAAGGTCAGCACCTTGACAGCTTCAATAAAACACAACCTGCGCTACACTGTGACAATGGCTAAACCCCGCATTGATCCGAGACGCCGAGGCAGAAAGAGACAGGGCGGGGCGGCGGGCGGTCTGAGAGAAGCAAACATGACCTGAGCTGGAAGGTGACAGAGACTAAAGCTGCATTGATCTGAGACAGATGGCAACAGAAGGGGAGAGGAGGGAAAGGTGACGGACACTGAAGACAGAGGGACTGACAGTGAAAAGACGGAAACACTCAGACGCGGCGGCGGGAAAAGAGAGGAGGAGTAAGAGCGGGAATGACAATGTGACAGAGCGATCTGAAATTGATTGGAGGACCCAGAAGCTGGTGTGAACCTGAGTGGAATCAGAAAGTGGACAAAGTCATTCAGAAAGAGACAAAGACGGCGTGAGAGGACAGAGCGCGGGGCGCCGCCGCCATGCACTGAACACGGTTATTGACATTTCCATCTGACATTTGTGCGTCTCTTCAATGGCAGAGGACTTAAGTTATTGACCTTCTGCTGAACACTGATGTCTATTAAATGAGTGTGTGTGTCTGTGTGTTTGATTTGTGACAGCAGCTGGTACGACTCGTGTCCTGTGGCCTTTTGCTTACATGTATGTCCTCGAGTGTTTGTCAGAGGTCAGAGGTCAGAGCATCACAGGTGAAGGATGGAGGCGCCGGACTTTTCAAAAACTTCATTGTTTACAGTTCATACTGCGACCTGCGCTCTGTTTCATGTTTGCTATCAGCCATATTAGAAGTAGTGTGAAGTTTCTGCTCGAAAACTCACAATAAAAGTTTTACATAACAAAATAACAGGAGACTTTTATTGTGAAAGAGCTACAGGAAATCAAATGTTTATTACTGAATAAACAGAACTGTGTCAGCAGCTTCTTTTTAATAGAGACAAGTCTGATAATACAGCAGGGAGGAAGAGAGAGAGAGGATGATGATGGTGATGAAGACACACAGCTCACCTCCAACAGGTAAACTTCTCTCACCTGCCCTGCTGTGTGATGGAAAAACACCTGCAGCAACAGTGACAGCCGTGGATCAGCCCGCTGCTTTCAGACGTCACCACTCAAGACAAGCCGTCAGCAGGTAAAGACACACCTTCAACAGGTAGCCCTGTTGTCATAGAGACGCAAATCCCTGCTGTGATGGGCTGACGGCCCAAACCGAACCGAACCGAACCGAACCAAACCGAACCAAACCAAACCAAACCAAACCGAACCAAACTGTACCAGCCCATGACTGTAGGAATGGGGCACAGGTCCTTCCTGTAGCAGCTGCAGGTTCACAAAGAAATCAAAGTATATCCATAAGAAATCAAAGAATGTGGGTTTCTAGTAACCATGGCGACCACAGCCACTCTCCATCAGGGCAGCACTGAACATTAATGACATGATTAAACTCTGTCTCTGAAGGCATACAGCTGTGTGTGTACGTGTGTGTGTTACATCATTATCCTCATCACTGTACGGCACATCTCTGACAGATCTCTGTGTTCTCTGTGAGTTAGCCAGCGGGCCACATCTGGCCCAGTGCTGGACGGAGCGATGTCTGAACCGAACGGCGCTGACGGGGCCTCCACAGCACATATGGCACCGAGCGCTGAGGCTGGTGTCGATGAGCCGCCCGGACGTCACTGAGCAGTGATGGTGTGAGTGTGTCTGAATGTGTCATCATGCCGACACACAGGCAGTGTGACTGCTTCTCTACAGAGGACACACACATATCTGTTCACTAGAAACAACCCTGTTGATGAGTCTCATAATATATACTGATGGTGCAGACTGGAAAAGTTTATATCAATGTGTTTAACGTTCTTATTATCATTGTTTTTATAGGACTGTTAAGCAATAAAATAATCTTATTAATTACATGGATGTTGTCAGGTGTGTCGTAGTGAAGCTGCTGGATGTTGGACACAGTTGTCCCCCTGTCCTCGACCACCCAAACTGTCTGCAGTCCATTCTGTGAGGGAGTCAGTGAGTCGGTCACAGGTAGACTGACTCAGTCTGAACACCTGGTCCAGGCTGGCTGCTAGCGTTAGCATCAGAGGCTGTGCTAGCTCTGACCTAAAGTCTTTGTGCTAAGGTGATATTTCAGACTGAAGTTCTCTGATGGTACAAAAGTTCCTTCCTGCAGAACCTGCAGAGAACGCTGCTCCTGTCAACAGCTCCATCTGGGTGTTTGTTCAATGTAAATGTTTCATTCACGTGGCCGAGCAGCGCAGCGCTCGACAGTGCGAGCGTTTCACTCGCATTTGGGACTAAAAATCAGCTGAAGCAGCCTATATTTTTGTCAATAAAAAAATATGATAATCTAACCGCAAATGTTGGAGGAACTCCGGCCGCCTTCCCTCTTCCCTCTTCCCTGTGTGACACGGTTATGGGCGGTTTTCCAAGCCACTGTCGGCACAATGAATATAAGTCCCACTGTCGGCAGGGTGGGAATAAGTCAAAGTGTGGTGCAGGATACGGACCGGGAAAAGCGGCAGACCTCCAGGGAAGCCTGCTCCGTTTTCCCCGCAGTTAGGGACCGCTCGCCACGGCTGGGCAGGGTGGAAATAAGTCCTGCAGAGTTTCAGAGGACCTGGAGAATGTTTTAGGATAGTAATAACATTATATAAGATAATCATATTGCAAAGATAATATATATAAGATAATAACATTAAAGACAAAATTAAATTGCAATACTTCTTCAAAACTTGATGATTTTACCTTTCTGTACATTTTGTATACAAATTCATTCAATAATTTTGCTTGTAAATGTCTAGTTGCATCACGTTTATTACGGAAAACACATTATTTGATCAATTTACATTGTGCCCCGAAAGTTCTTTGTGCGCTCCTTACTTTTTCAACTTAGGAGCACATGTGCTCCTTGGGAAAAAAGTTAGTGTCAAGCCCTGCAGCGTCGTCTCGTCTGCCTCCATCATGTGACAAAGACACTGTGGCCCTCAGGGACGCAACAGGTCAAAGGGCACCACGGAACAACGTTAAGCAGCGTAAATTGTTTTAAGACGTTATTTTTTCTGTGATTAATTATCAAAATAAAAAATGTTATCTTGACAGCCCTGGTTTTAAGTGTTCTGATTGTTACTAATATTATTTTGTTTTTTGGAGCTACAGTTCCTTTCATGTTTCGGCAGATGTTTTCAGTCCTTATTCGCGTCCATGTCGTCCTGCGTGAGTCCATTCACAGTGAGCTGAATGATGTGTGAGCAGCTCCTGTTTGCAGTGAACACATGAATGTACAGACATCTTTCACTGGATCCACTTCTGTGTCAGGATCAGCTGCAGACTGACTTGGCAGAGATGGCTGCCATCTTGTTGTACATGGATAAGTGTGTTGTGCTCTTACTACCAGTAGGTGGCACAAACAGTGTCCATGAACGAGGACAACAGGTCTGAGTCCAGCAGAATCAAGTATAAGGTGCAGTAAACCCAAAATGTGACGTCCTCATGAGGACACAGGGTCTCAGGAGGATAAATGTCCAAACAATGCTGTAAGAACCTGAATAATAAAAGCATGCAACATGTCTTCATCAGAAAAAGGTCTAACTTATATCTAAACCAAACATGCTGTTTGCATGACACGTATCAGAATACGTCAGTGATAGCTGAGTGTTAGTGTGCATGTAAACGTAGCCAGTGTGAGCTGCCACCTACTCTTCCACCATTTGGGCTTTCATTCTCACACTTCTCTGCTTCAGTCAGCTCAGTTTCACCATCTGGGACATTTAGCTTAACGACCGTTTACACTGACAGCCATCGCTCTCCAACAGCAAGAACATGATGCACGATCTATTTAACTGTCAGAGCTCTGAGCCTCAAACTATAATCAGCCAGAACTAAGAACTACCATCAGGGTCAGCGTGCTTTCATGATGGGAAACATTACGTTTGATATTCTAAAGACATGACAAATGAAAGTGTCAAACTTTTAAGGAAAATTTGTGTCAAACTGCAGTTAAAGGATGAAAAACTGCAGCAGGCTGCACGCACGTGTTCAAAAACCTCCACTGAAGATCCAAAGAAATAATCCTGAATATAAATGTGCAAAGTGTTTGTGATAACAACAAATTAGGAGAATATAAAAGACTAAATTCTCCCTTAAATTATCAAAAATCCATATATTTGGTCCCAGCAGGCTCCCGTAGCAAACTGTTTGTGTTTTTGAAGTCTGCAGTCAAAGAGAATTATAATCAGCTGGAACACATACCGGCTACAGAGGCAGAGACCTGCTGCTTCCTGCTTCATTTAGTCACATCCCTGCTACGTCTGTGTGTGTGTGTGTGTGTGTGTGTGTGTGTGTGTGTGTGTGTGTCAGCCTCCATTTCCATTTGTCAATTCCAGTGTTTTCTCTCCAGATGAAATGAGATTTAAGACACTCCCATTCACACTCTGTCACATATCTGCATCTCTGCTGGTCGGATCATAAATCTGATCACAGCCCGTCTTTGTTTTCCAGGCTACATGTAAATCAGGTCGCTCCTCCTCCTCTCCAGGAGGAGGTGTTGATGCACCTGAAGCTGTTCAGTCACAAAAACACCAGAGGATGAACGTCTGATCTTTAGCAGTTTGGTTACGAATATAACAGTTTAGCAGTGAGCTAACAGCCATCCATAAACACAGAGGAATCAAATTAATGAAACATGAGTAAGACAAATGTTTTATTGTCAGAGATCAATAAGAAGTTGAGCTGATCAGGAAACATACATTCACATAAACGCAGCAGACCTCCCTCTTAACGCCAAAAGCAGGATTTATACTTGTGAATTAACGCCGCACCCTACACCGTAGGCCCTGAGGCCCCAGTCACAGAAAGTGTTTGGCAGGATGCAAAAGCTGAGGCGCACTGCTCTGCCTTTTTTGTTGCCAGGCAACCAGCCCATCACCTCGTCACCCTAACCGTCCTGTGTGATCAGTCTACAGTTTGTGTATCCTGCGGTAATCAGTGTGTAGCTGCTGCCATGTTGAGGCAGAGGGTGCTGTCTGTAGCTCTGGTTGAGGGTGAGAGGCTGTCAGCAGATAAACAGAGATCTGTGTGGGTACATGAGACCCTAAAAAAGAGGCTGGATCATGGGGAGTACCACCAGTTGGTCCAGGAGCTTCTCCTCCATCATGGACGTTTACAGTACTGCACTTATCTGCTGTTTTCTATTCAGATGGTGCTAACTGTGCTTTGTAAAGTCGTATAGCTCTGGGTATCCAGCAACCACTACCACCAGTTTCTCCTCCATTGGTTACCAGCTGTAAACTGGTTGTCGTGACCACCACAGAAGCCCCGCCTCTCACATCATCCCATTGGACAATGGGAAAAAGCTGAGATGACGTGGAGCGCTTTTCTGCTCTGAGTTGAAGTTTTTAACTCGAGGAGTTCAGAGCGCTCCGACAAAAACGCCAGGCGCCTAGAGCACAGAAACTCGAGACATGTAGGCCTGTCGCGATATGCAATAAGTCGGTTAATTGCACGGTAAATTAAAAGAGAGACGGTAACTTTTCCGGCCGTGATTAATCACCATAATAATGTGTGTTTGTTTTCCTTGTCTCTCTCCACCAAAGAGACTGGACGACAAGAGCGTTCACTGCCGTGCATCGTCTGGCAGCCAGGTGAGTTGGTTCATTAGCGTAATGAACAGAGGGAAAGAGCGACAGAGAAAGACAGGGAACTTGTTCCTAAACCAAACACCACGGCCCCTGTGTGGGAGTGTTTTGGATTTATACCCAATGACAGAGGGGAGCCCAGTAATGTGGACGAGCTGGACACAAAGAGCGAATACGACCAACTTAACTGCACACCAGAGAGTGAGAGACTGACAGTCTATTGTTTTGTATTTATTTATTTAGATATTTTTACGTGTTATTTCGAATATTTAAATTTTGTTTTTTTGCATTCCTAAATATTCTTGTTAAATAAATGTGTATTTCTCTTTAAAATGGTGCACTTGCATCAATATGTCTCTATTATCATTATTTAAGTTTATAAAATGGTCTAAAAACAGCAAAATTAAAACAATAATAAAAATGGTCTTAAAAGCACAATATTACGCAATATTATCGCTTATCGCAATAATTTCTGAAGCAATTAATCGCCCAGCAAAATTTGTTACTGTGACAGGCCTGGAGGCACGTCACAACAACGACGAGCAAAAAGTTTCATTGTTGTTAAGACCTGTGACAGAACGACGCCTCCAGCTGCTGAGACACGCTCTGTGTGTTCGGGGCCTGAAGCTCCTCCTGTTTGTGGAAGCACCACAGACTCTGTGATCATTTTGCTTTCAGTTTGTTGTTGCCATTGGTAACAGTATGATGTCATTATGTCAACAAGTCAAAATATTGCAATATCACAACATGAATTTTTCATATCATCTTAAATATTATACTAGTATTATCATGACTGGTTTGATGTGCGACCCCGAGTGAAGGGTCAGTTAGAAATGATGAGGACAAACATTGTTGTATCAGAGAGAAATACACAGGTATAAACCCTGTGTGTGTGTGTGTGTGTGTGTGTACTGTTTAAAGGAGAGGAAATCACAGGTGACAGAAACAGTGTGTGGGGGTGGGGGTGGGGGGGGCATTGTGTCCTAATCACACTTAATTACAATGACCCTCAGCTCAGGGTACAGCCATCACTGATTTCATTACAACCTCTCATTTTCTCTGATATCCTCCTCCCCTCTCTCTCTCTCTCTCTCTCTCTCTCACACACACACACACACACACACACACAGGCAGGATGACATTCTGGCACAAGAACACACTCATACAAAAATACACACACGTAGGCGCACGCATTCATCAACACGCTGTTATTTTCCCAAGCTGCCGACGGACGGGTAAATGAAGCAGAAAGCTACAAGCTACTGGATGTATACACTCTCTGAGTCACTGCCGGGGTGTGTTTGTTTGTTTGTGTGTGTGTGTGTGTGTGTGTGTGTTTGAATGTGTCATTTCATGTGTGTACATTGTTATTATCACTATATTTGTAAAACAGTGCATCAGCATTGAGCCAGACTGTGATTCACACCAGAGGAAGCCCTCTGCTGACTGACTCACTTTCTTTATCCTTTTATCCTCCTCTTCCTCCTCACATCTTCCCCTTCGTCTTCCCACTCCGCTCCTCTCCCTCCTCTAATCTTCCTTGTGCGTCTCACTTCCTGGCTGTTTCTCCTCCTCATCAGCGAGGAGCTCATTGTGATGCAACATGAAGCGGGGCTGAGGGTTGAGCGCTGGGTGATCGCTCTGACATCTCTCTGGTTGAACAGGCCGCGGAGGGTCTGACTGTGGTTCATGTGTCACATGTGTCACTGTAGAGTGTGTATCTGTGTGTGTCTGTGTGCAGCTGTGGGTGTCTGTGTGTGTCTGTGTGCAGCTGTGGGTGTGTGAACATGTCTCACTGCTCATGTCCATCTTCAGACATCAGCCTGTGATGTAAAACTGTAACCTCGTTATTCCACAACCTTCCAGCTCTGAATCTGAAGATCTGCGTCCGAACATCTCTGTTGATGTTGCAAAACGGACAATCTGACGTTCACAGGAGGCGGGGTCTAAACTTCTCTCTCAGCTCACACGCCTTCAAGGCAGGGCTGCAGGAGTGTATTGGCTTCAGCCATCGACAACTGACGGTTACATATCTTATATATTTACAGAACTGACAAAACAGACACTCTTAGTAGTAGTGTAGTGCAGTGGTGTGTCTGTGTCACTCTGCAGTTACACCTCCAAAACACTAGTCGGCAGTGGAGGACTGTGTTAAGAGCTGTAAAGTTTAGTTCAAATCAAACTTTATATATAAAGTTGATTCAAAACACACATTAAACACACATTAAACACACATTAAACATGGCTTCATAGAGACAGTTTCAAACACAAATCAGCTTCACTATAACTCGCAGCATTCACAGACAAACACTTGTCTTTATCTGGACACATTTCCCCCACCAATACAACATGCTAACGTTATTAGCACAAGCCTATGGCATTTTACATTGTATAAATTAGCCTAGCGTCTAGCAGTCTTTTCCTCTTCTCATATAAAACCAGGAACAACAGCAACATGTAAGAAAGGTAACGGCACATAATTTGGCTCCATTACAACTCAAAACATTCACTGACAAAACAACTGTCATACTAAACACGTTTCCAAACAAATACAACATGCTAACGTTATTAGCACAAGCCTATGGCATTTTACATTGTATAAATTAGCCTAGCAGCTAGCAGAGATTTCCTCTGCTCATATGAAGCCAGGATAAATCACACACAAGACTTAAAATGCTATTTTAGTGGAGGCTTTACTGTCTTCACAATTTATTGTTTCTTATCTGTGAAATACAAGTAAATACAAGCTTTGTTTCCACTGAGGGAAATGGTGTCAGCTCACAGAGACAGACAGGAGGTCTGCGTCACTGCGACGCTGAGTGTGAGGGTGGGCGAGTCCAACTTTCTGTCAACACCCCCATTTTGCAGGAAATAATGGATTAATCCTGGAAAGCTGTTGATGTAGCACTTTTCTCCTTATGAAAGTAACACGGCGATTATTCGACCAATTTGGTCGGACGAGAGCATAGCAACCAAATAATCGACTAGTCGACCAGGAGACTACAGCCCTAATAAATATGACTGAAAATTAAAATTAAACTTGAAACAATGCTGCAGCAGTGTTAATTAATATGCAATACTCACATTCATGTTAAATAAATTCTGTTCTTATTTTGTTTCAATGTTTTTCTCTTAAAACCCAAAGAACCGATAAGAGTACGGTTACAGTTCTAGATCAATCAAGATCAGTCAGATCAAGCAGTATCAGTGTTGGTGAGCAGTAGTATCGTTAGCTCTTTTTTGGTCTTTTGACCACTCAAGGTGCTAGGAATGTAACGATTACTGATATTACGGTAAATCTCGGTTAATTTTAACACGGTAAGAATTACCGTTTATGTTTAAATTAATTGCGTTATCGCGGTGGATTATCAGGATATGTAATAACAGCCTCATTCAAGTCTTGCGATGCAGACGCTGCGTGAATGCGTAGCATGTGTAAACACAAAGAATGAAAACATGGCGGAAGGTGGTGATAGCGGCGGCACTCAGGATATTTTCCCCCCAACTAAACGGACAAAGTCTGAGGTCTGGGCATACTTTGGGTTTTTAAAAAATGCCGAGGGACAGCTGGTGGAGGACAACTATCCCGTATGCAGAAAGTGCGGGAGGAAAGTTGCTGCAAAGGGTGATCATCCGTGACCATCATCCACAGCTTTACAGCCAATGCAAGTTATGCTATGCAAACGTCAGTTATTGTGTGAGGGACTTCAGTTTTACTAAGATTGTCATAATGTGTAACTCTTGACGTATACGAGACATTTGAGCCGTATCTGTCCTCCTAAACAGCGACTAGGTTTTCCGTTTTTGTTTAAGACACTTGGGAGCTAATACTAACGTTAGCTGAGTAGCTAGCTAATAGCCATATTAGCAGCTATGTTGCTAAGTGTTTCAAAACGAAACAGAGCTGAAAACACTGAGCGGAGCCGACAGAATATAAACCGACGTAACATAACACTAATTGAGATCAACTGTGATTGAATCGCTGTGATTATGGTTATTGTATGGCGAGCTAGAATTGATATAGACGGCCAGTTATGCTTTCTCGGCATAAGCAAGGAAACAACTCGGCATAAGCTCAAGGAAACAACATAAAACGCTGCCGTGTTAACCTTTGACCGAGAGCCTTAATGGGGGCTCTTGGTTTTTTAACGTTAATTATATGCGCAATTCTAATGTGTGATTATTCTGTGTAATGATGACCATTGCCCATAAGGTTTGTTTGGTTTCTCCTGCACATTTGTGTTATCAATTCTATTGTATGTTTTTTGTTCTACTCTTGCATTGTGTTGTTTTATATATATTTTTCCTCTTGTGCTAATAAATAAATCAAATCAAATCAAACCATTTAAGGGAATGTCAATGTCTATATTAGGGATGGGTCACGATTTTCGAATTTCGAATAGTCGTTTTATTTTTGAAAAATCGATTTTTTAATGCGACTATTACTATTCGCCGTCTTATTTCCCCCCTTTATTTGACATGCAATTCAGCTCCTAACCGCACGAGGGCAGTATAGGATTGCTACAGCGGTGTGAGATGGGCTACCAGCGATTATTCGAAAAATTGTCGAATAGTTGCCACGATTTTCGAATAGTGTTTTTGCTTGTGTTGCCCATCCCTAGTCTATATGAATTCTAAATCACCTTGTTTCCTTTTTTACAGAAAGGGAAAGCTGTGGGCCAACCAAGCACAAACACTGGTTCAGGGCCAGGCACAAAGTCACAAACACTTGAGGAGGTCTTCAGGAAGAAGTCAGCTTATGCACCTGAATCTAAGAATGCGCAAGACCTCACTGCTGCCATTTCATACTTCATCGCCAAAGACATGATGCCATTCAGAAGTGTTGAGAGGCCAGGTTTCTTGAGGCTGATGAAAGTAGCTGTGCCACAATACAAAGTGCCATCACGCACTTTATTCTCCAAGACACAAATTCCAAAGTTATACAATGAGGTCAGAGCTGACGTTATGAAGAGTCTAAGTGAAGGCACCTTTCTTGCTGTGACCACTGACCTCTGGACCAGTGGAACTGGGGCTGGTGTACCATACATTAGCTTCACCATTCATTACATCAAACAAGACTGGCAACTGCAAGCACACTGCCTGGAGACCCAATTCTTTCCTGCTGATCATTCTGCCCAAAACATCAGCGACTTTTTTGAGAACATGCTTGAGGAGTGGGTGATCAGGAAGAATGACTTGGTCTCCATAACCACTGACAACGCTACAAATATGGTCAAGGCTTTCAAAGACTTTCCAGACCTGTGGCTCGGGTGTTTTGGCCATAATTTGAACCTGGCCATATCAAAGGCTCTTAAACTCAACAGAGTTGAAACAGCAGTCAAAGCGCGCCAAAATGTGGTACAAGGCTTCTCTCTGAGCTGGAAGAGGAGGAGGGGACTAGCAGAAAACCAAGCTGCCCTCAATTTGCCACAGAAGGCTCTGATCCACGATGTGGTGACCCGATGGGGATAAACCAACAAGATGGTTGAGCGTTTTCTTCAACAACAGCAAGCAATCTGTGCAACACTGGCTGCAGAAAGGGGTGCATGGCATCTGATGCCCAAGGATGCAGACATAGGTGTTATGGAGCAACTGTGCCAGCTGCTTGAACCTCTGAGCAAGTTCACAGATGCACTTGCCTCAGAGACACGCGTGACACTATCGGCCATAAAGCCTGTCCTTGACCACATCATCCACGATGTCCTGCAGGAAAATGATGAGGAGCCAGCTCTGATCAAAGAGATGAAACGCATAATGAGAGAAGATCTTACCAACAGATACAAAGAGAAGGCTAACAGTGTCATGCAGATGACGTGTTTCATTGACTCCAGGTTCAAAGTGAGCTTTTTGGGTGAGGCTGAAGCTGCAGTGGTTGAGAGCTGTGTTCAAGAAGCCTTGAAGCTGACACCTGCTGTCCAGGTTGAGGAAGAACAACCAAGCACAAGCAGTGCCTCCACAGAAACACCAGAGGGGAAAGGCTTGGCTGGATTGCTGAGAAGAACTGCTTCATCAAAGCAGCAGAGAGCTACAGAGGATTCAGCTCCAATCACACCAGAAGCTACAGTGAAGGAGGAGATCAAGGTCTACTTGACTCTACCTTCCATTCCAGCAGAAGATGATCCACTACAGTGGTGGAGGAGCCATGCATCAGAGCTGGCCCATCTTGCTAGGATTGCCAAGAAGTTTTTGTGCATTCCAGCAACCAGTGTACCTTCAGAGAGGCTGTTCAGTGCCAGTGGGCACATTGCTTCTCCTCTGAGGGCACTTTTAAAACCAGAAAAAGTAAATATGCTGACATTTCTGCATTTCAATCTTAAGTGAACATACATGAAGGTCATGCAAGGTCAGCACAGTCAGCCTTGATCTGGGACAGAACAATCAATCAGTGATGTTCTGTCAATACTTGAATGTTTGGACTTGTTTACATGGTGTTACAACACATTGATATTTATATTAATGTTTAAAGTTTATTTTATTCAAAGTTATTTCAAGTTGCACTATTACTACCTACTTGCACAGATTTTCCTGACGAACAAGTTTTGTTCCTAATTGTTTACATATTTTTCTTACTGTTAAAATGCACCAAATAAGCTTCGTTCCTGCATATTTTGTTGATTTAAAATAAATCTTTCTGTTGCTGTGCCAATCCCTTGCCCCTTTTAATGTGAAAGTCTCATTGTAATATAAGATTTTGGCTGTTAACATTTTAGTATGATAAGGAAGTTACAAGATTTAGTGAAATTTTTTCAATGTATCTATTTTTTGGACATGTTACAGCATTTAAAAAAATATCGCGATATTATCGTTTACCGTGATAATTTGGTCACTATAATCGAGATATCAAATTTTCCATATCGTTACATCCCTATAAGGTGCTTTTACACTACATGTCACATTCACCCATTCACACACACAGCTACACACCGGTGGACGAGGATACTACCGTACGTGGTGCCACCTGCTCCTCAGTAACCATTCACTCACACAGTATCTCGCCCAATGTCAATATGTCGATGTCAGTACTTTGACATGTGAGCTGGAGGAGCTGAAGATCGAACTGCTGATCTGATCCGATTAGTGGACGACCCGCTCTGCCTCTGAGCCACAGCCGCCCCTCATGATACCCACCCCTGCCTAAACCAAAGCACGTTACACTCTGTTGAAACAGAGAATGTAACACAAACGTCAAACGTGACGTATTCCTGGTTTGCAGGAACGTACATTACCAACATATTTTCTAGCGATCGGGAATATTAGCATCAAGTGTTGATTACGAAGATGAGAGTGTGCCCTGTGAGATGTTTCATACATCTGGAAAGTCTTTAATTCAAACAACGTGTTACTTTTTATTTTACCACAGAGCTGCTACTTCCTGTCTCAGTGCTCGCCAAGCCTGCGTGAGTTCCTGCATGTCGGTGTGGGATTACACATATGGCCGAAACTTTGATCCTTGCATAAAGCCTAATAATACCTTGTTGCGCCCACTTGAGTGTCGACTCCAGTGGGCGCTGCTTGAGGTGTTAGATAAGTCGCTGTCGACTCATTCATACTGATGAGATGCAAAACTACATGCACACACACACACACACCTTCTTCCCTTTATTCCGCCACAAAGCATTACAGCTGATTCCTGCCCTAATATTTGACACTACACACACCTGCAGAGACACACACACACACACACACACACACACACACCAGACACAGCTCAGCGGCACACCATTAAATCTGGTCAGGACTCTTTGTGCTTACATAATTCATTAGGAGCACCAAGCCCCTCTCTGTCACTGAGAGGAGTAATCCTATTTAATCTGATGCTGTTAATTCATTTGTCCTACATCGCCCTCGATTCTCACCTCGCCGTCGCCTGAAACAGAGAAGAAGAGGAGGAGGAGGAGGAGGAGGAGGAGGAGGTGTGACACAGGTGAGGAGGATGAAAGAGACAAAGAGGTGAACAGGAAGATGAGGACAGAGTGCAGGGATAAAGGAGAGGAGAGACGAGGTCATTAGACGGAGAATATTGATGAGGAGAGACGAGGTGAAGAGTCCAAACCCACTCAAACTTTTAAGTAATGACCAAGCTGCCAATTAAATCTGAATGACCTCACTTAATTGAATGGCACACTTCCAGTTACAATGAACATTTTAATTAAGCCCATTTGGGAAGCAGGGAGGAAGGGGCTCCGTCATTATTTTGCTTCAAAGTAATTTGAATGAGCACTTGAGAGATTCAGCGTTTTGGCTTGGAGCTGCTGGAGGTTCACGCTGTGTGAATTATGGACGCTGTGACAATCTCAATGTGGCCCTACATGTTGAATAAAACCTGAACAGGTACAATTTTTCACTGCATTGTTTCCTCATCTAATCTTCATTCAGTAAAAATCAATTTACTCCAAATTACTGCAACATGTGCTACGCCAGGTTTGTTCTCCTCACAGCTCGCTGCTGTGACGTGGACGGATTACTGAGCGGGGACAGACCCAAGAGACCCCAGAGGGTTCAGGACTCCGCAGGGCTGCAGCTGCAAAAATGTCACGGAAACAGGAGACACAAATCTTTCACAATGAAATGCAAAACGTCTACAGAGAGAGATGCAAAACTACCAGAATGAGATGCAAAATGTCTACTAAGGATGCAAAATGTCAAGAGAGGGACACAAAGTGTCCACAAAGAGATGCACAACACCACAAAGCAAGAAAACAACCAAGATGCACAGCTACTGAGGAGAAAAACTACTGAGACACAAAACTACTGAGACAGAAAACTACCCTCAGGAATGACTGTGGTCTCTTGTAGGATAACCTTCAGCTTGGTTGTACTGAAACACTGTTGTGAGTCCATAAAGGAGGTGAAGAGGTTTCATACTGTGAAGCTTTATGAGCTTCAACCATCATCACTCAGCGTCTCTCCTCCGCCCGTCAACATCTCTGTCACCCTCTGACTCCCTCAGTCTCTCCCTGTCTGTCTGAGCCTCGCACTCGGCGCTCTGTCGGTCTGCCCAGAACCCATTAAGCAATCATCAACAAAATGGCAGCTCATTCATTCACTTTGTTTCTGAGGCTTCTCACAAACACACATCCATATTGATCCTGCGCTTCATGGTGTGAATACACTGCATTCATTCGCAAAGTGCCGCTAAGAGCAGCAGCATTCTGCTAAAAGCAGCAATGAAACACTTGACTGTCGAGTGGAAATGCTCCAGGCTCTCAGTATCGCTCTCTCACATAAACACACACACACACACACTCCTCTCCACAGCATCCAGCTCTCTGTGGGCTTTTTAAATGTCGTTCAGCTCGGCGCCAGGCGTGTTTCAGAGAGATAGTTGCTTCACACAGCAGCAGCGCCGACAATGAATCTCCCTTCAGTGATTTGCTCTAGTGATGCCGGTCCATCCTCCACACTGTGAGCTCGCTGCCTATCACAGGCCAGATTAAGTTTGGTCCCCTGCCTGTCGTGCATGCTAAAGCAGAGACAGATTACACTCCCAGACCGTCGCCGCTTCACAGAGGGAAGAAGGGACGGCCTGGAAATCTGAGGCGCTTTGTTGAGGAGAGCTCTGTGATCGTCACAGCGCTGAGAGGCGGACACTGTTAAACTACTGCTGGTGTAAATGGCAGACTAAAGGTCGAGATGGGAAATGACTGGATGAGACGGCCTGTGACTGGATCTGGTTTAGATGTCTCGTCACCGCCGTGCCTCCTCTGAGTGTGTGTGTTTAGTTGCATTCTTGTTACCACAGCAATTCAAAAACAACATGACACAGACATCGTTCTTTTAAATTCACCTGCAGGGACGAGACTTTCACCTAATTCACTGCAGAATTGTGTCTTTGAAAAGAACCCACGAAGGCACAGACTCAGACTGGAGGATCAGGCTGAGGGCTCATTAATACTTCCTTTAAGTCCCAAAATAGATCCAATCATTTCAAACGTTGTCACATCACTACCCTCATATGTTCATGTGTCTTTCATGACGGCATAGATAGATCCATATGACGGCATTAGAGGGTGGAGTCATAGTTTAACACAACAACAAACAAGGCAACAGTGGACGAGGTCGTAATAATGCACCTTTGAACGGAAGCAGCGCTGTAGAAAGCGGCAAACTGTGAGTCCATTAAATACTCGTGACATTCTTTCACTACGTTTTCAAATGTCTTCTTCATGTGTTACAGTCGTATCTCGCTTGCTACACTGCCCCCACAATATCCAGTGGTACTGCTCTGTTTTATCCGTAATCTTTCAGAAAACATGCACAAATATGTACAAAATGAACACAGAGTATGTACAGAGACGATGACTGTCATAAGGCAGATTTAAAAACAGTAAAATGTAGGAAATAAAAACAATAAGAAAATATCATGTCTAGGCACGTGCTGGTTACCGGTGTCACGGTTTATCACGGTAAAAGAATGTCGTGGTGTCACTAACCGCCCATTTTCCGTTCTGACAGTAAAGGCCGACGGTGTAACCTACGCTCAGTAAATGGGAACTTCCTCAGTCAGTCAGTACGTTAGTAATCAGTATAAATCCACTCACGTGCAAACTGCAAACATGGCTGAACAAAGCTGAACTTTTCCAACAGGCGAAAAGGACGAACTCGGTGGTGTGGGAGGAAAAGTCAGAGCCAAGGTAAAGACCTGCTCCTCCCATGCTGGGCTCCAGTTCCCAGTCGGCCATGTTCACAGGCTGCTGCGCAAAGGAAACAATGCAGAGCGTGTCGGTGCCGGCGCCCCTGTCTACCTGGCGACTGTGCTGGAGTATCTGACCGCTGAGATCCTGGAGTTGGCTGGAAACGCTGCCCACATTAATAAGAAGACCCGTATCATCCCCCGTCACCTGCAGCTGGCTGTCCGCAACGACGAGGAGCTCAACAAGCTGCTGGGCGGAGTCACCATCGTGAAGTTAAGAAACGGCACTATTAAACTTTTAACGGGTCTATATTAGCCTACTGTTTTAAAGACTAGAGCGCGAAAATAGGATAACGCCTGTTTTTTTATCATTATTATCATTATTATTATTATTATTATTATTATTATTATTACCGCGGTAATACTGCTTACCATGGTATTTTTGCCCACGGTTATCATACCGTCAAAATCTCATACCGGCACATGCCTAATCATGTCCATCGATTCCTCAAAGCAGAAACACTGTAAAACAACCATATCACCCAGCAAATACCCGTCTCATTTAAATACCTCTTATAACTTGCTCTGTTTATTTGGTGCGAAAAAACTAAAAGCTGATTCACTGAGCTCAGTACTGTTATTATGTCCTGCTTAACTTGTAATGGAGTATCTTTACACTACTGTACTGGTACTTTTACTTCGGTAAAGTGTCTGAGTACTTCTCCCATCACTGATGTTCACATAATGTATTTTAGGAGAATGAGGATCTTTCAGTGTCTCACACAAACCCAACACACACACACACACACACACACACACAGGACAGCAGGTAAGTTAAATAGATTATGGACCATATGTTGTTGTCCATCAGAGTGAGCCATCAGCGCTTCACAGCATGACTACATAAACACAAATTTACAGCGGTCCAGTAAAAAGAACATGTATTCTCCCGTGGCCCTCGGGGAGCTTTATCAAGTTTACGAGGGCCTAATGAAAACATCATTACTGCCGCAGTCTCACAAACATGGAGGCACTTCCAGGGTTTAGTGAACACTTTCAAAGGTCTAATCAAACACATAAATACAACGACAGAAATGTGTGGAGTAAAGACTGGGATGTGTCTGTCTGGGAATTAAAAAGAAGACAAGACGTTGGCTTTAAGCAGCAAAGCGTTCCTGCCCTGTGTGTTAGACCTGCTGTGTAAGTGAGAACCCTTTGAGCTCAGTCAATCCCCCGTGTCACCGCCATTTTCCAGTTTGGAGAAGTGTAAAAGTCATGCAGGAGGTTGCGTGCTGTGCAGACGCGGCCTGACTCTTTGCAAAGGAAGCTTTTACTGCTCACATAATTGCACGCTGACCGTTATTCATACACTCGCCTTTCATACGAGTCCCCGCCGGGTTCCCTCCTGATCAAACCGCCGTCAGCTCTGTTTCACTCCACTCTGCGTTCAATATGTTTAACACCTGCTGTACGCTGCCGACTCTCAGGGCTCTCAAGGCTTAAGCGGAGGGAAGCAGGTGGGTATAATGAGCAGATAAAACAGAGGACAACAACCATCAGTGAGGGAAATGAAGTGAAAGCTTTTCTTCCTCGTCTCCAGAGATGCTCCACAAAGATCTCTCGTAAACACTTAAAGACACTGCCTGCTCTGCGTCTGACCTGAGAGTCTCTTCTTAAATGGAGTCGTCCTATAAACAAACTCCTGGATGGGAAAACAAGCAAACTGTGCGTGAAATCACTGAGCGTGAATCAAAGAAACACCACAGACACTGAACCTCTTTCTTCCTGTTGATAACAGAAGCTGTGAGCGTTTGATGCTTCTTCTCTCGTGTCATTCCAGGTCAGAAATAAGAGCTTTCAACTGTTTTTAGACTGCTTGGTGCCAATCTGTTTCTCTAGTCGGGAAAATATTTCATATTTCTTATATTTCCACAGCTGCTGCAGTGAATACCACATTCAGAAAACCTCATATTCACTCAGGTAAACAGGAGGACTGTGGGACCTGATGATCCAGCACAGTGTCCTGACATTTGTATGAACCTGGAGAAATAATACGTTGATGTATCGTATGTTTTATAAAAAGGTGTTAAATAGATTTGTTTATCCAGATCTCCTCAGGGTCTGCTAGGTGTCTGTTGTATGTGTGTTGTCCCCGGTTCTTGAACCAACCCCCACAACACTATCATGCTGTGCTCACAACAAATCTCCCTTTGAAAAATAACTCAAATTAAGTTGAAACTTTCGTCCAGTTGCTTTTTTTTCCAATACCAACCCTAATGCAGTAGGAAGACACAAATCCTTTTGACACTGGTGCTACATGATTAAAGGAAAGAGAGGAAATGGGCTGTGGTGTTCACCTTTGCTCATGAGGTAGAAAACCTACAACTACCAGAATGCACTGCACCGCAGCAGACCGTCTGGTGGCTGACATAATGTAAATTAGTTTTGGCTGGCTCGTCTGAAAACAATATGGCGGCTGGCTGGTAACAAACAATCTTATATTAAGCTAAAATATGTGTGAAAAGATCTGAGCAGGGACGCACCATATATATCAGGCCGATAAATCATCAGCAGGTAAAGGGGCATTTTTAGAGTTATGCGTTATTCTGGTAATTAAAATTATAGCTAAAAAAACAGTGCCGATGACACAAAGCCAGATCGCTTTCATTGACTTAACAAGGGCAGCGTCTACACACTGACACAGTGGGTGGAGCTACATGTACCTTTAAACTTGGTTTGTGAGCCGCCAGTAAACACAGAGGAGAAGAAGAAGAAGAAGAAGAAGAAGGACTGCAGCAGCTGTCGAGAGGGCAAAACACATCACGGTGTGGATGTCTTTCACAGCTCCAGAAGAAGACAACAGGATGGCGCCGAGGGTCTGATCTCTGACCGCCCAACACAGAGTGTTAGCATGAGCTAATCAGGAGCAGCAGCTAACATCCAACAGCTGGACTTTGTTGGTAAACCTATTAATAACCGCTCGCCATGTGATGCTACAGTTAGCGACTATTTGTATCGTTGTTCTACTTGGTAGCTGTAGGCTGGTCTATGGTGGGAGGGTGAGACGGCGCCTGGGCGTGATGATGTAAGGCGGAGCTGCAGATGTTGATGTTCATCAGCTGTCAGTCAGTAATTGAATTATTGGCTTAGTCTGACTGACACTGGACTATCCTTAGCTCGACTAACACATTGCTGCATGTGTCCACTTAGTGCGACTGGAGCGTTCTGCGCATGCACCACTTTTTCTTTGGCGAGCTTTCACCCGGAGGAAGAATGAGATGACATAACTCCCGGAAAAAACAAACAAACAAACAAACAAACAGCTGACAGAGCTAAACATTTTGAAGTTTATGGATGGAAGGGAAACTCTGAACAAGAACCTGAACTAGCTCAATAGGCACGATATTAAAAGGTCACAGCGCTGCCTATCAAGGTGGAGTCAGATGTACTTGGTCAGAAATTCAATTTTCTTTTCTGCACGTATACTCAGACAAGATGATTTGTTATAACAGATCACTGCAAAAGGGAAAATCATCTTATGGACTGGGACAAGGCCAGAGTCATGCGCACCGAGGACAACAAATACTGGCGCTGGATCAGGGAGGCCATTGAAATAAGGAAGCGGGGCCCAGGGACAATGAACAGGGACAAGGGGGCATACATGCTCTCCCACACCTGGAGCAGCATCCTGCAGAGGCGGCAGACGGACAGCAGGTGGCGTCACGCCTCCCTAATATCGGCTGATTGACAGATCAGCTGATGAAGACGCGTCACAACCACCACCAAGTGACACTTCTGAGGAAGGTGGAAGTTTCCGCCAAAACATGTCAAGGTATGTAACACCCTCACATGTCTGAGATAAAGAACAACTAAAGTCATTATCAATCATATCAGTTGAAAAGCTCCAAATGGGTGCGTCTCAAGATCTGAGGTGAGAAACAGGAACAGAATCTTGACTCGTATTCGACCAGCGCTGCTTCGTTTTACAGTTTTCTTGACTCTTTGTGTTTCGTGGTGGGCGTACAAGAATACACACCTACAATCTGTGGTTGAAGCAACAGCCCAGGAGTCAGCAAATATCTGCTGGGTGGTGCAGCAAAATAAATTTTCAGTGGCTAATGAGCAGGGAGATCTGGGCGCTGGTGAGATGGAGGGAAGTTTAACACAGTTGATTTACACATGATCCCCACACTGTTATCTCTTCAAGCACCTGAATAACAAGAAAGTCCTGAATTTCTCACCTTCTTTAGGAAAACTGAAGCAAACCTGACAGTTTGGACTTCCAGACATACAACTCTGACTCATCTGGAGACAGGTCCACCTGCAGACAGAGTTTCTCTTGTCTCAGTGAGTGAGAGCCAACCGTCATCTCCTCGTCACGCCGTCCCTGTAAATGAGGAGCAAATGTCTCTCTCTCTTGTGGCACAGTCCACTGAAGAATAAAAGTTGTCCCCTCTTTACGGCATTGTCCTTCTTTATGTTCTCCTCACAATGAAGGCCGTGGCAGAGGGCCCGCACTGCAGATAGAGACAACAGTGGCGGCTCTGCCAAACTTTGAGTCAGACAGATTAAATATTGAATGGCCAATCATCCACTGAGAGTCTGTGGGGAGGCGGCACCAGAGGCACCGAGCAGGAGACAAATATAACCGAGAGACAGACGGGCAGAGGGAGACGGGAGACAGAGATGGGCAGATACAGAGACAGACACAAATAGAGACAGACAAAGACGTCCTGCTAATGAAGACATCGTTCAGAGACGGGCTGCGTGCCTAACGAGCTCACTCTATATTACTGCCTTGTTGGAAGGTGGAGCGGCAGACAGGAGCTTTACCTGAGTGAACTCACTGATACCACCTCATTTTTACTTCTCACTCAGACTGAAGCCCTGAAGGGACACAAAGCATAGCACGTGCATCTGTTCTCTTATACCTGCAGAACATCTGGCACCAAACACAAGAACTCTTCACTGATGCACTAAGACACAGAGGTCTCTGACCAGATGTCCAGATGGACTCATCCTAAAGGTGGAATTAAAGATATTACACAGTATAAAGACACAGCAGTTACAGAGCAGCTGGTTGTATGGACACGTTTTATTGATGATTACACTTCTATCTCAATATATTGGAATTGCTATCCTAAACGTCTTAGGGCCTGTACACGTGCTGCATTTATTGTGCCCTCTAATTCATGGTTTTCAATGCAGATGCACAGCAGGCACGCTCAAACGCCAGAGTGACATCAGAGCAGCGTACACACGTTCTCAAGCAGCTACTATTCAGGGCGTGACCTCTGCACCCTGAGATCAACAGACCTAATACACACTTACAAACAGCGCCTGGAGGATCACATCTGCACTCCGTTTTTTCTGTGACGTTGGTTCATGCAGGTGTTTTTCCACAAAATATTTACTGGAAACAGCTCATTCAGCTACAGACAAAATATTAATCCAGCACGATCGCAGTCCTTAGAGCGCCATATTGAGGGACTGTTTTAGCTCCTTCCTCAGAGCAGGTCCTCTCCCAGCACAGGAGGAACCATGAGTGATGCAAGTGCACAGTGATTGGTCCAACACAGCTAAGCAACACTGACAACAGCCAGTTTTAAAAATCCTGTTAGCTCTTTAAACAACAGACAACACAAAACACAAACAGCTCCTAACGAAGGAATAGAAGAAAACACTGATGGACTGATGGTAAAGTCCAAGCTTTGCTGAGCAGATATGTGACCATGGAAATATAATGTGATTTTGACTCATCAAGGCAAAAGTGACATTGCTATACCAACTGATGACGTCTTACAGTACGTCACTTCAGTGTTACTGCTGGCTGTTCAAATGCAAACAGAAAAAAACCCCTCAAAGGTCTGAAGGAGGTCTCTGTGCTTCTGATCTGTAACGTCGACAGGAAGTGACCGCCATGAGACAGCGTATCGTCTCTAGTCCGCGACTCTCTGTGCTTCTGATCTGTAACGTCGACAGGAAGTGACCGCCATGAGACGGTGTATCATCTCTAGTCAACGACTCTCTGTGCTTCTGATCTGTAACGTCGACAGGAAGTGACCACCATGAGACGGTGTATCATCTCTAGTCAACGACTCTCTGTGCTTCTGATCTGTAACGTCAACAGGAAGTGACCACCATGAGACGGCGTATCATCTCTAGTCAACGACTCTCTGTACTTCTGATCTGTAACGTTGACAGGAAGTGACCACCATGAGACGGTGTATCATCTCTAGTCAACGACTCTCTGTGCTTCTGATCTGTAACGTTGACAGGAAGTGACCGCCATGAGACGGCGTATCGTCTCTAGTCCGCGACTCTCTGTGCTTCTGATCTGTAACGTCGACAGGAAGTGACCGCCATGAGACGGCGTATCATCTCTAGTCAACGACTCTCTGTGCTTCTGATCTGTAACGTCGACAGGAAGTGACCGCCATGAGACGGCGTATCATCTCTAGTCAACGACTCTCTGTGCTTCTGATCTGTAACGTCGACAGGAAGTGACCACCATGAGACGGCGTATCATCTCTAGTCAACGACTCTCTGTGCTTCTGATCTGTAACGTTGACAGGAAGTGACCGCCATGAGACGGCGTATCATCTCTAGTCAACGACTCTCTGTGCTTCTGATCTGTAACGTCGACAGGAAGTGACCGCCATGAGACGGCGTATCATCTCTAGTCAACAACTCTCTGTGCTTCTGATCTGTAACGTTGACAGGAAGTGACCACCATGAGACGGCGTATCATCTCTAGTCAACAACTCTCTGTGCTTCGTTCTGATTTGCAGCTTTTCAGACTTATTTTGTGGCTGAATATAATTTGTAGCTTCTTAAAATCTGAATGAGGATAGTGATAGTGAGATACTGGCTCCAGTGATGAAACAAAACCAGCATCAGATGGACTGTATTCATAATCAATACGCCACAATAATATAAATAACCAGCGCCAATTCATCAGTCAATGAGAATGTGTGTGTGTGGGCGGGGCATAAGCACATACAGCCAGCAGCAGCAGCAGCGACCCACCGTCTGACACCGGCACACCGTGAGGACAGAAACAGAGGGCTCTGTGGGGACGGAGCACCTGCTGCAGCAAGCCAACACGCCGTCTGTGGTCATTTTGACTTGACCAGCTGACTTCACTACAAGCTGATTGGCTGTTGAAATAGATTACGTGCTTTAAAACCAGCCGTCGGCCATGTGACCAGCTGAGTGTCAGGTGACACCATCAGCCGGCTTGAGTCCAGCTCAGACCGGCCAGTTCACACCGCTGACACTTTTCTCTGTGACGTTCTGAAACGGTTTCATTTCCTCAAGAATCTTTGGTCTGAGCTGGACTTTAGCTTAGCGTGTTAGCATGCTAACATTAGGTAATTATGAGTAAACACAGAGTTCAGCTGAGGCTGATAAACGTCATTAGTTGTGAAGTATTTGGTCATAAACCAAAGAACCAGACACATTAAAATGTGGACCTGATGATGGAGTTAGCAAAGTTATTACAGCTCATGCTGAGGGGATCATAAAGATGAATCACATTTCATCAGGATCCTTCCTTCAGTGGTTTATCTATATATAGATGGTAGATGGGACGCAGTGACCGTCGTAGTGTTGGATAAGAGAATATAATACAGGAAGTGATGTTGATGTCAGAGTGAAAGAATCTTTTAATAACGACTGATCTGTAAAAACTATACCTAAAAAATCTGACAAGCTGTTGAACACCAGATTGAAAAGCCACAAATCTGTTGATATGAGAGCTTCTCACATGGAGGCCAGCGCACTGGATGGATCGGTTGTTTATTGGTTCTCTCGGTTTATGTCTTTTATAGTCACAACCTGCACAAAGATTTCCCTACAGGGACAATAAGGTATTCTCTTATCTTCAGAGTGGCGTGCAGTAACATCACTGAGCGTTTCATTTGAGCAGTAATGACTGAGAGATGATTACAGTGACATATATTCACAGGTGGGAATACAGTCTGATGTGAAGCAGACTCTTCTGCATGGCTGGCTGATGGCGAGAAATCTGATGCTAAACGACGTTTCCAGAGGGACGATTATCATCTTTACAACCTCCAGCAAAAATAGACACCAGAAAATACTGACGTTCAGCCCCTGCTCCACAAACCTCATCTGCTGCAACAACAATTATGATAAAACAATTACAAAACATCCATTTGATCATCGCTGCTCATTCGTCTTTCGTCTGTGACGTACAGGATTCATACATCAGTAACAGCTGCAGCTGAAACAATTAGCCCGTCCATTAATCAGTTTGAAGAAAGAAAACTAATCGGTCCGTCTGCAGCTCAGTACAAAATATCAAGTGTCTCCACTTTGATATTTCATTGTTTCTAGTTGTGTTTCTCGTCTTCTAACAGATCAAACTTTTACAATTTCTGATTCATTAATCGTTGGTCTGATGCCAGTAAGCCTCTGAGGGCCAGGGCCAATATTTTGGTTGATAGGGTGTAACCAGCAGATATCTGGGCCAAGACAACTTCTTCTGTGTGCCGGTAGTTTCTGCTAATGACTGCAGATAAATATTTTAAAAGCTAAGACAAAGCCAGTCAGATAGCTGATGAGATCAGATTCTGATGAGATCAGATTGCAGCCAAAGCATTCCACCTAGGGACATCAGTTTTAGATCATTTTGCTTTAGACAGCTGACGAAACAAAGCTAGCTAACAAAGCTAACAGTGATGCTAAAGGGGGATGATGGCTCATAATTGAGCTGCGGAGTTACGAGAGAGACTGGCGGCTGGGCACAGTGTTTCCACAGCAACACCGCTGGGCTGTACGGAGTTACAGTCACAGAATAAGTGGCGCTGCTCGCTTTTTATTGTTTATTCTTATTTTTATTCCACTGATGTAGGTATTGTAGGGCTGCCACTAATGATTATTTTCATTGTCGACTAATCTGTCGATTATTTCTTCGATTAGTCGACTAATCATTTCATCGAAAAATGTGTTAAAATGTTGAAAAATGTCGGTCTGTCTCACCCAAACCCCAAAATTACGTCATCTAATGTCTTGTTTCATACTCACGCCAAAGGGTTTTAGTTCAGTGTCACGGGAGAGTGTGTAAAGCTGACAATATCTGAACATAAGAAGCTGCAGTAAGAGTATTTTGGGTACTTTCATAGTACTTTTCTATGAAAAATGACTCAAAACGATTAGTCGACTACTAAAATAGTCACTGATTATTTTAATAGTCGATTAGTCATCAGTAGTCGACAAATCGTGGCAGCCCTAACGTATTGTAGTGAACATTATAGCAAAATATATATTTGATATTTATGAAAGTAACACACTAGTTTATACAGTGTGATAAAACACAATGCACATATATGTATATTTTTACTAAGGATCTACATTAATATCGGCCGACATCGGCTTTGAAATGAACTATCAGAATCGGCCAACATATTTTTCTTATTTTGCATAATGAATAAATATTTAATATATTCAAAAGTATTGTATTTCATGTCTCCATCTGCTGGTGGGCCGTCACCATAAGAGCATACATGTATAATATGAGGTTAATTCCACTAGAGAGAACTGATCTCACTAATATTAGGTGGGAAAAGTGGATATATCGATATCGATATCGGTCAAATGACTTGTTACATATCAGCTCGTCAGATATCGGCAAAAAATCCAATGTTGTGCATCCCAACTTTTTACGCACTTACAGACTGGGCAAAGTGAACATATTTTTATTCTTAATATTTTGAGAACTAGTGTTAAACATTGTGGCATCAAGCACACTTTTATTTCTATTGTATTTACAGATTTCTATTTCATACTCTTCTTCTTATTTCTTATATTCTTTATTCGTCACATCGGAGCGTCTCGGGATCAATGAAGTATTTCTGATTCTGATTAGAAGACATCACTGTGACGTTTCAGAATTATCATTACTATTTATTTCTTACTTTCTGACATTTTATGGACCAAGTAATGAATCAAGGAGTCTACAAAATAATCTGCAGATGAGTTGATAATGGATAAACAATGTTGTGCAGCTGCAGTAACACCACAGGCCGACAGCTGTGAGTTATATCAGCTCTATTTACAGATGGATCATAAATCACAGGCAGAATAATACATGCAGCGAATATTATATTGGTTCCCAAAGCACATGAACACCAGCCGTGTCTGTAACGTGTCCCTTGTTTGCTCCCGACTGAATCATTCCCAAACTTTGCCGACTTGCTCTCAAACTAAAATTCACACATGAATTATGAATTGCTGCCCTGTAGGAGAAAATGGAACGACATGTTGTTGCATTACCATACATCCAAATTTCAGCTGATGAATGAACAAGTCGACCACAGAGACTGATGACATTTCTGTTCTGCGTGAGCCCGTCAGGCGCTGCGAGTTAAATCAACAACTTCCTGTCGCCTTCTCTCTCTAACGGAGGGACGTCCAGCTCGGCTGTGCGATGAGCTCGTAACGGTAATGAGAAAAGCAGCACGTCGATGAAGGAGGGAGGATGCAAACACTAAAAGAGGAGCACTGTGGGGGTGTGTGAGGTGGGTGAAGACGGGAAGAAGTGAAACTCTCTGATCTTTTCTTTCTTTCTGTCTGTCTCACCTCCCCTCCCTCCCACCCTCCATCGCTGTGTGTCTCTGTCTTCCTTGGCTGGCTGCTCTGGCACGACTCCTGTGGAATAAGGACAAGGCTTGGCAGGAGCAGGTTTTTGGGATTGGCTCTAAAGTGGCACTAATATGCTAATTCCTCTCTGTTAAATGAGGAATGTCCCTGGTGGAAGCTCAGGCATCGGGGAACTACTCCACTCCAAGTGATCTATTTATAAAAGCATAGCGGAGTAGGTGGAGGCATCAATCAAGGAGCCCAGGAGTGGAGGAGATGTGTGGCTCCTATCAATTATACTGGAGAGCCATATGTTTCCTCTCAGATTGGTACGAAGCTGTGAACGCTGCTTCAGGCCTCATTTATCTGTATTCATGGATTTACATAAGTCTCACAGGTGAAATATGGATAAATAAATACCCCACATCACATATAAGTCTGTCATTATATAACACACAGTATATAAAAGAGCATTTTAAACTCATGTAGGAATGATGTGTCATATTAGTGTCACCTATGTCTCATCTGCACATGAAATAAATCTGTGAGCTTCAGCTTATTAAAGCTGAAAGGACTAAAGAAGAAAGAGGAGGAAAGACATCATCATGCTAACTAGCTGACAAATCAACGCTGCTTCGCCGGTGCCTCTCTCATCAGGAGTGAGGCTTGTTAGCCTTTGCTGCACACGGGGGTGTAGAAGTGTTCAAAGCATCTTCCTGAGCGGATGATAATCTGCTGCAGACGTGAAGGAGACGTGTTCCTGTGTGCATTTAAACCCTCTGAACTCTGCAGTAGAAAGAGTCTGCCAGTGCCTGCATTGGTGTCTTTGCTTCCTGTGATGTCATTTCCTGGACAATCTTAAAATGCTTAATTTCTCTAAACCTGAGCTAAAAGGTTATGAAAAAAATTAAAAATCTAGCATTTTTCTATTGGATTTTACAAAATAAAAATACAAAACATTTTGATTCAAAATATATTTAAACTAGTCCATAGCCATTGGTAGCTTTGTCACCTTCTACCTATGCCAGTCCTCAATGCCTATGTGCAGTTTCACATAGATTGACCACGTCAGTGAGTAGAAAAACGTGGGACAGACAGAATGACTGACTGACAGAATGACACACTGACAGTTTCCCTGATTATGTACAGCATACCATACCATGACTTAGTCATACCAAACATTAGAAAACAACACCAACATTGGTCCACAGGGGGAGCCACAGCGATCGGTCGCATTTTAGCCATTTTGAAGCATTTTTCTGTTGTTATAGCGCCACCCAGTTGCCAATTAGAGTTAAATTTCTCCAGTCACCTTGAGGCGTCCTGTTCTACATATCTACCAAGTTTAGTAAAAATCCATATGGCGGTTAGGCCTAGATAAGAAATGAGCTCTCTAGCGCCCCCATTTTGTTTGATGGGCTCAATAATGGAGGGGTCCCCTCAGATTATGTGTTGCCTACAAAGTTGTGTGGTGATGGGTGAAACCCTTGAGATGTTATACACCTTTATGTGATGAGCCACGCCCTCCGCAATATTCATTGCCTTATAGAAGCTCAGTTTTAGTAAGTTTTCCAACTTTTGCCAAGAGGGAACTTTAGATATTGGTCCCTAGATTATGTTCACCCAGTTTCATGCAGATCGCTCAAACTTCCTAGGAAGAGATCCATTTGAAGTGTTTTTCAAAAAATTCAAAATGGCGGAAAATCTATATAAGCGGAAGTTATGGGTTCTTGAGGCAAATGTGTTCCTCATGAGGAGAGGCATCTCTGTGCAAAGTTTCATGTCTCTACCACATACGGGGCATGAGATATGCCCATTCAAAGTTTGACATTTCAATGGGTTGCTATAGCGCCCCCCTTTGGCCAATTGATGTAATATTGCTTCATTGGCATCCTCCCATGACCCTCTACCACTGTGCCAAATTTCACATGGATTGACCAAGTCAGTGAGGAGAAAAACGTGAAACACACACACACACACACACACACACACACACACACACACACACACAGAGTTTTTGTCATTATATAGTAAGATGTATAAACAAAAACAAAATATTTCTTCACACTTCATCAGTTAGTTGGTTTTGAGAAATGCTTATTTCTCTGAGTGCAAATGTGTTGTAAAAGATTCATCATTCATTCCTCTGGTGCCACGTTTTCACGTACTTTGCACCACACATGACCCGGGTCCGAAATTAACACCCGCCAGGCGCCAAATGCAGGTAGATTTTCCGTTTGGCGAGTAGATCTTGGAAAGCTTTCTGCCACACTGGCGGGTAAACGTTTTTATCACAACAATCATGTCATTGATCACTATGCTGAGTCTCTGCTGTGTGTTGGTTTCATTTGTGGTCACGCTGCTCTGCTGCTTCTCTTCTGTCAGTGTCAGATTTTTTTCTGGTGTCTAAACTGTGCCACAGACTATTTATTAATTTTGCCAGTACAAATATGCTCAGCCGGTGGATTTTTCATTGACCAGTCCTCTTGGCCGGTGACTCAAACAGTTAATTTCAGACACTGCATATAACATAGCACAATGATGTCTCTACCAGTTTATATTATGACGATAGGGACAAGACAGAAGTCTTCGCTCTCTGGGGCAGAAAGAATGAATGTTCCAGCTATTATGGTTTTTATTTTAGATCGATATATGTGCAGGATTATGCAAACAATGTTCTCCTGCGGCTATAACACAGAAATACCTATGTGAGGGAAGATAATGTAACGTAATGACGTCATGACAGTGAAGACAGAAGCCTTAGCTTTCTGCTGAAAACAAAAATGCTCTGGATATTCTTTTTTTTTTATTTTAGAGTGATTTAAACAGGATCATTAAAACAGTGATCTCCAGCAGCTGTCTGCAGGAAGTCTGTTTTCAAAGGGTTAAACTGACTTTCAGGTGCAAAGTGATTCTCTGGCCGAGTGATCATGGAGCCATTAATCAACAAACCTCAGGTGTGGACGTATTATTATGGCAATTTGTAGCTTCCTTTCTGGATGCTGAAATAACAGTGTACCTGCTCACACACACACACACACACACACACGGTGGCCCCTCACCGCTGACTTCACACTGCACCGAGGCTCCCGTGTGGACGCTGCCGTCAGTGCCAGTTACGCTCTGCTCTATATTAGCTTTGCTGTCGAGTCCCTCCGGCGAGCCAACGGGAACAAAGGGTGACCCGGGGGGTGAGACCACCATCTGTACCTGACTCACTGCGCTCATAAACCATGCCAGCATCAGAGCGGGACACACACAGGGCCTGGACAGCGCTAACAAGGACACTTGTACTGGAGCTGATAATGAGGGTTTGTCCCTGCACAATAATATTAGGACCACCTGCTTTCTTCTGACACTGAGGAGGATGCACTGACGTAGTTCTACGTTTGAAGGGTGATTCCTACGTGATTCACTTCCTACAGCAGTTACATGGAGGATCATTCTCCCCAGAATTTAAATTAAAGGAGACCTAATGTCATATTTTAGTTCTGCTACAGTTGAATGTTAAAGAGAAAAAGGAAATGATACTGAAAACTGAAACGACAAATATGAAACGGAGAAATTCCTCATTTACAGCTTGAAAAGCCAAATATCAAATGTTAAATAGAAAAGTAAAAATGCACAAAGCAAGAGGGGAGAAATAAAAACTTTATATCCTTATTTGCATTTAAGCTTTTCTGTTTCCCATTTCAGGATTATTACTGTCACTTTGATTTTTCAAAAATGCCTTTTAACAACACCCATTTGTCATTTCAATATCTAATAACATTTTTGTGTTTTCTTTTTTCTCTCTTCTATTTAATTAAAGAAATATTTCACTGCTGGAAAGACGCTGTTTTCATAAACCTGGTCTTTCTCTGCAGCAGAAAGACCCAAATACTTTGAAGTTGGTGCTAAATGAGCAGAGAAAACAGAGAAAAGGGCTGCAGCATTCACTTTTGCTCAAGATGTAGAAAACCTACAACTACCAGAATGCATTGTGCTGCACCAGACCAATAAATGCTCCTGCTGGTGGGTGATGTAATGCAAGCTTGGCCGCCTCTTCACAGGAAACAATATGATGGCCAGCTGGTCACAAATAATCTCCAATTACAGTGAAACAATAAAACATGTCAGGTGAGAAAAAAGCAGTAACAGCATCGTGGTTCATATTGGATCAGCACTGCCTAGTTTTACTGGTTGAAACGGTTTGGAGCAAGTCTTTCTCTCAATCTGCTTCTATAATCTTTGTGTCTATATAATAATAATAATAATAATAATCTTAAACCTCTCCTAAAAAAAGCCCACCCTGGATCCAGAGGTGTTAGCCAACTATAGACCAATATCTAATCTTCCCTTTATGTCAAAGATCCTTGAGAAAGTAGTCGCAGACCAGCTGTGTGATTTTCTCCATGATAATAATTTATTTGAGGAATTTCAGTCAGGATTTAGAGTGCATCATAGCACTGAGACAGCTCTAGTTAAAATTACAAATGACCTTCTGATTGCTTCAGACAAAGGACTCGTCTCTGTTCTTGTTTTATTAGATCTTAGTGCGGCGTTTGACACAATTGACCATCAAATTCTACTGCAGAGACTGGATCACTTAATTGGCCTAAAAGGTTCAGCACTAAGCTGGTTTAAATCTTATTTATCTGATCGTTTTCAATTTGTTGATGTTCATAATGAATCATCCTTACGTACCAAAGTTTGTTTTGGAGTTCCGCAAGGTTCTGTGCTCGGACCAATCCTATTTACTCTATATATGCTTCCTTTAGGTAACATCATTAGAAATCACTCTATAAATTTCCATTGTTATGCGGATGATACTCAGTTGTATTTATCGATGAAGCCAGAAGAAAGCAATCAATTAACTAAACTCCATAACTGCCTTAAAGACATAAAAACCTGGATGAGCACCAATTTCCTGATGTTAAATTCAGACAAAACTGAAGTTATTGTTCTTGGCCCCAAACAACTCAGAGACTCTTTATCTGATGACATAGTTTCTCTAGATGGCATTGCTCTGGCCTCTAGCACTACCGTAAGAAACCTCGGAGTAATATTTGATCAAGATTTGTCTTTTAATTCTCATTTAAAACAAACCTCATGGACTGCATTTTTCCATCTGCGTAATATTACGAAAATTAGGCCTATCCTGACCCGAAAAGATGCAGAAAAATTGGTCCACGCTTTTGTTACCTCTAGGCTGGATTACTGTAACTCTCTATTATCAGGTAGCTCTAGTAAGTCCTTAAAAACTCTCCAGCTAATTCAGAATGCAGCAGCACGTGTACTAACAGGAACTAAGAAACAAGATCATATTTCTCCTGTTTTAGCTTCTCTGCACTGGCTCCCTGTAAAATCCAGAATTGAATTTAAAATCCTACTGTTAACTTATAAAGCTCTAAATGGTCAAGCTCCGTCATATCTTAGAGAGCTCATAGTGCCATATTATCCCACCAGAACACTGCGCTCTGAGAACGCAGGGTTACTCGTGGTCCCTAAAGTCTCCAAAAGTAGATCAGGAGCCAGAGCCTTCAGCTATCAGGCTCCTCTCCTGTGGAATCATCTTCCTGTTACGGTCCGGGAGGCAGACACCGTCTCCACATTTAAGACTAGACTTAAGACTTTCCTCTTTGATAAAGCTTATAGTTAGGGCTGGCTCAGGCTTGTCCTGTACCAGCCCCTAGTTAGGCTGACTTAGGCCTAGTCTGCTGGAGGACCTCCTATAATACACCGGGCACCTTCTCTCCTTCTCTCTCTCTCTCTCGTATTCTATTACTGCATCTTGCTAACTCGGCCATTCTGGATGTCACTAACTCGGCTTCTTCTCCGGAGCCTTTGTGCTCCACTGTCTCTCAGATTAACTCATATCACAGCGGTGCCTGGACAGCGTGACGTGTGTGGTTGTGCTGCTGCCGTGGTCCTGCCAGATGCCTCCTGCTGCTGCTGCCATCATTAGTCATTAGTCATACTTCTACTGTTATTATACACATATGACTATTGTCACACATGTATACTGCCAGATATTAATACATACTTTCAACATATTGTACCACAGTAGCCAGAACTATAACTATAATATTATTACTTTCAATAATGTTGTTGTAAGCTACTGTCATTACCTGCATCTCTCTCTCTCTCTGTCTCTCTTCTCTCTCTCTCTCTGTCTCATTGTGTCATACGGATTACTGTTAATTTATTATGCTGATCTGTTCTGTACGACATCTATTGCACGTCTGTCCGTCCTGGAAGAGGGATCCCTCCTCAGTTGCTCTTCCTGAGGTTTCTACCATTTTTTTCCCTGTTAAAGGGTTTTTTGGGGAGTTTTTCCTGATCAGCTGTGAGGGTCATAAGGACAGAGGGATGTCGTATGCTGTAAAGCCCTGTGAGGCAAATTGTGATTTGTGATATTGGGCTTTATAAATAAAATTGATTGATTGATTGATTGATATGGTGGCCAGTGGACAAAAAAAGAAATCTGTTACATGTCATCCAGAAGATTTGAGCTGAGAGAGGAGCAGAAAGATGTGGGTGCTGGAGGCAAAGTTTTATGCTACAAAGCTGGTTTGAAATTGACAAAGTCTCTCTGAAAAGCCTGATTATCTTCAATATTATATTAGACTTATACTTCAGTTGCCATCTTCTCTTTTAACTAACATTCTGGATAAAATGATCGTCCGTTCATCGACTCTGTAAACATGAGTCTGTCAGTTTCCTACAAAGCACGAGGAACCTGATCCATTTTCACAATGTCAGTCTGTCTTCTGCACTGGAAGTATTTCATGATGTAGATATGAACGTATTAAATGGCAGCATTAAAGATGAATTGTGTTTAAATTCTTCAGAAAACTAGAATTACCACCCCCTGGTTGTGTGACTCTGCCCACCTGCCAAAGCTGACCTTTGACCTTTTGACCTTCATTATTTTATCCTGTTAGACATTTGTGTCAAGTTTGGTCAGAATTAGTGAATGAATTCTTCAGTTATGGCCAAAACTATATTTTGCGAGGTCACACTGACCTTTGACCTTCAACCACAAAATTCTAATCAGTTTATTCTTCAGTCCAAGTGGACGTTTGTGCCAAATTCTATTCCCTCAAAGAAAAACCTTGTCTGTATTATTCACAAGAATTATACGGACTAGGTAACAGTGACCTTGACCTTTGACCTATGACCACCAAAGACTAATCAGTTCGTTGTTGAGTCTAAGTGCACATTTGTGCCAAATTTGAAGAATTTCCCATGAGGCGTTCTTGAGATAACGTGTTAACAAGGATGGGACGTCTGTATGTATGGACGTATGTACGGAGGGACTGACGACCTGAAAACAAAATGCCTCCGACACAGAGACGTAAAACAGAACGCAGATGAAAGTACTGTAATATGATCTCTGGTAATAACAGCATCAGATATATGTAGTTTACACACAGTGAGAAGATGTGAAGTCTTAGCACAGACAGGTGATGTCATCCTCCCAGTGTAAATACAGTAAACTGTGTGTGATAAAGATCTGACCCTGTGAGGCCGCTCGCACTGCTCATGGTTTCCTACAGACTGTCGTCAGCAGTACACACAAACCCGCCTAATGAACTCAGAATCTAATGAGTCGTACTGCGTCCTCAACTCTAATTCATGTTTATAATGTAACTCAGAGCTGCACACTTTAATTGGGTTCAGCAGTACCGCTCTCATTCTTTGATTATGTATCTCTGTCACTAATGAAGTCTGCGAGGAGGAGTCTGAGGAGAAGCGTACGAGTAGCTGTCACTGGAAATGATAAAAAAAATGATTATGGAAACGTATTATCAGATTATGACTCTGGTGACAAACGTGTTGACAGGCAGCTCTGTTCACATCCTGCCGTCTGCAGCTTCTGTCTCAGTGACAAAACCAGTGTAAAATCATCCCAAGTGTCGGAGATGAACTGCTCCTACTTTTGTTCACTGCATGTCACAAAGCTGTGAAATTCTTCCTCACTTTCCTCCTGAAGATCAAATCTGACTGATCTGTGGGTGGAAATTCACATTACAGCAGCGCAGAGACTGAAACAACAGCAACACATAAAAAATAAATTTATAAAACTCAAGGAATAAAAATAAGAAATTAAAAAACGTGACATTAATATCTAGTGACTTCCGACATCTGTCGAAAGACAAAAATGACGTCCTTTCACATCAGCATGAAACGTGGCTGGTCACTGTTACGTGTAATGGCGTCTGGCAGCGTCGGGGGGAAACACGGCGCGACAACAACAAGAGGTTAGTCAGTGGAAGTCCGAGCAGGGCAGGCAGGAGGGGTGATGGATGGATCCAACAACCACCGGCTTTCACCCAGGAGGCTGGCGTTCACTTCCTGTGAGATTGTAAAGCCAAACTCTGTTCTGTTTTCCTTAACGTAACCAAGTGTGTGTGTTGTTGAAGGAAAAAAAAGACTTAACTTAGTGCTTTTATTCTAAAAGAGACTGTGTGCAAACTGTACATTTCCTGTGAAAACAGAAGTGTATTTTGAAAACAGACAATGCATGTAACAGGCTGAAGTTGACACAGCGTCCCAGAACGTCAACAACCAACACACCCAGGGTACCTTGGACGTCATATGTGGACGTGGAAAGTCTATGACCAAACGTGGACATGTGACGAGGTCACAGTGAGGATGTGTTTTCCCTCGAGGGTTTCACAGGCTGTTTTTTGGATTGTTGTGGTCTGATTTCACGGCAGCTTTTCTAAATAACTGTGATGCGTGTTGTGACGTTTGAAGGCAATTTTTGCAATGAAACTGCACGAGCAAGTGAAAACCACAAACTGCAGTGTCTCAGATTTGGAGCTTACTATCATGATATAAAACCCTAACTATCCTGCAATCTGTTTATGACGATGGGGTCATAAACAGCTGATCACCGCCAATCAGCTTTCAATGCGGTGCTGAAGGACGGCCCCTGTGGGCGGCTCTCCTCCTGCTCTCTCTGCCCAGTTAGCAAGAGCTAACACAGCACAATGTGATGTCATCACTACTCTTCATACTCAGCCACTTAGAGAGAAGCCCTGCAGCAGTTAACACACCGAGCCGTTAATCTCACACCAACATAAAACGGCTCCACTCTGACGTTAAACTTGTAAATAACCTGAAGGTAACGTTAGCTTTGTGATGCTAACAGTTAGCCCTGTCACTGTATGTGTGACTCCAGGCACAGAGCTCCGGTCCTGCAGCAGCAGTTTCATGATTAACAGACAGGGAGGGGCTGAGCCAATCAACACGCTGCACACAGCTTCACAATGACAGGAGATTTTACCCATTTAAATTGTCAAATTTGTGGTGAAGTTGTGGTGATTGGACAAAACTGCAAAGTCACACAGTGTTCCCAGGGATTGGTGGAATTTCAGCAACTGTTGCAATCGCAACGTCGCAAAATCCTGTCTGGATTAATAATAATAATAATAATAATAATGATAATACATTTTATTTGTAAGCACCTTAAACAAATGCTCAAAGACACTTCACAGTTTTTTAAAAATCATAAAATAGAGCTAAGTCAGAATAAAAACATCAATAAAACAGTATAAAACACACAAAATTAAACATTAAAAGCTGATTTAAGGTGAGTTTTGAGCATGGTCTTGAATGTTGGGAGGTGTGTGCAGATACGGATGGGCGGAGGTCGCGGGAGGGGGTGTGGTGGTGGAGTAGGTGTGTGAGGCAGGAGGGGGCCTGGTTGTTGAGTGCTTTGTGTGTGAGGAGGAGGATTTTGAACTGTATGTGATGTGTGATGGGAGCCACTGTAGGTTTTGGAGGACGGGGGTGATGTGGTCTCGGGAGCGGGTGTAGGTGAGCAGGCGGGCAGCAGAGTTCTGGATGTATTGAAGTTTATTGAGGAGTTTGAATGATGAGCCATAGAGGATGCTGTAGCAATAGTCCAGTCTGGATGTGATAAATTATGTCCGATTTGTCACTGTTCAGTTGGAGATAGTTTGTTTGCATCCATGGTTTTATTTCAGTGAGACAGTTGGTGAGTGTGGAGTGGGTGGTGTTGGTGATGGCTTTGGTGGAGATGTACAGTTGGATGTCGTCGGCGTAGCAGTGGAACTGGAGGCCGTGACGACGGATGATGTTGCCAAGGGGGAGCATGTAGATGATGAAGAGGAAGGGACCAAGCACCGACCCCTGGGGGACACCTTGGGACAGGGGAGCGGTGGGGGAGGTGCAGTTGTTTATACTGATGAACTGGTGTCGGTTGGTAATAATAATAAACCCTTTAATGGGGGTGGGGAAGACAAAACAATACAGCATAGTATTGCGATATTTTTGTGTGGCAATATCATATTGTATCCATTTTTTTATTATATAAATCATGAATATGACAAATACAAATTAACCTCTAGGTAGCTGACTACAATGATTTAATCAATTGCTTTCACAGTCCAATAGATACATTGTGCTGCAAAAAATAAAATAGCTAAAGTGAGACTGAAAACTTTATCTTATTAGATAACACACTAACACAGATGTTGACAAAGTTTTCCATTGGGGACATCATTTGTTTTAAGTTGAAAAAAAATTGCAATAAACTTTATGGCAATACTTATTTAAAATTGCAATAATATTGTAAGGTGATATCCTGCCCTTTAAGCATCTCTATGAGACACACTAGGCTTTCACTGAACTCCAATGTAAATGTCCACAGTGATATTTGACGCTGAGCACAACTGTCGTATGAAGTATTGGTATAAAGTCACAAAGTGAAACGTTGAGCCAGATAAATCTTCCACCTCATCATCAACTGACCTCATTTTAACCTGGAGAAGTCTGCACATTGTTAGCTGCAGCTAATATTTGGAAAGGTGTGGGCAATAAAACCCCGATACACTAATTAACTAAACAGAATTTCCTGACACTTAAAGCCATGTTTGGTGAGTCCACGTTCGTCAGGACACACCGCTCACTGCGGTTTTATTTTTCAGCATCTCACTGGATGTTCTGAGTACATCTGAATTTAATTTGAGCTTCATTAAGAGGAGATGGAGCCTTGTCTCTGTTGCAGCCTCACTTGGTGGTTGAGGCCAATAAGACAGATGTACACTTGAATTAAAACCGTGCAGAGTGCAGCTATAATGGATGAAATCTGTAACGGCTCATAATTGTCATCTGGATTCTCTCTGCTGAGTTTACTTCATGAAAAGAGCAGGTGTTCCTGAGATTCTGTACGCTCAGCATTAATCACTCTTCCTACCTGACAATGGGCTTAAAAAGCAGTGCTCGAGGCCAGCACTGCACACCGGAGTGACTGTACTAACAAGTAAGAGGTGGATGTAGCAGAAAATGTAATACCTTGCTCTCTGGCGGTATTTATTAAGCACTGGGTCGAGGTCCAAAATGGGCCACGGGCTTGTTTGTGATGGGCCTTGACTTGACAAGGCTACCTGTATGTTTTAATGAGCCCTGGTCTCTGGGTGAGAATAAATTATCATAATTAGATCCTGAGCTGAAAAAGTTTAAGACTGCTCAGCGCCACAGTATATTAATCTCTCTCCTCCACATTTACTTTACAACCTTGTAGCTCGTGTGAACAAGTCTGCCGTAGAGAGGAAGGGAAGGGTGCACTCTTAAACAAACCTCAGGACTCTGATAATAATCTGATTCAGTATTCAGACTGTTAATTAGTCACATATGAGTCGTCTTCTGTTTCTTTATTCTTGTGGTGCCATCTTTTGTTTCACTGTACAGCTGTGCCCTAGGTCGGGGTTTTGTTCTGTGCAACCATGTGTGTGCTGTTGGCTTATCTTCTGAAGAGAGTCAGTGGCCACACAGCGGCTCGTGCTTCTGCTCAGGGGTCACGTATGTTACTGTGCTACTGGGTTAGCTGCTAAGGGGAGTCTGTAGCTGTGCGGCGGCTTGTTCTTTGGCTCAGTGTGTTTTTATCCACCACTCTCTTTCACCATCGTCCTCAAAATTCACAGTGAAACCGACGTGGCTCCAAACAGCTGACCTGTAGGTTATCAGAGGATCTTGTCTCTGGTAATGATGTCACTAACCATCTTGTAACGAGCTAGCTTAGCATAGCTGCTTCCCAGTGTGTCTGACTGCAGCAGAATGTAAACTTGAACTCTCTGTTCTCATGCTCATGCTCTCTGTACCACAGAGCATGAATTGTGCTGTCTGTATCAAATGAATAGTCAAATTCATAAATAAGCTCCATTTTACTGCCGAGAACAGTGAAGACAGAGATACAGTTGGAACAGTCGACCCTTGACCTCTGCTGAACAGCTGTAACTGTGGTGAAAATCACCTCATCAATTGCACTTCGCCACAATCTTCAGCAGTCACAACACGTCTTCCATCTCTTCCTGACATGGTTTCTACTAAAAACAACCGAGGATCTCACTGACGACAACCTCCAGTAGTGGAGTACACATATAGTATGTCGTTGTAGTCTGTCACCCGAGACAGATGATATTAAACCCTCCCCGCCTTTCCTGCAGTGCAATCTGCTACAAGCATCTCCGAGCTGGCATGATTGGATGTTTGGTGTGATGTGTGGACGCTGCGCTCTGTGGGACGGGTCAGACGGGATGCTCAGAGAATGAGAAGGAGCTATAAAGTAAAAGCAAAAAGGCAGTCGCTCTTTAAAGTCCATTATGAAACCAAGTAAACAAATTCACTGCGGTGAGGCCATGAACCGGAGCAACAACAGCATGGAACGGGTTTATTGAACCTGGATGTTAGACGGCTGAGGTAAACAACTCACACACAGCAATTCACACACTCTGCTTTCAGCCATGCTCCTGACAGAGAGAGATGCCACTGGATGAGTGGTCTGACGCTCGGTACACCACTTTGGTCCAATCTGAAATATCTCACAGCTGAGTTATGGAGTAAAGCCACATTTCGTACAGACAGTTACGGTCCCCAGAGGTTGAATCACTTTGACCGGTAGCGCCACCAGCAGGTCAAAAGTCACGCTTATCCAATATGTATATCAACAAAATATTTGCACTTCTGATGGCTGTTTTCTACTCGCTTGTTGTTATTTCATCTGCTAGAGATGCACCCATCAGTCGGCTGGTGACAGGAATCAGACGATTCTCAGCTTGATCGGTGACGACCATTAACCAGTCGGTCCGTCTCACATACAGCCGACCGTCTGCGACCAACTTTACATGATGCCTTGCATGATGGTTCACGTCACAAACAGCAGGCCATCAGGTAATTCTGACCAATGCCATGTGGGTCACAAGGCACCTACAAACAATGTTGGGGAAAAAAAATTGTGGAGAAAAATGTAACAAGAAAGACCGTCTGGCTGCGGCCCACCTGATGCTGAACAGCCCGTCTGAGGTTACACAGTCCCAAAACTGTCAATAGACTACTAGGGGTGTAACGATCCATCGATCTGGATCAATATATCGCTTCAATGATCATCGATTCAATATCATGCAAAGTGAAAGCACCAAATCATATCATCATCTTTAGGTTACACCTTTATTTCCAAATTCTGTGTCACCACTATACCTCAGCAGCTGAGAGAAGACGATGAGGATAACGTTATCTACTCTGACATGAATCAGCAGTGTTGAAATCAGGGTCCAAAACTAACACTCGCCACTCGCCAATTACGGGTAGATTTTGTCTGTGGCTGGTAAATTTTTAAGACCACCAGTTATTTTTTTACCAGCGAAAAATGCATTTTTTGTTACTGGAGAACGATGCTGGTATCCGCTGGTTTCCTGGCAGAGTAATGTGTATTTCAGGCAGAGACGATCTTTGGTCACGTAAGAGCGTCAGTCATGACGTCATCACAGCGCGCCGAGGTGGATAGCTGTTGTTAGGCTCGTTGGAGATGAACTGCGCCTTGCCTGGAAAGTAGACGAGAGCAGGCGGCCGCAGCGGGGGGCGGTGACAAAAAGCTGCGGTGAAGTCGGACAGTTTCCTGACAGTTTCCAGCAGCCTTCAGTCTGTACAGGAAGTCACAGACACACTTACTGATGATGGATGATGATTTGATACAAGACAACAGCTTTCATTAAGGCTCAGTCAGATACAGTCAGGGCTTCACATCTGTGCAGATGTTAGTTTAAGAATCCTCACATCCCACTGACCACCAGTCTCTGTGCTGCTCAATACTTCAACAATTAATACAGTCCAGTGTTAATACACAGTAGACTCTGTGTAGTTTATGATGAATGTGTTCAGTCTGTGACGACTAAACTTCACCATCAGTCACACAACATGTTTCTGTTCACAGAATAAACCTTCAAATCAGAATCTTAATCTCTAAAATTCAACAAAAAATTAAAGTTTATCTGAAACGTCATCTTGTTGAGTCGACATCTGAACCAATCAGCTGTTAGATCAGGTGAGAGCCAGGCGGTGCAGTCGGTGGAGAGCAACTGCAGCGCCTGGCTCTATAAACTGCAGCCGCCTCGCTCTCGCGGCTTTATCGCCGTCCACTTCTGTGATACGTCAGAACAAGAGATGTCAGAGTGAGGGGGCTGCCCTTGGTGAGGCGCCCCGAGCGGTTGGGGGATTCGGTGCCTTGCTCAAGGGCACCTCGGCAGTGCCCAGGAGGTGAACTGGCCCCTCTCCAGCTACCAGTCCATGCTCCATATTTTGGTCCGGACGGGGACTTGAACAGGCGACCCTCCGGTTCCCAACACAAGTCCCTATGGACTGAGCTACTAATAATAATGATTATTATTTGGTTGGCTGGTAAAACATCTGCCTGGCTGGTAAGTGAAAAAGTTAGTTTTGGACCCTGGTTGAAATATTATGGTTTATGAAGAAAATACGGCTCAGCAGACAAAACACATGCCGTATGCAAACAGTGCTGATACGAGATTAAACAGAGACAGAAGTTAGTCTAAATGATCAGATGATGTCATCTCATATCGATCGCAGGACCCTGAATCACATCCAATCACGATCATATCGTAGCTGACTGTGTGATAAGCAAATATATCTATCTTTGTCCAAAGAATGGATATAACATTGTATCATGATGTAACAGGTGATTTACACTCCTAGGTAACCATTATACCTGCAGAACATCTGCACGTTAGCATTGTGGCGTTAGCATTTAGCTTAAAGCACTGCAGTGTCTCAGTACAGCCTCACAGAGCAGCTAGCTCAGCTATTTCTCTGGTTTCCTTTTTGTTCTGTTTCCTGTTTTGATGTCTGAGTCTCCAAACAATTCTCCTCCCAGTTTGAGACCTTCAACCGAACCATGCGGCGCTGCTGTCGAGGAAACTGTCATCGCACTGTTGATGCTTTGACATGATTTAGTCTGCAGATGCTGGCTGATGGAACAGAAAGAGACACGTCCAACTAACACAGCAGGAAAAAGATCGAGCTGCCTCTTATTACCAGAATCACAAGAAAGCACACACACACACAGATTCACAGGCACATGCATGACGATAACGACATGCACACACTCTACCATAAACACACACACACTCATGTACTGGATGTCACAATAAGCAGTGTGTGAGCACACACAGTTAAAGAGAAGAGGCATGAAATCACTTCACCATGTCGTGTGTGTGTGTGTGTGTGTGTGTGTTTGTATGATACATGTGTGGACGGTGAAGGCTGTGAGTGTGCATGTGTGTGTTTATGAGTACACAGTATCTGCTGTGTGCATAGATGAGTGTGTGTGAATTACTCTGTGGCCAACAAAGAGCAGGCCGAGCGTGCAACATGCATTTGATCTGAGCGGCCAACAAGCAATAAATTTTATATCAGGCTGGAAATGGAAATCCTGCTGGAGCTGCTTCTGAGAGAGCTGATCAGAATACAGACACCCTCAAAGTGGGGATAGATGGATAGATAGATAGACAGATAGATAGATAGACAGATAGACAGACAGACAGACAGACAGACAGATAAAACAAATAAAGTCTTGGGTGAGCGTTTCATGGCACAGAGAAGGAGAAACTTGCATGTAAATGTATTATAAAAGGTGCCGTTTAACTGCTCCTGTGCTGCTCAGAGACCTGGAAAGAATTAATGAGCCCCTGCATGAGACTGTGAGGAAATAAAAAGAGAGACGGAGGGACAGAGAGGAGGTATGTGGTGGTGGTGGTGGTGGTGGGGGTGATGGTGGTGGTGGGGGTGATGGACAGCTGCAGTGAATAAGGCGATGTGAGGAGTAATACCCCTCAGATCTGTTAGTGTGTTGCTCTGGGCTGAATCGCATCTTTCCGTCTGCCTCGACCCCTCTCCTCCCTCCTCCCTCCTCCCTCCTCCCTCCTCCTCCTCAAATCTTCCTCTGGGAGAACCCCAATAAAAGAGGCAGTGTACATTAGAGATGGTCTTTGCTGCAGCATGTTGCCTTGGGCTAAATACTGCCTTCCCGCTTCGCCTCACCATCTCCGTCTCCCTCCGCTCTCACCTCTTCCTTCGTTATCCCACTCGGGGAATATTCCCTCAGTCTGCGGCTGCAGGACCGTCAGACCTGCTGTGACTGGGTGTTGCCTTCAGGGCTCGCTGCCTCTGCTCAGGCCTATCTGCTCTTTATTGGACACCTTCCCTGCTTTAATACGATGCTGCCGTTCCGCGCGGCTCTGGCACGCCTGCGGTTGTGGAGCTGTTGGTGAAAATGCATCATGACGGGGGCTGTAGCTAATGACTGTTTATTATCGTTACTGATTAAAGGTGCAGTGAGCCTCTCTGGAGAAAGACTGTTCATCTTTTCCCAGGTTGTCGAATACCGATGCTTTGGGTTGGTATTCGGACCGAGACTCCAACCCAAAGCATCGGTGTCACAGAAAGCCACTACCACCCATTCCTGGTTCAAATGACTCTGCAGTAGTCACTGGTATTTATCAGCTCCAGCTCTGATTGGCTTTGATCGGCAGTGATGGAAATATGACGCCCCGGTGAACAGGCTAATTTTAGTCCCTTTACTGGGGACGCACACACAAGCCTGTGATGTCATAACTATGTTAACAAGCACCTGAGCAACCCTTCAGTGGCAGAATGATGGTCTGGGTTAAAATCACTACTTGTTGACTTCAAGGAACCTTCATCATCTCCACGTGATCAACACCACCATTATGTCAGCGTAACTCGTCATCACTTCCTCTGTCACATTACTGAACAGAAGCTTCTGTCACACAAACACACACGTCTTGAGCTGCAGCCATCAGCCTGCCAATCATCCATCTCCTTCTCCCTGTTATGTTCCTTCGTCCCTCTCCTCTCCCTCCTCTCCCTCCCTCTCTGAGCCAGTGAGCATAATCGACAGCGGGGTCTGGAGGATTGGGGTGCAGCAGGAGTCATTAGCAGTAGCTGGCAGGCTCACTTGGCGACTCTTTTCGGTTTTGTGTGTGTGTGTGTGTGTGTGTGTGTGTGTGTGTGTGTGTAGGAGAGGGAGAGAAAATGGCTAACTGCTTCCTTGAGATGTCTCCTGGTCTAACGTAAGGTGCTGCATGAGGCTCTACAAACCCCGGCGGTCGGAGCAGGGCTGCGGCTCACAGCGTTGACGTTCAGCATAAATTACCTGTGAACGATGTGAGAGGTTTACTGATTCAGACCATGAAAACAGAGTCGACGCTGAGACGAGGCGGAGCCAGCAGAGTCTGTCTGTTCATGTCTGTTGGCGGTGATGTATCAGGAGTCAGCAGGATAATTTCAGCTGCTGTCAAATGTGGAACACTTTGTCTCTGGCTAATTATCCACCGTCAGCACATTCACACCAGTGACAGGAATCTGTGAAAGGTTTTCTTATGAATGTAAAATGTCTGTAAAATCAGACATTTTCAGCTGAATGCAGCTACAAGAGGGGAAACAGAGAGCTCTGTGGGGACGGAGCACCTGCTGCAGCAAGCCAACACACTGTCTGTGGTCATTTTGACTTGACCAGCGGACTTCACTACAAGCTGATTGGCTGTTGAAACAGGTCACGTGCTTTAAAACCAGCCGTCGGCCATCTGACCAGCTGAGTGTCAGGTGACACCATCAGCCACCATCTGCCTAAATTTGCAGTGCAAATGTAGCCTGATTTATTAAATTAACACTGAAAATCATTTTATTTCTGCAGGTTTACACCAGTGATTGATCATAAGCCCCGCCCCTTTGTGGCGGTCCATCAGGAGCATGGCGCCCACGCTGTCACAAACTTGACTCCCTGAAGAAACATTATTACATTTTTGGAAAACCAGAAAAGCGATTTCAGAGATGCAGACAGAAGGACTACAGTCTGTGTTTGAAGGATTATCTCCTGGGCGTCAGTTCACTGGGAGATATTTATAAAGGCCTGTCGCAAATTTTTATTTTGTAGCGATGAAACTTTTTTCAGTGATGCTAATTTAGACGGGCTGCAGATGGAAGTCTGTATGTAAAGATAGAGTAAAACAGCCTGATGTCAGCTCAGCAGAAAGATCAATGACTGGAGAAGTTATGAAAAATCAGTGTGGGAGAACTGTGATCAAACTTTAGACTCAGGCCTAAAGAGAGAGACATAAGCACAAGGCCACAGAGGGAAACAGAAAGAGACAGCTGTGTAAAATAAACAGCTTTTTGCTTTTTTGTCTTGTGCTGCTGAGCAAAGAGCTGCAGCGAAGTCACTTTATGAAACATCTTGTCATTGGCACTTCTCTCTCTGTGTTTGTCTGATAAAACAGAGCTGCAGATTTTCCACCTGCAGACGGTATTTGTATAAATTTACATTCCCTTCTCTCATAGTTTGCGCCTCTAAAAACAAACACCTAAACTTTATTACATGAGACCAAACACAGATTTTCATGTGTGCAGCTTTTCAACATTAACATCACAGAGGTCTTTCAGTAACTCAGGCCTAACTCAGTTTAATGACTAAAAACAAGCTGCAAATCCTCTGTGAATATCTCCCTTTGTGTGAAAGTCTGTTTTGATAACGGTGCTATAAACTGACACAATGATAGAAATATTACTGCAAATGATGTTTAACAGCTTTATGTGATGAATAAAAGATAATGCAGGTGTTTTAAATAGCCACATGTGCTGACAGACGGTCTGTCACTGCCGCAAAACTTCACTGATGTATCGGTGAAATCATACTTCTTCTCACTGACAGGTCCGACGCCTGGTGGAGCAGGAAAATATCGACGTGCAAACAGCTGATTAAAGGCGTGATTATTTATGTCCAACCTTGGAAGTGAAAATGAAGCTGGTTCCCGTGCGTCCAGCCTATCCGTCCACAGTGATTAGGATCTATAAAACCTCATGTACTCACATCTTTATAAATATCATATAGAGAGTGTTGCCGCATTTTTCTGTCTCTGCGTCACAGCTTTATGTATCTGGTCTCTTGAGTGACTCCAGTAAATATCTGCACACACCCACTTTCCCAACGGCGAGTTTTTCATCTGTTGTGGGGATTAGAACCAGTGACCCTCGCAGTCACAGTCACTTCAGAACGAGACCCATTCAACGACTCTCACATCAGTTACAGCATTTTAACATTTACCAGCTCTGAAACACAGAGAGGCATGTTGATAAACTGCTGGAGCCTGACACACACACACACACACACACACACACACACCTCCACCAACATTAAATGCCAGCGTTCAGGAGGGCATCACCGGCTGCCCGTGACCCATCCAGGAAAATCAATTCCTACTTTGTGTCATGGCTTTAAGTGGATCAGAACCGTCAGTCACTGCACGGCTGGCTGCATGCTCTCACTATGTGAACCACGACTAATATTCTAGTGAAATTTTCTGTTGACTTCTTTCCATGTTTTTCAAACCTCTAAGCGTCACGTTGTTCCAAAGATTCTCACAAAGATCTTACTGATAATAACGATGTCAAATCAAAGAGAAAGTTGATCGTTCATCCTCACGAATCAAGTTCTGCTTTACACTGATGGAAATAATCTGTAAATCCAATAAAGGCTGAACACAACCGCAGGCATTACAATCAGAGACAAAAGGTACAGAAAAATCTTTATATAGACCTTTTCATTGCTACTCCGTTGCCAGGGAAACAGATGTTTGTTTTCCTGTCAGCTACCAAGGAAACTATAGAAGAAGGAAAGGACATGACGTCAGTGTCAACGTTCAAATTTTTAATTGGAGCCAGGCTCAATGGGGTGGGCACAGCGAGTCCCTCTATGTCCCATCAGGTCTTTGTTGTTTCACCTTTGACTGAACTAGAAAACAGCTGAAATAGTTAGCGAGCACTGATGAATACATGATTAAACAGTTAGCTAAAGGCAACTGATCAACAGTTGAAACATCTGACAGACTGTTTGCACAGTGGTGATGTTTCTAAATGACATATGTTCCTTTGTGATCCTGATGGATTTTAACATTTTTCATAATCATTTACAAAGATAAAGTCACATGTGTGGGTTTCTCTCCACTCACTGGGAGCTGCTATGTTGCTTGTTCATGTTTAGACTACTACGGTTGGCAAAGCATTCTGGGATTTTCCCTCTACCACTGTTTGGAGTCTGCATCTAAATCACTACATTCGGAGGGCCACTAGGAGAGCTGGATGACCACTAACCCTTGACCTCACAAAAGACACTGGACAACCTGTGTACGCAGCAGTACTCAAAACAAAGTGTTACGGCCGGGCTCCACCGGCTGCAAACGTAAGCGTCACGTCAGCGTAGCGTCGCGGCGTATTCATTTGGGCTCCACTGACTGCATACGGAAGCGACACGTAGAGAAGTGAGAGGCTGCATGTAGGCTGCATGAAATGTTAAAGCATTTTCCACCTAAGTTATTACATGTATTTGAGTTATCTACAAGTTTACTGTACTGTTTGTCATCTACTCACTTTCAAATGTCTGCCACGGACATTTACACAATGTCACGGATAAACATGGGTAAATGCATGAAAACAAATCATCACATATCACCTCTGATAATGGTTTATTCATTTAAAAACACATTGTGCTTGTTTAGCACACTATTTCATGTAGTTTTTATCTGCTGGAGGGTCGCGTAGGGGAGCGTAGCGCAACAAAAATAGAAGAGCATCCTAAAGTAGAGAGTTGTCGCTGCTCCCGTTGCCGGTGGAGCCGCTGTAATTGATTAACAGGGGGGCGAGCTGCTACGGGACTCGCGCTGCAGACGTGTCGCGCCGCTGACGTGCCCGGTGGACCCCGGCCGTTAGGGCCGAGGAAAGAACTGGATTGGCCCCGGCTGTCAGTCACCTGAATTAGATTTTTCTCTGTGCGTCCTGGCAGCTCTACGATGCACAAGAACACCACCCAAACTGTCCAATCAAAGAGTCGTGGTTTTCATTGTGAACATGAACTGGACCAGAATCAAGAAGGAATCTATCAACGGATCTTTTCCCCTCCTGGTGTCAACCAAATGAACTGAACCACTGTGACCATGGCATTCTGGGAAACATCCAGGGAGAAATCAGCAAACTGAGGAGTTCTGTGAATGATGACCACGACCGTTGTGCATCTTGAACTTAAACTGAGCACTCACTCACGTCCCCACTCCGGAACTTCGTGAACGACCACTCAACAACTGTACGAGTCCCTCTGTCAGTGTGGAGGGTTTGCACCAGACAGGACAAATGTCCTCCTCTTTATGTGGAGCTCGTTATCTTTGACAAAGTGAATGAGCAGAGCCCCCCCTCAGTAACTACGCCTGAGGTCTTCTTGGGTTAGGCTCTTCACGTATTGTGTTGAGTGTGGTCAGCAGTGCTTCCAGGTGCTCAGGTTAAACTTCCTTCACACCGTGGCCTCCTCTGTGCTCACAGCCTCCCTCCTTCTCTCTCCAGTGTTAAGATTATTACAGTGTTGTTTGTTTTAGTTTGTGTCGAGGCGCTGGTTTATGTGGGGTCATCACTTTCTGCTGCTGCTGCAGCTTGGATGGTGCCAGAGTTTGTTTTTTTGTTTTTTACAGCTTCAGGCTGCATGCTTGGCTCTTTAAAGATTAAAACCCTCTCCAGTTCCCTCACCCAAGATGCCCAGTAAAGAATCCCGCAGTTAGTGGCTCCAGAGGATCAACTGGAGGGGCCCACTGGGGACGGCAATAATGAGAACTTCAAACTTTGTTTATAGAGCACTTTTCCAAACTTCTGTGTCTCACAGAAACAGAGAAAACAACACAGCCAACCTACACAGGGTAAGGAGCCTCAAACTGCTGAAATACTGGAGGGAACAGTTGGGGCTAATTCTGCAGCCATGTTTTCAGTAAATACTTTTACTGAAGTACTGAACACAAATTCAGACGAGCTGCAGAAATGAGACAAAAAACAAACAAGGCAGCAGGAGAAAAGGAAAATCAAATAAATTCTTTATATTTCTACTTTATTACATTTACGAGGAAAATGTTCTACATTTTACACATTATGACACCTGGTACATTGATTAGGTTCATTATGACATTTTGTGTTTTTAGCAGGGTTTTTCATACTGAACACAGCGAGCCTCCACAACATGATGCATTGTTCAGTCAACTGATCTTTCAACTGATTTTATGGCGAAAACGTAGTTTCTTCCAACACTAGAATTAAGATAAAAATATTCACTAATGGTCGGTGATAAGTAGTGTTTAACTTTTGATTGAACACTAAATTAAAACCCTCGGCGCACACTGCAGCACAATCAAACAGATGCGCAACTCAGAGCATTAGAAGTGTCTCTGACACCAGACTCAGAGCGGACCGGTGGAACTGGAAAATGCATATTAGGCCTACTAGTTACTACTTACGTTTTTCAAGTGATTTCCCAAATTTGTTGTTGAGCTGTGATTTGCCAATTGCTTTTGGTAAATCTGGCACTCTGCTTTCTGGGGGTTGTCGGGGCATATTTTAAAGTGCAACCACACATCTGATGACCTCTTGGACATGTCTGCAGCTCTGAGTGCGCTCGTTGTCAGTATCGGACTGGTGGGGTTAGTGTTGCGTTTAAAGCCTCCTCCAAAAAAACGGGAGAAAAAAGCGCCGAAGCTTCACATTTTTTTTTTCACAATCGAATCCCGTGCCATCGAACGAAGCTTCGAAGCTTCGAATTTTTTGGGTCAGCCCTACTAATTTTGTACATAATTATGTACCTTATTATGTAGCAGATACATTAAAACTTTACGTATAGATGTTTAAACAACACTGTGGTTAATGTATGTTTAGTTTTATTTCTCTCAGAGAAAATAAAGCTTTAATTTACCTTTTTTTCACAGATAAGAAACAATAATATTTGAAGACAGTAAAGCCTCCACATATTAGCATTTTAAGTCCTTTGAGTGATAAGAAGAGAAAAACCCTGCAGCCACTAGACTAATTAATATAATATAAAATGTCATAGCCTTGTGCTAATAGCATTAGCATGTTGCTCACGGGCTGCAGGCAGGTCAGCCCTAGCTTCATACTGGAGAAATGTCACATATTGAACATCCTATCACTCATTTAGACAAAAGGAGATCGGAAAATAGGGCCCAGGTTGAAAGAACATTAGTTCCCCTTTAAGCCATGTTTAACGTGTGTTCTGAATTAATAAAAGTTTACAGCACGTCAGAAAAAGTATTGAACTGACATTCATCATGTGACACAAACACAAAGACTCCCGATGAGTCATCACTGCTGCATGTGGAAAAAGCAACTGATAACAAGTTCAACATATCAGCTGAGGAGGTGATGACAGTTGATGTGTTCACGACTTCCTTCTGCTAAAAATAAGTGGATAAAAAAAGTATTTTTACTGATTACTAGTTTTACTCGAGTACTCTTTTTCCAAACCCTCCTTTTGCATTAACTTATTAACTCTGTGGTCTGTTGCTCTCTGCTTTAATTTCCTATCCAGCCCATGAGATTGGATTTTCACAGCCTCTGACCACATTTATGCTTTTGCTCCTGACATGTAGAAGAGTTAATCAGCAGCAGTGACACAGCGTCAGGAGAGCTGCTCTGTGACTCTGTTTCCTACAGAGGGACACTGGCTTTCATTGTGTCCTGGATGTTAGAGCTAATCTGGCTGGTGTGCCTCGGTGCGACCGGCCCCACACCCCTCACAGCCCACTGGGGCCCCGCTGCACGGGTTAGTGGTGTCTATCGTGGCCACACAGCCCACCACAGCTAAATTATTCATGCACCTTCTGACTGCTGCCCGCCTGTCACTGCTACAGTCAGTGAGGAGGTTACTGGCAGTGAAAGGCTCGCTCACTGTGCGAGGTGGCAAACGGCCCTCAGAGACCAAAGGAGATCAAGTGGAAGAGGACACACTGTGAAGACGTGTCAACAATGAAACAACTCAGGCAGTGAGACAGATCGAGGGCAGTGAGACGGGTACAGAACAAAGACAGGTACAGAGCTGTAAGACGGGTACCGAGTGGGGTACAGAGTGGTGAGACGGATGCCGAGTAGTGAGACAGGGCAGTGAGATGAGTTTAGAGCAGAGAGATGGGTACAGGGGAGACACAGGGGTGAGACAGGTACAGGGCAGCCAGACGGGTAGAAAGAGACAGGTGCTGAATGTTGAGACAGGTACAGAAAAGTAAGATTGACAGAGAGCACCGGACAGGTACAGAGCTAGGGGCAGGTATAAAAGCAGCGACAGTGAAATGGGTACGGTGAGACGGGTACAGAGGCAGCAGCGAGTCCTCACTCATTCACATTCATGCAGACATCCTGTACCAACACTGCAGATGGTCTTTACTTTACACACTGTAACATAAACGTGTGTGAATCTTCACGAGCTCGTAACGTTCCTCGTCTTGTGCGTCCTGATGAGCTGAAGAGGTAACACGTGTCTTGGAGTGGAGTAACGAGCAGAAGGCCAGCAGCCTCTCTGAGCTCAGGGTCAGACTTACTGTCTTCAGGTCCTGATAATAATTCTGCTTCTGCGTGGCAGCAGCTGTATTTCAGAAAATGCAGTTCTCTCAGTAGCTTTAAAGCAAAATTGGAAAGTTATCTAAAGGCTCCTCCGCTCTGTAACCACTTTACTGTTTCTGCTTTGTGTACAAATATCTTCACTTTTACTTTGTCTGTTAGGTGTGTCACTGATGAGGTGTGTGTGATGCACTGCTGTGGGTGACTATGTGTCCTGTTTGTTCAGTGCTGCTCTGTCACTGTGTGTATGTTTAATTACGACCGGCTGGGACTGCAGAGGAAAATTAGCTTTCAGCTAAATCTGGCTCAGTTTTTATTCAACATTGTCCCCAGCAAATGAAATAAATCAAAGTGTTAGCAGCTGATGATTCTCAGTGTGCAGCAGAGGAACAGGAGTGTATAGCTCACATCCACTGTCTCTGCTCTGTTACCTTTTTAGCTTTCTATTTCAAAGGAGTGTTTCAGACAGTTGATTTATTGTTTCTGTGCACACACACACTATTTCCTGGCAACACTACAAAAAAACACATGGGAATTCAAAGAGGAAAAATTTCTCGTACAAATGTATTTATGGTGTTTTGTTGAACATGCTTGCTGGAAATGCTGCTCTTAACTTTACAACCTTACAAAGCTCCCGTGAGATGAGTTGCATTTGTTCTCTGGAAGTCTAATTAACTAAATATTTGTCTAATTGTTATAATTTGTTGTTCACATTTCAGACACTATAAGGACACAGACTGAGCTGTTGTTCACGTTACTGAGACAAAGACAGGAGGCAGAGATATAGTGTAAGGTGACAGGGACAGGTGCACGCAGGTGTTGTCGAAACAACAGGAAGTTAATTATTGGAGTTTGCCAGCTGATTTGAACGCTCACACACACACACACAGACGCACACACACACACACACACACACACACACCCACACACACACACACACAGACACAGCCGCCATGAGGAGCTGCAGCAGACACACACAGATCACGGAGCAGATTAAGATACTGTCACACACTTTGTGCCAAATCGCCACAGCTTGGATAAAAAATAAAAAAAAAAATCGCACTCCTCAGATTCACTCAGTCAGATCTGAACACACAGATTGATTCATCATACACTTCCCAAGGATGTCATTATCTCTGAACTCCACAGTGAATAGACGTCCATAAATCCACTCAGATTTATATTTGCAGACTCTGCCTGAGAGTCATCATGTTTTAAAATTCCCTCACTGTAATCCAGTGATAGTTCTGCACAACAGTCTGTACGCTGCAAACAGGAGCCGCTCACACGTCATACAGCTGACTGTGAACTTGACTAAATGTTAACTGTAGGCTAAACACATTTTGTCAGAGGGAGGACCCGCAGCATCAGACCTCTGTTCAAAGATTAGAGCTAAACAAGAAAAACAAGGCAGTAAAAACATAAAGGCTGAGCGTCACAGTAACAACACCTCCGTCTCTAAATCTCCAAAGATAACAATCAGTGATGAACGCTCCAACAGTGATGATAAAGCAGCCGTGCGTCGCACTGCAAGCTCTCCTGGTGAGTCGGAGACTTTGTGGAGGCAGAGGTGGAGTTATAATCTCGCTGGTGGAGTTAAAGGTCACAGCAACTGTTGGAGAAGTCCTGCTGTGCAAAGGTAAAACAGATGCACGCTGATGGTATCTGCATTGGGACTGCTGCTGTGCAACATTCTCACTGTATGGCTGCTGTAAGCTGTGTTTGACCACGTATGGTTATTATTATTGCAGCTGCACGCGTTACGCCCGTCCTCTTGTTACTGTTCAGTGTCACTGTGCAGAGTCAGAACATCCAGTGCCTGTGCAGGGTGTTCAAGAAACAGCAAGGGAGCACTAACTGATATTAAATACGGTCAAACAAGCTGCCTGGCCTGGAGAAACTTCACCTCCAGAGTTTTACTGCACAAACACCTGTTAGCATCAAAATAACATCATCACTGTACCTGACTGAATGTGGTTACAGAGTGCAGTGCTGACCACACTGGCTTACACTGAATCATGCTGGTGTGTTTTAGCAACATGCTAACATTTAACATTCTGACAGTTTGCTAATTTGAGCGTGCACACTCATCAGTCTCCATCCTGTCATGAATTCAGTACTTTCTGCTTCAGTTTACAGATGCTGTACCTTTGTCGTCTCCTCATGGCTCCAGAGTGAGACTCCTCCTGGTCCAAACATGTGGAACCAACTAAAATGGCCTCTTATACTCTGGCAAACAGGAAGTGGAAGAGACCAACTGGGTGTGGAGGCGGGGGAGTCGGCTATTTTTTATCCAAGTTATTCCTCAGGTAAAGGGCTCACTGCATGGGTCAAACAGTCTCAGTAAAAAATCAAAAAATGCAAGGCTCCTTCAAAAACACACCAAGGCACACTGTAAAGTCTGTAAAGTTAAAATGCCTTTATTTTATATGGCAAAATGAATCAAAAAAAGAGTTAAAAAATGACCAACGCGTATCGTCCAACATAGGTCTTCATCAGGGTCAGACAGGAGTAACTTGCACACCTATGCTGTGTTACACTGATGAGTTAAGTAGGCGGGAAGTTCCCTGTTAAGGCACACACCCACTGGCCAGACACCAAGCGTATCCAAGTGAAAAAATGAGGGTGGGGAACAAAAAAAAAAAACAGAAAGAAGAAAAGAAGAGAAACACAAAACAAATAAAAAATAAATAAATAAATAAATAAATAAATAATAATAATAATAATAATAATAATAATAAAATAAAAAAAGGAGAGGAGAAGGAAAACAAAACTACTAAAATAACTAAGTTATTTTTGTCTTCACCCATCATGCGTTATGAACTAACTGCAATTTATAACTCTACAGACGTGGTCTTTGTTAGTGAACATCATTTTATCCTGTGAGACGATTGTGTGAAATTTTGTCATAGTTAGTGCAGGAATTCTTGAGTTATGGCCAAAAACATGTTTTGTGAGGTCACAGTGACCTTTGACCTTCAACCACTAGATTCTACAGTCCATCGTTGGGTACAAGTGGATGTTTGTGCCAAATTTGAAGAAAGACCCTGAAGGCATTCTTGAGCTGTTGCATTCACGAGAGTAGGACGGACGGATGGATAGATGGACAGACTGACAGACAGGCCGTAACAATAAACCTCCAGCTGTGGCTACTGACGGAGCAGAGACATAAAAACATGTTGCCACTGAAACGTCCGTGCATGTGCGACATTAAAGGTGACATCACCTTTTCCTGAAAACACACAGTCCATGTGCAGTCTCTCCCACCAATCACATGACACTGTACACGAACACATATATGAATACATGCAGTTATCTGTGTCCTCACTCATGCATGCATCTCCCATCAGCCCACCCTCCACAGGAACACAGAAGTAAAAGACACTTGAAGTGAGCCATGGTAACATGAATGTAACTGTCAAATGAATTCATACATTAGTTCCCTTATAGCAGCATTTTTAATCAGCTCCCCTCCCTGCTGCTTTTGATGCATGACTTATCAGCCTGCCAGATGGCGGAGGGGAATATTTCATCACTATTAATTTCAGCAATACAGCAAAACATTAATGAGGACTCCGACAATTCACATCTGTAGCAGGTGCCATGCAGCGAGAATGTTTAATTAAGCTTTTATTCAAATTTGTCATTTCCATGTTTGGTCGGGCTGCAGCGAGCAGAACAAGAGGACAGAGCGACGATGACGAAGGACACGATGGCGTGTGGACGTTTGTACGATGTCTCTCTCCAACAGACACGGTCGCTTATGAGTCAGAACATGTTTGAAATGTTGTGATGTTGTATTTAATATTCATCTCCAGCTCACAGCATCAACATGTCAAGCCCTTTTTACATTTAATCAGTGGGACTGACAAGTAGTGATTTAGATTTCACCAGTCAACATCAAGACATGTCAAAATGTTAATTTAAGATATCTGTACAACAAGTTTGACACACAAATATATTGTCACATGTAGAAATGACATTTGGACAAGTCAAAACCAATTTATAGATGTCTTTAATTTAATTATAGATATTAGCATTTCCTGTTTTCACTTAAGAATAACATTTACAGAGATCTACAACTGAATTTCCACATGTTAAAGAAAACAACTGTGACCAGTGGAAATGTAACTACACATGTCAGATATCAACAATCCCTCTCATATGTGGGCGTCATATCATTAAAGAACCACAACTCATTTGTCGACTTTAAAATTTGCATGTTCATTTCAGATATATACGTATGTCATCGAAGATATCTACAACGACATTTTGACTAGTGAGAATTCCCTTTTTTAAATCCAAAATTAAATTCTGAAGAGTCAAAATTACATAATGCATAAATTAAATTATAACATGTAAAATCTATAAATGTCTGGAACTAGGTTTGAATAAAGTCAGTGGTAAAAGTTGACACGTTGTGATGAAGTTACAGAAATCTACAATGAACATTTCCTCCAGTAAGAAATTAATTATTGATATCAAAAATTAACTTTGTGACTAATGATAAATAAACTCTGTATATATTTAATTATACAACATTTTGACTGTACAGGAGTCATTCAACACGTGCTGATATATACAGAATAACAGCACTGGGAATTATACTGTTAATTATGTTAATGGTTAATTAGCTGACATTAAGGGTCATCGTGACAAACTTTGGTCCACAAAATGAAGCACATCAGCACAAACCACATTTGAGTTGAATAAGGAACGGTCAGAAAAGAACGAAGGGTCGTAAAGAAGCCTGAATACCTCACTGTAAATCTCCAGGTGTGATCATATGACATCAGAGGACGACGCAGCGGGCTGATGATGCTGTAACGCATCAAAATCACGTGTTCCAACAAACAGCTGAAACAGACTGGTTTCACTGGTCGATAAATAAATGGAGACACACAGATGAAGCCACATGACACACAGCAGCTGGTCTGTGGTGACCTGTCCAGTCCAGTGTGCAGGAGTGTTTATGTGTTGCTTGGCAACGGTCCAGTCCTGGTCCAACTGACGAACTATTTGTGTTGACTGAGTGAAATAAATCATTAAATCAACAAACTCATCAGAACCTGTTGAACTTTTACTGTCAATAAATGGCGCCTGTTGTGGATCACACGAGAGGGAGCGCTGTTGTTTCGCCCTGCAGCCTCGTGCGTACGACCGAATCACAGCTGAGCTGATGTTCAGTACAACAACACGACCTCTCTGTGATGTTGCTTAATTAGAATTGCTACAACTCAAAATGACATTATAGATATGTTGATCTGGAATTCTACAGTCAAAAAGCAATTGTTGATATCTACAATTAATATCACCGCTGCTGATGAAATGTAAAAAGTGTTTGCTTTAAGTACACTGTGTGTTTTCACATGTGTTTCTGTAGCTCTAAATAATTAATCTGTGATCTGTGGCAGAGGGTTGTTACTGGGGAGCGAATGAATCCTGATGCAACAAACAAAAACAAATAACTAGAACTTACAACAGAAAAAACAGATTCAGTGACTCCAGGCTGACAGGCGACATCAGGGGCGTCAAACACACGACCTGGGGGCCAGAACCAGCCCGTTACAGGGTCTAATCCGGCCCACTGGATGACTCTGCACACCAAATAGTGACAGAGTCTTCAAGAAGTGACAGGTGATAGGAGTTGAACAGTGTCAGGTCGTCTTTATGTAAAATGCTGCTGCAGAGGCTTTTCACCCAGACCAGAATACAGCTCTCTGAGAAATCAATGAAGACTTATTGTCATCATCATATTCAATCAGCAGCTGTGTCAGACCTCTATCTTCAACCATATTGATGGAGCCCTGTTGCTGAGGCACTGCCAGAGCTGTAGATGTGTAAATGGTTTGTAAGGTCAGGTAACTTCACCTGATCATCAGAAGCCTCCACGTTAGTTTGTGGTTGTGATGCCAGCATCACTACACAGGAGGGAAACATATGGAATGATGCACATGTGATGACAGAGAGTGGGAGACTGACACATACTGTTGAAACTGCACTGATCTTTCTTTTTGTTGTTTTCAGACCCCTCAGGTTGTTCATCTGTTTTGTAAACAGATGAGTGTTTTCAGGATGTGTTGTTTACAGGTTATCATGCAGTGGTCCCGCTCTTTTGAGATCAAACTGGGCTGTATGTGGCCTGATCTTTGGTTCCCCAAACTACATAAACATCCCATATATAAACACAAAACTGCTTTTCTACATCAGTCTTGTTACACCCAAGATATGTCCTAAAGAAAATAATTTTCCATCAACAGATTTAGCGCCTACATCCACAAACCTGACATGTATTGTCAAGTGTACGCGAGGAACGCCGTGTTCCCGGGACAGCTGATGGAGGACACCAGAGGCACCCGAGGTTCACACTCACTCCAGAGCATTTTAAATTCTTAGAGTCAATGTTGATAAAAAAAAAAAAAAATGAATAAATAAATAAAAATTTGATGTAATCATTTCCAAACTCCGGCTTGCTGCACTCCAGGGAGGCACGCACCTGAAGTGACAGGTCGGTCCAGCAGCACACAGCACCATGAATTATATAAATTTAAGAAAGTTGATTTAAAGCCGCTACAAGGAACTTTTAACTGGATATGCAAAAGTCTTGTTTCTGCTGATGTCTGTGCGTGACCTACAACAGCAAATGAGACCATCGGTGTGAAGATAAGCTTTTTCTATATAGTGTATATCCATACCTTTAGGAAACTGTCTCCGGGTCCGCCCCAGGTCGCTTCCAGGATGAAACGATTTACGGCACTCAGACGGCACACGTCATCTTACCTAGCTGCTTACATTTATAGTGACTCTTATAAATAGTCGCTATTCCTCCTCCTCGACCCGACGTCCACTAGCGATCTAGCATTTACCAGCCCAATCCTGGCAGGAGCCGGCGGGTCCACGGCGTTAGCTGTCCGGGGAGCCACACACAGAGGCCGCAGGTCTCGGGGACGAGGAGAGCAGGGGCCGCAGGGCTGGAACACCTCATCCGGGCCGGCGACAGGTACCAGCCAGGCGTCGACAGGGTCCAACGAGTGCTGAGAAATAAAGAGGCGAGGCACCGCTCCATACTCAGTCCAAGAAGCCGTGGAAGTGCTCGTCAAACAGGCCTTCAGCCTTACCAGCCGACCGCTGCGTTTACCCTGGCGGCGGTGGCGCTTACGCCGGAGAGGTGGAGCTGGGGCGCGGCAGAGGTGAGTTGGGATCCCCGATAGGAGCGGGGACAAAGTTTTCCCGTCATGTTGTTTCATTCATCCCCAAAACAAACACGTCTTTACGACAATACGCGCTAGAGTTCATGGGAAATGTAGGCTTCATTCCGGCAAAACACTACCGCTTTTGTCCACAGGGTCGCCAAAATCAACTCTAAATGAAAGTTCCTTGTAGGGGCTTTAATAAAAAAATTAAGACTAACTCATTAAAGCCTCTGTAAGTATATCTGAGAATTTCTGCAATGCACAGGTTAAGTTAAAGTTCTGAAATTGTTTTACTGAAGTGAATTCTTCTCTAAATGTTACTGTAACAGTTGCAGCAACAGCCTCTGAGCATTTGTCAGATCATTTGTTTTTACAATAACAGCCCATTTATAGGTGGCTGTGTGCTCGTTAGCTTCTCAGGTCATTCTAAGTAAAGAACAAAAAATATTTCAGATAAATTACTTTAATAACTTCTATTAGGCTCTACAGGATTGTCTGGAGTTTTTCTATATATTTTAGCCCATGTGCATGAACACATATTTAACATGTGTGTGTCCAGTATGAACCACAGCAACAGCAGCAGCCTCATCTTCTTCCAACCCTTCATCAAACTCAATCCGACACATAGATCAACATCAACAACACAACCATCCGCTCTGTAGCAGGTTATTAGCCTTCAGGTTCTTCCTCCAGCTGTTACAACGTTGCCATGGAAACGGCAGAGTAATATTCTTAGTGATGAGCCAGGTGTGCTGACATGCTGATCTGAGCACCAATCAGATGCCTTGTCTGAACTACTTATTGCATAATAAACGTTCAGCAGCAACACAACAACAGTTAATTAATTCTGTGAATTCAAAATGAACAAATTAAACTCATACAAAAAGTTTATGACAACAAAGAATGTAAAAACAGCCACAATCTAAATCACCACAGAGGAAGAATCTGTGGATTTACAAAACTATAGCTGTGAGTAAAAGCCACTGTTACACCTGCGACAGGTGAATATTCATCTTTAACTACCGAGGAAACAGAACACAACTCCTGTTAGCTAGCAGCTGCAGCTAACGTTAGCCAAAGACACAGCACAGGTCTGTCTCACCACCGAGGGACAACACGGACATACTGGGACATATTTGAGTCAACTCTAAGGTCGATGGTGTAGTTAATGACACAACTTTACTAACTTTAAATATCTGTGAAACAGCTTCGTGTGAGACACTTACTGTTTCCTTCCAGAAGCTAACGTTAGCCGCCATCTTGTTCGTCCCGGAGCTCCGGCGCCATGTCAGGAGCTCTGTCACCCAGCCGTGACCTTCGGTGAAATAACTCCAGACTGATGTATCCCCACTCTGTGTGTCCTCTGTGATTATTTATCCACGTTTCTGTGATGAAAACTGTAGCTGTTGTCTTAACCGTCCACGAGCCCTCACCTGAGTCGGTCACCTGCATGTGAGACGATTAAAGAACATCGGAAATTGTAGTGTTTTCTGATCATCTGCATGTGAGGCGTTTGATTTCCCACAGCAGGCAGCCCCGGGTCAACTGTCACCACCACCAAGCTGAGATGGGTGGATAACAAACTATATAAAAAAGCCCACTCAACTGACTTTATTACAAAATTTCATAAACCCCAAAAATGGGTAAAAATTAACACCAAGCTGGCGAGCAGCTGGTGAGAACAAAAAAAAACATTTTTTAAATATTTTTCAGAATAAAACGCAGTAAAAAGCTGCGCAGTATATGTGTAATATTCTAACATCTAAATCGCTATTATCAAGCTGCACTTCCTTTAATATTGAAAGTCAGTGACACCAGTGTAACCTTTGACCCCGTGGTCACATTGGTCACCGACATGGAGGACTCCAGCCATGACACTTTGCAGCTCGAGGATGAGGTGGCAGCCTACATGGAGTTCAGGTCCTTTGGAGGTTTGATGGTGGTGGAAGGAGCATGCTAACATGTTTCCTAACCTGGCAGTGATTGAATGTTTTCACCATCCAGTCAAAGAGACGTCCAATTCAAGAACGGAGAACCAGCTTCATGTGAGGGACTGGAGCCTGGGGGGTTTGATCATGGGGGGGCAGGGTCGCAGGACTTTTATTAACGGGTGTGACTTTGACTCAGACACAATGACAGGTAACGGGTCGGTTCTGGTGCTCAGCTTTACAGGTACGTGTGGGTGATCTTATTTAGCCAGGTATCTTCTAAAACAGCATGCAACAACTCCTCTGAATATTTGTAATAAACATGAATAATCTACATTAATTATGGTCAAAGAGAGGTCAGTTACAGTGGAGAAACTATCGTAAAAATTAAAATAATAAATATAATAAAAAATAAAAAAAATCCTTTCCTTTTATGGCCCAAAGTTGTTTGTATGTTCAGCACTTAACTACTCAAAGAAGTCATATAAATATTTGAATCGCTGCAAGTATGAATGTAGCTGAACTACCAGCAATTGTAGTTAAACTATAGGGTAACACTTTATATTAAGGTACTGTAATAAGCGTTAATTAATGTTAATAAGCATCTCATAACGTCCTATAAGTGCTCATAAACTGTTAATTTGTGTTTATTAAGCATTAATTAATGCGTATTACAGTGCCTTAATATAAAGTGTTACCCTACAGTTTAAACTCCATGTAGTTCACTGCTCTGCAACAAACATGCTTATATTACCCAAACCATAATCTTGTTTCTAACCCTATACAGGTAGTTTCTCACTTAATGTCACATCTGAAGTAGTTTGAACATGTCTGTGTATAATAAAAAGACACTGTGCATGTAAAGAGTGGATGCTGACACACAAACTCCCAGCTGCCACCAACATCGTTACACATTGATATTTGGTTGAATTTAAGTGATGACGTCAGATGACCAAATTCCTATTGCACGTCTATGCCAGGGTCAGTTGGACGTAGAATACTGATGACAGATGATGCTGATATTTTGTTGGTTTTAAGTTGTGTTATTACGTAACCAACCTCTTTTAAAGGTCTCATGCCAGCGTCATCTTGAAGTAGAATAGAACAAAGAACAAAACCAGACGTCTGCAAAATGTCATGATGTTAACGTCCACACAATGTGAAATTCTAATGTTTAGAAATTTAAAATATCATCAACCTGATTTTTATTCCAACAAAAATGTAATATCTGTCCGACCTAAGGTCCAGCGTCTTTCTGACGTGATGCTGACGCTAGATCAGTACCTAGAGTGAGAATGTGTTGCTGTTGACGTGTTGCCGACATGTGACCAGTGGCAACGTCACATCCCAAATATTTTGAGCCTGGCCCCGTCTTTGTTTGGTCTTCAGACACCGACATTTTAGTGTAGCTGAGAGGAACTTTACTCAGAGAGTCAGAGGTGGGGGCGCTGAGACAGAGCTGCACGTGAAGAGACACATGCAGGCAGGTGGTAAAGGTATATTGACACGAGCAGCTGCTGCCACTGCCTCCAGTGTTTCCAGTGCAAACATGACGGTGAGTCTCTGTGTTTGAGCAGGTCTGTTTGCAGCCACGGAGGGAAGCTGCTGGTTACAGAAAATAAAAAAAGAGTGAGACCACACAGGAGTTGAGAGGGAGACGGTCTGACACGGCAGGGTAAAGATGAGGAGCCGGTGTTAGAGACAATAAATGTCATGTCAGAAATTATTATGTTGTCTTTTTAAATCCTAAAAATGCATCTGCACTCGTGTGTCATGATCCTGACGGCAAACTAAACATGAAACATCACAGAGCATTGTATTTAAAGAGCCAGTGCGTCCCATCAGACACCGTTAACTAATGATGTGACATTTTATGAGGACGCCGCAGATACAGTCCTGCACAAACAAGTCATTTATAACAAGGTATACCTATTAAATATTATAAAATAGACTCCACACCAGTGTCTCCTTCACATCTGACAGAATCCCATTTAATTAAACGCAGCTCAGGAGGCAATTTGTTCCTAAAATGCATTCAAGTCATCTACATGAGGTAAAGTAGTTATCTATCCTTAGATATAACATTTTAATGGCAGTTATCTCATCATCTAAAGAGCCGGTATAAATTGCTTTGAAGGGTAAAGTTAACCCCGATCACTAAGAGTCAGGCTTTTAATTTGAAGCTCTGCAGCTCAAGTTCCTGTTCAGCAATAACTCAAAGACACTGTCTAATGGTTACAGGTCAATCTCTCTGTGGACGCAGAGGTGACATCCTGATAATCAACTTCTTATGAGCTCTGAGGTCGACTCCACACTGACAGACAAACGCTTAGTACGTCTCCATGGAAACAGTGAAGTGGAGCTACAGGTACGAGGACATCTAACTGGCCTACTGTCCTTGTCCCAGTATACAAGCACGGGAGGGGAATCCATTTATTGAGCCAAGTATGTGCGACTCCTCTACGATAGGTGGAGATATGCCCCCTTTCAGCTTGTTAGTATTGGACCTTTTTCCTGTTGACCTATTACGTCACAGACCAAACAATGGACAAACAAGTTAGCTACGGTTAGCTAGCAGCTAACTGCTACCATGGTGGACAACTTTACAACTCTGTACATTTGGTCCGTCCAAAAAGTCACGGCTCTGGATGTAGATTTCTCCATGTTGTTACCGGCTTCTTCTTCTCTTACACATTTAATGCTATTGGACTTCAGGGTCAAAGCCCGGGGCGGAAACTGTGGAGCATGCTCAGAGCGCCTCGGCCAGTTTGGGTCTGATTGACTGTATACATGCAGGAGTCACATGATCTGGGTGTGTTAGTCCCACTGTGACAAATTCACTTTAGGACTATTTCACTCACGCTGACATGTTTACAGGGATTTTAAAAGACTGACACAATAAATCATTTTCTCTGATGTCATGGAAACGGACTGATTGAAGCTGCTCCGCTTGGTGAATATCACACACACACACACACACACACACACACTGAGCTCCATATTATTCCCTGGTTCTTTCCACTCCTCCAGGATACATTCTGCTGCTGTGCATTTCCTCATCATCGAAACAAGTCGCTGGTTAACGGCGAGAGAAGAAGAGAAAATAATTGAGCAGACGCTCTGTTCTCTTGTTGTGTTTCACAGACGGAGCTGAAGGAGAGGGGCCACACAATCAAACCAGTTGAAATCACAAGATCCAGGGCGTCGGTGGCTTAGTGGTAGAGCAGGCGCCCCATGCATAAGGCTGTTGCCGCAGCGGCGTGGGTTCGAATCCAGCCTGTGGCCCTTTGATGCATGTCACTCCCTCTCTCTCTCCCCCCTTCACACTTGTCTGTCCTATACATTAAAGGCTTAAAAATGCCCCCCCAAAAAATATCAAAAGGATATGAATTATTTAAAAACTAGGGCTGTCAAAATAACACGTGCATTTCGATTAATTAATCACAGAAAAATGAACACTGACCTTTGACCCGGCGTGTCCCTGAAGGCCACAGTGTCTTTGTCACAGACGAGATGACGCTGCTCGGCCACGTGAATGAAACATTTACATTGAACAAACACCCAGATGGAGCTGTTGACAGGAGCAGCGTTCTCTGCAGGTTCTGCAGGAAGGAACTTTCGTACCATCAGAGAACTTCAGCCTGAAATATCACCTCAACACAAAGACTTTAGGTCAGAGCTAGCACAGCCTCTGATGCTAACGCTAGCAGCCAGCCTGGACCAGGTGTTCAGACTGAGTCAGTCTACCTGTGACCGACTCACTGACTCCCTCACAGAATGGACTGCAGACAGTTTGGGTGGTCGAGGACAGGGGGACAACTGTGTCCAACATCCAGCAGCTTCACTACGACACATCTGACAACATTCAGTTGAACTGACATTTTTTTAAATACTTTGACAGCAAGAATTGATGTATGTGATTAATTTAGATGAATTAATCACAGAACATGTATTTAATTAGATTAACAGCCCTGTAAAAACAAAACAATATAAGACAGATGTTTTTTCTAAGCAGTGTGTTTATTGTCTTTAGGAGGGGATTTTTAAGTTGAGGCAAATAAAAGTTTTGGATTAAAAAGAAACCAACACTGACTGTTGGTCAGTCTGACCATCCAGTTCTGACCAGGAGTGAAACTGTTCTTATCTTTGTTTCTCGGTGAGTTGTTATCTGGATGAACACCAGTGTGAACATGTGAGGAGAACAGACACAGAGTTCATTTTAAGGAAGACGTCCTGTTGAACAGGAGAAGAGTTAATGAACAGTGGTTATTATCCTTTCTCTGAAACACTGACGCCAGATTCACCTGAGTTAAGATATCTTACCAACAGATCACATGTCTGCAGATAAGCAGCTGCAGCTGGACCAACTCTGGTGTGTTTATGAACACATCTTTATAATAAGCATTTATCACCTCGGCTTCATGGCAAGAAGCAGATGTGAAATGTGTTGTTTCTATATTTCCCTGTGATCATTTTCTGCCTCTGCGAAGTCAAACTGTGAAGACTGTGAGATAACACAGCCGGGCACCCGTCCAGCAGGGGCACGTCACGGCCCACGCGCCTGAGGGTGGGTGGTCCGAGGCGTGACAGTCCAATTAAAAGGTGAGGAAACATGATGTGTCAGAGGAGGACATCTAATCCAGAGCAGCTCTGACACAAACAGCCCCAGCACTAATGACCAGTCAAAATGTCTGCCGCGTCGCTTCCTCACCGTTCACTCTCCTCTGCATCTTTTCCTCCCTCACTTCATTTTTCTGTCTCTGCTTCATCACTATCTCTCCTCCTGTTTATTCTCCACCTCTTCCTCTCCTCATCTAATCCATCCACTGTGCTGTAATCTCCTACTTTCTGTCTTATTAATGTTTTAAGCTCTTAAAATATTTTACGATTTCTTTGGCTCAGTTTTAAGGTGCAAAACTTGTGATTTAAAGAGACAAACTGACTTCATAAATTCTTACCTCTATCCTCCCGAGGTCTGAGCCTTTGTTTCGTATGCAGGTTTAATTTCTCTGAGCTATTTGGGGTCAGTAAAACCTGGGAAGTGTTAAACAGTCCTCAAACAGTGAGAAACACATTGTCCTCATATGGGGACAATGGGTTTGTTTTTAATAGTCACAAGTGTTTAACAAAGTAAAAAATTGTTTCGATGCCTGAACATTGTTGTGCAAAAACAAAATTGCAAGCAAAGCAATATTTGTTCAACGTCCTGTAACTCCCCGAGCTGCCCCGAGCACACGCTGACCGTGTCACGCTGCAGCTCGTTAACAGACGACCACACGAAGTATTACTGCTTTTACTAAAAGATCTGAACTGCGTTAGCTTAAAGTCACGTGTGGACAGCCGCTAATTGAAAAACTTGACGTCTCACCTGGAGGGCCGATCTCCAGAGCTGTGACTCAACAGGAAGTATCTTTTTGGTCATTGTGTTTATAACGACAGGACTGTGGGTCATTTAGCTCGGGATATTTCTCCACCTCAACAACGAGTCTCTCCTCATCTGTTCTTTGTCTCACACGAGACACAGCTACAGAGTTGTCTTGATACATCCATGATGAGGAGAGGAGTCGAGCTGCT